>NC_133650.1:199346973-199690245 GCF_009905375.1 Apium graveolens
ATTTTGGTGGGCTTGCTGCTCACCCTTGCTTTATTTCTTCATCACACAACAACAGTTAGGAAAGATGGCCAGACTCCAGCAGACCCAGCGCAAGCACGTGGGAAGCGTCCTGTGTCTTCCCGTTGATGTTGTAGCTGCTATAGCTGCAGAGGTAGATCTATTGTAGATCAGACCATCTACTTTTGAGAATCAATTATGTATAATTATAACTTGTGGCAGATAATGGCAATTAACTGTAAATTTATCAAGTAATCATTTTGGGTTGTAATAACTTTTAAATTGTGGATTCAAAGACTTGTACTTATTTAAATTTTATCTCTGAGACTATAACGGGTTGTGGTGTGTGTTAGTGTGGGGTCACAGCATAAGGTTATTATTATTAATTAAGTGAAGTGATATTGTGGAAAGAAAGACCGTGACGACCCGGATCCCCGACCCCGGATCTGGGGGTGTTACATCTAGGGTCTGGTGGCCTGGTGAGCCTCCAAATCACGCATCAGCCTTTGGATTTCAGCCTCATGAGCCCTGATCCTTTCCTGCACTTCTTGGGGATTCGCCCCTGGGGTGCTTTGGGGGCGTTGTCTTCCATCGGCCATTGGCTCTTTTCCAGGACGCCTCCTTCTCGGGGCCACTTCATCATCCGAAGATTCGGAGTCTCTCTCAGTGTAAGGACCAGAAAATTCCCGATCCTCAGGAATAGGACCCAAACCTCGTATATAGGGGGGTGACTGCCCTCGTGCTTCGCCTCGCCCAGCATATCCGCTTCCTCCAACCTCAGGACGAAGGGGCATCCCATAAGGGGGGTTAGTAGTAACAACAGTTGAATATTCATACCCGACGGGTCGAGAATTCACAGGTATATGTACTTGTTGAACTTGAGGATTCGTACCTTGAATAATCGAGGGAGTTGTCCCTTGTGGATGAGGTTGAGTTCCCCCTATCTGGGCATCCCCCTGAGTAGATGCATAAGTCGAATGGGGCAGAACCTCCACGGTTGACGAAATCACCTGAGTTGTCCCTGATGGTGTTCCTTCCTCCAGATCTCCAATTGTTCTCCGTGTTCTCGCCATGGTTGTTGTTGTGCTTTCCCACAGACGGCGCTAAATGTTATGGATAAAAAACTAAGGTTATTATTTGCTGTATTTATTTCTAAGGTTCGGGAGCTCAAGGCCTTTAATGGCTGCTCTCGTGTTTCGTAGCTTAACTCTGCCTTTACGAGATGCCTACGTATCTCTGTGAATTAGAGAATCAAGCCAAAAAACGTAGTTCTGATCTTTGGGGTGAGGCCCCTTATATAGATGTTGGGAGTCCTTGAATTGGACTTGGTATAGGAGACTTGGTGGGCAAGTCTCATAATTAGAATGGACTTAGGAGTCCTAAATAGTAGGAAACTGATTCCTTATCCTTTTAGGTCCCCTTGAGGATAATCTATAAGGATTTATATCCTTACCGGGACCCTTCTCAATAGCTGATTTTTGCCTTATTAATTAATTATGAAATTAATTAATAATCAGGGCTTTTGGGCCTTCTTTATTCCATCAGGCCTGATCTGGTCCATCAGGCTTAACCATTCCGGTCTGAGTATCATATATCTTTTATTGGGCCTAGCAGCCCACACCTTACAGTATTTAATCATAATTTATTTATTCCTATCAAGTTTTATCCAATGGCGAAGACTGCTGCTATGAGGAGTGCTCTTACTCAGTTTGCGCAGCAACCTACAGAATCTATGTGCGAAGCTTGGGAGCGCTACAAAGAGATGTTGAGAAAGTGTCAACATCATGGAATGCCTGATTGGATGGTGATCACTGGTTTCTATAATGGTTTGGGGGCCCAATCTCATCCCATGCTCGATGCAGCAGCTGGAGGCGCCTTGTGGCCCAAAAGCTATACTGAGGCTTATCATCTTATTGAGACTATGGCTGCAAATGAGCATCAAAACCCAACTCAAAGGATGATGCCTGGGAAGGTAGCAGGTATTATGGAAGTTGATGCAGCTACAGCTATTGCAGCGCAACTCCAAGCGCTGTCTATGAAGGTCGATTCTCTAGCCACCTATGGGGTCAATCAGATAGCTATGGTCTGTGAGCTTTGTGCAGGTTCTCATGCTACGGATCAGTGTTCTCTTGTTAATGAATCTGTTCAGTATGTGAACAATTATCAGCGACAACAGCAGCCTGTGCCAGCTACGTATCATCCTAACAACATAAATCATCCAAATTTCAGCTGGAGTAATAATCAGAATGCTATTCAACAACCATATCAGCAAGGCGTAAGTAAATAGTTCAATCCACCTGGATTCTAGCAACCACAACATTATGCTCAAAGGCAATCATATCCTCAACAAGGAGGTGCAGCTCCACCCTCTAGTGCTGATTTTGAGGAACTTAAGTTGTTGTGCAAAAGTCAGGCGGTTTCTATCAAGACCTTGGAAAATCAAATTGGTCAAATAGCCAATGCAGTGCTCAATCGTCAACCTGGCACACTTTCCAGTGATACTGAAGTGCCAGGCAGGAACGAAGCTAAAGAGCAAGTCAAGTTTATTACCTTAAGGTCTGGAAAAGTTGCTGATGCTGAAAAAGTAAAAGAAGGAGAAGCTGAAGCTGGTGATGAAGAAGCTAAGCAAAAGAAGAAAGCGGAGGAACCAAGGAAGACTACTGTTGAACACACTCTTCCTGAGGGTAATACAGGGGAGAAATAGCTCTATCCTCCACACCTTTCCCTAAGAGATTGCAACAACAAAAGTTGTATAAGCAGTTCGGTAAGTTTCTGGAGGTCTTCAAGAAACTTCACATCAATATACCTTTCGCTAAGGCTCTGGAGCAAATGCCTAGTTATGCGAAATTCATGAAGAGTATTCTTTCAAGGAAGGTAAAACTGGATGACCTTGAGACCATTTCTCTAACGGAAGAATGCAGTGTTGTGCTGCAACAAAAGTTACCTCCAAAGCTTAAAGATCCAGGTAGCTTCACCATTCCTTGCACCATTAGCAAGTTGTCTTTTGACAAGTGCCTGTGTGATTTGGGAGCAAGCATCAATCTGATGCCATTGTCGATCTTTAAAAAGTTGAATTTGCCTGATCCAAAGCCCACCTACATGTCTCTACAATTGGCTGATCGTTCTATTACTTACCCACGAGGCATAGTGGAGGATGTGCTAGTAAAGGTGGATAAGCTCTTATTTCCTGCAGACTTTGTTATTCTGGATTTTGAGGAAGATAAGAAGATTCCCATAATCTTGGGAAGACCTTTCTTGGCTACAGGCCGTACCTTGATAGATGTGTAGAAAGGTGAACTTACAATGCGGGTGCAGGATCAGGATATGACATTCAATGTATTCAAAGCAATGAAATTCCCTACAGAAGATGAGGAGTGCTTAAAAGTGGATATGATTGATTCTGCGGTTACTTCAGAACTTGATCATATGCTAATGTCTGATACATTAGAGAAGGCCTTAGTGGGGGATTTTGACAGTGATGATGAGGATGACAATGAGCAACTACAATATCTAAATGCTTCTCCCTGGAGGCGAAAGCTAGACATGCCATTTGAATCTCTTGGTACTTCTGACCTCAAAAATGCTGAAGGAAAACTCAAACCATCTATTGAGGAAGCACCTACCTTGGAGCTTAAACCATTGCCTGAACACTTGAGGTATGCTTTTTTAGGTGATGCATCTACTTTACCTGTTATTATTGCATCTGACCTTTCAGGTAGTGAGGAGGACAAGCTCTTAAGGATCTTGAGAGAATTCAAATCAGCTATCGGATGGACTATAGCAGACATCAAAGAGACATCAAAGGGATCAACCTTTCATACTACCTGCATAAGATTCTGCTAGAAAAAGGTAGTAAGCCGACTGTTGAGCAACAACGCAGACTTAATCCTATCATGAAAGAAGTGGTGAAGAAAGAAATTCTGAAGTGGCTGGATGCAGGAATCATTTATCTTATTTCCGACAGTTCTTGGGTGAGCCCCGTGCAATGTGTACCTAAGAAAGGAGGTATCACTGTGGTAGCAAATGAGAAGAACGAGCTCATCCCCACTCGAACAGTCACATGATAGAGAGTATGCATGGACTACAGAAAGTTGAACAAGGCTACGAGGAAGGATCACATCCCTCTTCTGTTTATTGATCAGATGCTTGACAGGTTGGCCGGTCATGAGTATTATTGTCTTCTGGATGGCTATTCAGGGTATAATCAGATTTGTATTGCACCAGAGGATCAAGAAAAGACTACCTTCACTTGTCCATTTGGCACGTTTGCTTTCGCAGAGTTTCGTTTGGGTTATGTGGTACACCGGCCACTTTTCAGAGATGTATGATGGCTATATTTTCTGATATGATTGGAAATAATTTCGAGGTGTTCATGGACGACTTCTCCGTCTTTGGACATTCGTATGATGAATGTTTGAATATTTTTCGTGTAGTACTCAAAAGGTGTGTGGAAACTAATTTGGTGCTCAATTGGGAAAAATGTCACTTTATGGTGCGTGAAGACATTATTCTTGGGCATAAGGTCTCTAGCAAGGGTCTTGAGGTGGACAAAGCCAAGGTGGGAGTCATTGAAAATCTTCCACCACCTATTTCTGTGAAGGGAATCCGTAGTTTTCTTGGTCATGCGGGTTTTTATCAGTGTTTCATCAAAGACTTTTCAAAAATATCTAAGCCGTTGTGCAATTTGCTCGAGAAGGATGTGCCTTTCAAATTTGATGATGACTATTTGACGGCATTCGAGACTCTCAAGAAGAGTTTGATAACTGCACCAGTTATTACTGCACCTGATTGGACATAGCCTTTTGAGATGATGTGTGATGCGAGTGATTATGTGGTGGGCGCGGTTCTTGGGCAGTGCAAGAATAATCTCTTTCATGTGGTCTACTATGCTAGCAAGACCTTAAATGGGGCCTAAATGAACTACACCACTACTGAGAAGGAGCTCTTGGCTATAGTCTTTGGCTTCGAAAAATTTCGATCTTATTTGCTTGGGACAAAGGTGACAGTGTTCACTGATCATGCGGCCATTCGCTATTTGGTTTCCAAGAAGGATTCGAAGTCGAGACTCATTCGTTGGGTGCTCTTGCTACAGGAATTTGAGTTAGAGATCAAGGATCGAAAAGGTACGGAGAATCAAGTAGTTGACCATCTCTCTAGATTGGAGAATCCCGAGTCTACTTCACATGATAAGACATTGATCAACGAATCTTTCCGGATGAGCAGTTGTTCGCAGTTCAGGAGGAAGAGCCATGGTTCACAGATATTGTGAATTATCTTGTCAGCAATATAATGCCTCCTAATTTGACCACAGCTCAAAAGAAGAAGTTTCTGTATGAGGTGAAGTGGTATATGTGGGATGAACCTTATTTATTTAGACAGGGAGCTGACAAGATCATCAGGATATGTATCTCATTCTGTGAGACGGAGGGGATATTACGAGACTGCCACTCCACAGTTTATGGTGGACATTATGGTAGTGAGAAGACGGCAGCTCGTATTCTGCAAGCAGTTTTTTCTAGCCTACTTTGTTTAAGGATACTCATCAGTTCGTTTTAAGGTGTGATCGTTGCCAAAGAGTGGGAAATCTTACGAGAAAGGATGAGATGCCGTTAAATGTGATGCTTGAAGTCGAGGTCTTTGATGTTTGGGGAATCGATTTCATGGGACCTTTTGTCTCATCCTGCAATAATCAGTACATCTTGCTAGCAGTCGATTATGTCTCAAAATGGGTAGAAGTCAAAGCTCTACCGACGAATGATGCAAAGGCAGTGTTGAATTTTCTTTATAAGCAGATTTTCACAAGGTTTGGAACGCCACGAGTAATCATAAGTGATGAAGGGTCGCATTTCTGCAACCGTAAGTTTACTTCTATGATGCAGCGCTACAATGTGAATCATCGTGTTGCTACTGCCTATCATCCGCAAACAAATGGTCAAGCGGAAGTGTCTAACAGAGAGATCATGCGCATTTTAGAGAAGGTTGTTTGTCCGTCAAGGAAGGATTGGTCTTTAAAGCTCGATGAAGCTGTTTGGGCTTATAGAACAACATATAAGACTCCACTTGGGATGTCCCCATTTCAACTTGTGTATGGTAAGGGATGTCATTTACCTGCGGAGCTTGAGCATAAGGCCTATTGGGCGTTGAAGAATTTGAACCTAGATTTAGATGCAGCTGGAAAAAAGCGAATGCTTCAGCTTAATGAACTTGATGAATTTCGACTCCAAGCGTACGAGAACAACAAAATGTACAAGGAAAAAGTTAAAAGGTGGCACGACAGGAAGCTTCATCCTAAGTTATTTGTGTTGGGGCAACAAGTTCTTTTATTCAACTCTCGTCTCCGACTTTTTCCTGGGAAGTTGAAATCAAGGTGGTCTGGACCTTTTATTGTCAAAACTGTGTTTCCACATGGAGCGGTGGAGATTTTTGAGAAAGATCCGGACCAAGCATTGAAGGTTAATGGTCAGCGTTTGAAGCACTACTATGGGGACACGGCAAACCGGGAAGTGGTTAGTGTCGTTTTATTGTCAACTTGAGTAAGGTACGCTACGTCAAGCTAATGATGAAAAAGAAGCGCTTCTTGGGAGGAAACTCATGATTTGTTATTACAGGAACCCTTAGAAGTTAGTAACATATCCAAAACCACAAAAAAATCAGAAAAACAGGGCAAGGAAAAAAATATTCCAGAAGACCCCTGAGCGCCCGCTCAGCTCTGTTGAGCGATCGCTCAAGGGCCGACTGGGAGAAATATTTTTTAAGTCCAATAAAAATCCAAAAAAATATGAAAAATAAAAAAACAAAATACAGCCCATTACCCAGGACCTATTTCCCCATTATCCTATGTTTTTAACCCTCAAACCCACTCCTAGTCAAATTTTACCCTAATCCCTACCCTATATATACATACACCTATTCCATATACTCCCCATACACTTTCAAACCTTAAACTCTCTCCCAAACCCAAAAACACAAATCTTAAACACTTTTTCTCAGTTTCGATGGCACCCAAGAGATCCAGGACTATTGATAGCAGCAGCACTGTCCCTACTGCTGATTCTTTGAGGGGTACTGCTGCGAGGCCTCAGTTGTTTGATAGGGCTACTGAGGAGGAGTATACTAGGCTTCTGCGTAAGCCGATTTTGAAGGAGAGGGGGTTCTTACCATCGGGGAGGGATGGTGAGTTGTTGCCTATGATTGCTGAGAAGGGTTGGATTGCTTTCTGGTGAGTCTCCTGAAGCAGTTCCGATGAGCGTTATTCGCGAGTTCTATGCGAACACGAAAGCTGAGAAGAATGGGTATTCTGTGGTCCGGGGGATGACGGTGGATTATCACCCTGCGGCGAATCACCGTGTGATTGGGCAGTGACAGAGGAAGCCCACGGAGGAGAACTGGAATGAGAAGACTATTGAGGATTTTGATTTGGACTTGATTTGTGCTACTCTCTGTAGGCCGGGCACAGTTTGGACCTTCAAGACTGGGACTAACGAGTATCACCATTTTCCGGCGATTGCGATGAACAGGTATGCCCGTGCATGGAATGCTTTTATTTGCGCTAATATTCTGCCTACTTCGCATGCACATGAGGTCACAGTTGAGAGAGCACAATTGTTATGGGGAATTTTGAATGAGGAGTACTATGTGGACCTTGGTGAGTTCATCTACCAAGGAATTCTGAAGTTTTTGAGGGGAGCTAAGCACATGAACATCCCTTATGCATCCACGGTTACAAAGCTTTGCCGAGCATTGGGAGTTCAGTGGCCGTCTCATGAGCAGTTGCAGTTGCCGGCCGCTCCTATTGACTCCGGGACTCTGCATGCGATGCAGGAGTGGACCGGTGGTGAGCCCGAGGAGCATGGGCTGGGTTATCATCTTTCAGGAGGGCATCCAGCACGAGGTGCTACCATGGCGAGGCCAAGGCGAGATAAGGCTGGTTCTTCTAGAGCTCAGGAGGGTGCTGAGATGGCTGATGCCCAGTATAGGAGGCTGTCGAAGAGGATGGACGCTATGTACGAGACACAGAGCAGGTTTGCTCAGGAGCTCACCCTTGCACTTGGGACTACTTTTCGAGGCCTTAGAGCTGACATCCAGTGGCCAGTTTTTGGTGAGGACTCTGCATATCCGCCTCCTGATACACCACCCTCTGAGGGTGATGATAATGATGATCTCTCCGAGTAGGTATACCCTGTGTTCCTTTCTACTACCTTCATTGGGGACAGTGAAGATTTTAAGTTTAGGGGTTGTAGTTAAAGAATATTTTGTGTGTATGTCATATAGTTGCATATTCATGATAGTTTAGTTCATATAATTGCATTTTTTTCCATATAGTTTTTTTTTATTTATAGCTTTATTTATCATGTCATATAGCTCATACATATACCATGATCCCTTTTGCGCTGATTTACCAATTAATTTGTGATGTTGATGTGAGTTTAGTGATAGCGTTGAAGTGATGTTGAGTCGTGTAAGTTGATATGCATGCTAGAAACACTTGTAATTTCACTAAGTCTTAGAGAATGCTTAAGGACTAGATTGTTGTTATGGTTCGATGGTTTTCAAGGTTAATCTATTGATTATGCTTAGAATTTTATAATAGGTTCTTAGTGATAAAAGGCATGAAAAGAAAAAATGGAGTGAAAAAATGGAATTCATTGCTAATTGTGGCTAGGCGTCAAATGGCTAGTAGCCGGCTCGTGTTTTTATGCGAGTAGTTTAGGGTTGAGCAAGATGGAGTGAAACGCACTTGCTCAGAAAGTTGAAAAAAAAAAGAAAAAAAATAGAAAAGAAGAAGAAAAAAAAAGAGTTAATGCATAATTGATCACGCGTGGGCTCTTTGGTATTCGAGTTATTAAGTTCTTAGGGGACTTTGTGCCTAGTGACCTAAGGCTTTTATAGTCTGGGATCCGCTAACCTAACGCTCACTACATGGATGTCATTGCATAAGTCTTTTGTGGACCTCACTCATTGCACGGTCAAATAAGCATTTGTTGTTATAAATAAAAAGCATGATTCCGTAATAAGCTCCAGAAATCTTGAAGTGTTATAAGTCATTTTGTGCCTAGAATTTTATTCTTCGTATAATCATGCGATTGCCTTGAGGATAGTTGAGTTATGATAATTGATCTAGTTTCGAAGCATATCTGTTAAGCTTCTGCACACACCACGTTTCTGGATGTATGTTAGTTTGCATGATTTGATTGATCTTTATTCGCCTAATTGCATTTGTTGAGATGTCGTAAGTTGGTTTGTTTGGTCGTAGTAAGGGGGATCGCTGCATTTCATATAGATTACATTCATGCATGTTTTCGTTTTGTTTTTGAGTATGTGACGCTTGAGGACAAGCATCGATTTAAGTTTGGGGTGTGATAAGTGGTATTTTATACCATTTAGAACATCTTATAATAGCTTGAATTGGTGTCTTGAAATCAAGTATTTTGTGTATTTGATGCGTTTTTCTAGTGTTTGGGTATTTCAGGGTATTAATTGCATTTCGGGAGAGATTTCATCAATAATAAGCCTTGGCATGTGTTTAGCATTGCAAGTGGGAAGATAGGAGCAGATTGCAGCGAAGAAACGGGAGAAAGACAGATCAGTTTCCGGTAGGGGGCTGAACGCCCGCTCAGCTTTGCTGAGCGACCGCTCAGGAAGCTGAGCGCCCGCTCAGGAATGCTGAGCGGCCGCGCAGGGTCGGATTTTCAGAATTAATATTTTAGACTCCTATTTCTGTTTGACTTCCAACTTCTGAGTTAGCTGGGCTTTATGGGACTCCTATATAAGTAGATTTCAGAGACGTTTCAAAAAGGTTGGATCGTAGTATTAATCGAAGAGCAAGGAGATAAGGAAGAAGACCGTTTTAACACACCGCAACGAAGAGGAAGCATATTTTCTTGTGATTCTTTATTTCGTTGTAACGTTGGATGCTAGATTTCTTTACTTTGAACCTATTTACTCTTGTGACGTACTCTGGTTTAATATAAGTAGTTTTGGTTATTATTCTCGTGTGTTATTATCATGTTTTCATATGAACCCATGATGACGATGAGTGTTATTATGGGCTAATCGTGATCATGGGGTCGTAACGGATTTACTATGGAATTCTTTAGTTAGTTGTTTAATACCTTAGTGTGTGATGATTATATGATATCTAGTATTGGTTGTGCGTATTCGTCTTATGTGCATCGCGAATATATAAGATAGGGTGTTAATCTCTTGTGAAGCGACGGTAGATCTTGAGATTTAGAACTTTCCATGCTAGCATAGGTTCATGTAAGAGTATGCATGATTAGTGGGTAACTCTAACCGTTTTATTTACCCTCTGTAATCAAAAGGAATAACTTGTGCTTAAATCGTTATGTTTTCAATTTATGTAGACATATAGGGTGTAGACATATAGGGACTCAACATAATTGATGCATATTCAACTTCTATCTTAATTGTGGATGCTTGGTAGAATGGTATTAGTACAATGAAAGTTGGCTTTTATCAGTTCCGTGTTATTCGATTAATATCATCACTGTTGCATGCTAAGGGTAATAACAATAGCTATTGAAGGAAGTAGTAATGAAGTTGTGATCTCGTGAGTGTTTTAATATTGTTAATTCAAGTGTTAATTAAGTGTTTAATTTTCGTAGTTAATTGTAGTTAATAATTAGTTAATCAAAATTAAGTGTTATTGTTTTAACATTGAGAAGTAGTCATACATTGGTGAGTGAGTTTAATTGAACATAATTAGTCTGAGTCTCTGTCGGAACGAACTAGAAAGTATTCTATATTACTTGCGAACACGTATACTTGCGTATGTTATTAGCGCGTGTTTTCGCCCTAACAAGTGGTATGTTTGTAGGCAAGGGCTATGTAACCGATGGGCTATTTAAGCTCAATGTTATGTCCATTAAGGACGATAATGAAATGAAGAATTCTTCTACTTACTTGCTTGAGTCTCCTAATTTATGGCATGCTGGATTAGGACATGTTAATTATGATACTTTGTGAAGGTTGAGTGTAAAAGAATACATACCAAAATTAACAATTGATACAAAACATAAGTGTCAGACTTGTGTTGAGGAAAAATTAACGAGATCATCATTTAAACGCGTGAAAAGAAACACCAAAGTGCTAGACCTAATACATAGCGATATATGTGATTTAAAATTCGCTCCAACTAGAGGAGGGAACAAGTATTTTATTACATTCATAGATGATTGTACAAAATACTGCCATGTATATTTTCTGAAAAGCAAAGACGAAGCTATAGATAAATTCAAAATATATAAGGAAGAAGTTGAGACACAACAAACTGAGAAAATCAAAACGATACGAAGTGATCGTGGAGGTGAATATGTTGAACCCTTTGGGGAATTCTGTTCACAATATGGTATAATTCATGAGGTCACCGTACCATACTCCCCTCAGTCAAATGGAGTGGCTGAGAGGAAGAATCGCACTGTCAAGAAATGATGAATGCGATGTTGCTAATGTAATAACCCCAAAATTTTAAACTTTTTTTGTAACCCTTATGAATAGTGATTTTGCAGATTATGCTGAATGAGAAAACTTTTCAAGCCACACTATGTAGGGTTTCTGTTATTGATCTTCTGGGATATTATTAGTACTCTATGTGGTATATAAGTGTATGTAAAGATCGTCAGAATCCAATTCCGAACACTTTGATTTTTCCCGGAAATCCACTAGATACGGAAAGAATTGAGTATAAGGTAACAGGATAAAAAGGATTTAAATTAAAGGATTATAAGAGAGGATCATAAAAGGAATACAATATATTAAGAAAGGTTAAGGGAACCTAAGTAATAAGATCCCGGGTATGATCCCTCAAACGATAAACGAAAACGAAAGTTAAGCGAACCGTATAACAGATCAGCGGTCATTAGGCAAAGAATTAGGAAGTTAATCAAGGGGATTAGAGAGGATGATGTCACCCAACCAATGAGAAGAGGACAAAGAGGGAAAGATGACATCATAGCATGACATAAGCATGACATGGGAAGGAAGGAGGTGTGGTTGAATTAGAACCACACAAAGTCCAAGGTTAAATAGGTAATTAACTAACACAAAAACAAAACCAAATCAACCAAATCATTTGTCACCAAAACAAAATTCTATTTTCTCATCACCAAAAACATTGCTCTCGGCTTTTTACTATTTCAAAGGGAAAAAATTTCAAAATCCAAGATCCAAGCTTCCTAAATTGGTAAGATAATTCCCTAGTGTTTCTTATGCATAGTTATGGTTATATTATGAGTTTAAGCCACCAATTCATTCTCTATCTTCTCCAATAAATCAATGAAGAAGACAATGAATAGTGATTTCAAGGTTTTAACTTTATTTTTCTTGATTTTCCTTTAAGATCCAAGCTTTCCTAAGACTCCTCAAGGCTTCTTAAGGCTTCCTAGCTACTCACACCACTTCAAGGAAGGTATATCATCTCCAAAACCTAGCTTTAATTTGTATACTAGGTTGATTTTGGTTGTTAGGGTAAAGAGTAGCTTGAAGCATGTTTGTTTAAGAGTTTGGGTTGGAATGGTGGTGATTGAATTGTTGAAATCTTAAGATTGGTTAAAGAATGTAGTATAGTTTAAATTCAAGTTTTAGGAGTAAGTAAATGGATTATAATGAGTTGGTTTGGGGCTGTTGTAATGTATTTTGGATGGAGTTTAGATTGGATTGTGAATTGGGGTTGAATTGTGGTTGTTTTGAGTTGGTTTAAATTTGGGAAATCGCGTAAACATAGTCGTCGTAATGTCCGATTTACTTTAGACTGCTTTTGTTCATAACATTAGGACTCGAGAACCCCCTGCTAGATGTTGACCATTGCCATGTTTAGATAGCTCATGTTACGAGCTTCGTTTTGATATGTAGTTCGTTTGATTCTGATGTACGGTTTAGGAGAAACAACCGTTTTAAGTAACGGCGTTTCACGAACAAAACTTTTCCCCTCGCCTTACTTTGAAACATAGGTTAAAGACCAAAAAGGGTTAATTAATGTATGAAACAATTATGGTAAGAGTGTTAGGCAGTTGGTAAGACACTCGCGAAGGAATCGCCTTAAAACTTGTAATGGTTAAATTATTAAAAATGGTGGAGCCGAGGGTACTCGAGTGACTTAAGAGAATCAGTAAGCGCAAAACGAGCGTCAGAGTCTAAGTTGGTTAGAGTATAGATTTACAAGTGACTTTGGTTTAATTCCAAATTACTTGTTGTTTATAGGTTACCAGACTCGTCCCGAGCCATTCGTAACCCCCAGTCGCTCAGGCAAGTTTTCTATCCGTTATACTGTTGTTGTGATGTATATGTGTATATGCATTATCTTGCGATAAATGCATGTTGGTTAATTAGCAAATGTTGCGATATATTGAAGCATGCTGATATGGTATATATATGCATGCCTGTTTCGTATTCTTGCCATATATATCTGTTGGTTCAGTTGATAATACCTATGCTAGAGAATAGCGGTAATTTGCATATACCCTTAGTATAGGGACCCAAAGGTGAAAATGTTTTCTAAAACCGGGAGTCGAGGATCCCGAGTAGATTTTATATATATATATTTATATATATATGGTTATAGTTTTCCAAACTATTAATCGAATAAGGTTTATTCGATAACTTTATTTTATTTAATGAATATTATTTGAATATTCATTCGAGGACTTATGACTCCTTTATTTTATTATTGAATATTATTTGAATATTCATTCGAGGACTTATGACTCCTTTATTTTATTATTGAATATTATTTCGAATATTCATTCGAGGGCTTATGACTCAGATTATATTATTTAATGATTGTTAATTGGATAGTCATTTGAGGATGTATTGACTCCTTTATTTTATTTAATGAATATTATTTATAATATTCATTCGAGGTATTATGACTCCGCTTATTATTTAATAATATTCTTTATTTTATTAAAGAATAATGTTTCGATAATCAAACTTATTTTCGATTATTCAAATAAAGATCGTACTTCGTATAAGTATACCTTTGGTTATTTATTATTCATTTCAAGTATAAGTTTTAAAACTTCTACTTCGATTATTTTTATAAGATTATTCTCTATGAGAATATTATTTAAATAATAATATTCAAATATTATTTAAATAATAATATTAAAATATTTTCTAAATATATTGGGACTGATTTACTTCATTAAATCAGCATTACTCCAAACACTCTTTAAAGTGTTTTCGAATCTTCAAAATGATTTTTAAAAGTTAGAGCGGATCCCAAAACTCATTTTTATATTTAAGATCTTCCTTTCAAAGGGGATTTAAATACTCGCTCAAAACCTGGGGGATCCAGCTCTGTGGTGCATTTTACATTCGCAACATGGTTGCTGTTTTGAGAAAACAAATGAATTGATTACTTACCCAACGTTCGGAAAGTAAGCCCATCTAATTGAGTCGGCATAAGCGACAGGCCGGGGTACGGTCTATCAAAGTGTAAGTGGCTGGGTGGCAGTCCATCAACGCGTAAGAGGCCGGGTGGCGGTCCAGCACAAGGTCCTTATGTGGCCAGGGTGATGACCGGTGGGGGATTCATCCATCTACTAGTAGAAAAGGTTACTTATTGGTATCTTTGCCTGATCAGCAAGATATCAGGTTTATGCCAAAATTCTTTCCTTTCCAAATTTATTGGATATTGCAATTCTGTTCATACTTTACATGACAAAGGTTTTCAGGAAACGTATGTATATATATAGGTGTATATATATATCGGGGCTTAATGAAGTATATCATAACTTCATTTCCTTCAAAATATTTCAAAGATTGAATCTATTCAAGTCTTATCTTGTAGTCTCATCAGTGTGATGAACTTTTGAAACTAATTACAACTTGAACGGTGGTAGTTCAAGTAGTATTTGGAAAAGATATAAGTATATTGGAGTATCTTGTAACTTCATCTTTTAAACTTATATCTAGTAAATGATTATCTTATGCATGTCAAAGATTTTCAGAAAAACGTTGAGACAAGGTTAGATATATGAGATCACCTTGCAACGATATTTTTTATACAGTTATACACTGGAACTCTGTGTGTATTATGCATGGAAGAGGACTTCCCATATATTGAAAAGTATATGTGTATATATATATACTG
Source organism: Apium graveolens (assembly GCF_009905375.1). Taxonomy (NCBI): domain Eukaryota; kingdom Viridiplantae; phylum Streptophyta; class Magnoliopsida; order Apiales; family Apiaceae; genus Apium; species Apium graveolens. The sequence continues at coordinate 199,362,083 of NC_133650.1, forward strand.
AATATTTTGCGACTTCATCGCATTAAGATATCAACTTGGTTCATTTCTTTTGACCAAGACTTTCATGAGTACTATGAGAAGGCTCATATATTGTTAATCATTATATATATTATTTTGGTGGGCTTGTTGCTCACCCTTGCTTTCTTCTTTCATCACACAACATCAGATAGACAAGATGAACAGGACCAAGCTCCCAATTCGCAAGCGGATAGGAAACGTTCTGCAGCTTTCGGGAAGCGTTGAGGTCGCTGTAGCTGAGGTAGAAATTACCAATAGGCTAGGCTTTCAACTTTTAATGTACCAGATTATGTATATTTATGAATTTTAATAATGGCAAAGAAATGTAAATTTATTCGGAAACCTTTTTAAGGTGTATTGGCATATAATGGTGGAATAAAACGACTTGTGATTATTTTTGGATATTCATCTCTGAGACTATAACTTGTGGTGTGTGTGTTTATTGTGGGGTCACAGTACAGAGTAGTTGATAATTTATTAAGATTGGGTGTTATTAAGGAAAATGGAACTCGTGACAACCCAGATCCCCGACCCCGGATTTGGGGGTGTTACAGAAGTGGTATCAGAGCTAAGCGTTATAAACCTCAGAGATGATGTGACGTTAAGATAATAAGTTCACTAAGATAATAAGAACTCTTGCCAAGTTCATAGTCGGGCTACCTAATGTAGTACTGACAATTAAAACCCTTACGGGAACCCTTATAAATATCGTGATAGTAACATAGTTCGTTCTCGTATAGGGCAGCGGGGCACCGAACCCTGAGGTTCAGGAGCATCAGCATGAGGATGTTTTATTACAAGTTGGAGACCGAATTGTGAATCCGATGGAGTACCCTAATGAGGGACCAGATGAGATTCATATTGAAAATGTTGCGGTTGAGGATGTTATTCCGGGAAGGATTGTGGCTGAGGAGGATCTCATGGAGGATCCTGATGAGAATGAAGAGAGGACCGCTGAGGAATTGATGACCGTAGTCAGGGCGACTATCAGAGCAAGAATGGATGCGAGGGTGGCACTAGAGGATGAAGAGTTACCAAGAGCACAAAGGTTAATGAGGGTAGAAGGAGTGAGGCCTTCCACGACACCAATTATACCAGTATCAGACCCTCTTCCAGAGGTTCCTGTAGACATCCATGAGGTTCTACCAATTCCAGTTCCATCCCCGGTACAGAGCCCAGCACCTACTGAGGAAATGCCACCTTTATCTCCTGAACCATTGTCCCCTGATACCGTGCTTGGTTATCCATTTGGATCTCCTGGGTCTGCGCCACCTGCACCCCATGGACTGCTAGATGCTACCACTCAGGCTTCTCTTATCGCTGATTATCAGATGACCCTGGGTGGCCTGTCCGAGGCCCGTAATGTTAGGAATGATCTGTTGGATCGACTTACTGCACCAAGGATTGAGGGCGGGGTACTTCCGGCGGGATTAGCTCATAGCATGGAAAGGATTGAGGCTACCACCCGTGTTACAGCTAGAGGCCATCTTGAGGGTCAGATTGATCCAGCTCTACTTGCAACTATCCTAGACCTCATCACCGCTTTAATGGAGCAGGTTAGGGATGTCGTGCGTGCCCGCATTTCTTGATCCATAATAGTATGCAGAGTCTGAACAATCTGACAAGAATTTCATGTAGCACCGCTTTTGGAAGGATTAGCCTAAGTTATGAATGATTAGTTTTAATGACTAGATGATTATCTATGGTAGTACTTTTGGGATAGAAACGATCAGATCAAATGATGTAATTCTCTTTAATATGTTCAGTTATTGTACCCTCGAACCAATGGTTATGTATATATTCGTTAATTTCAGTTCAGATCAGTTCGTGGTGATAAGTTCATATTGTCAATTGCACGATTAACACGTAAGAGGGTGCCATGAAGTTTATAGAACTTTAGAATTCATAATTTGCAATCGTGCAAGGACTGAACGAGGGAAAGACTTAAGCAAAGTAAGTAAGACAAATATCCAGAGATTCTCAAAATTTTTCCAAGTAATATGGCCCCACAAGGAATAAGATTAGGGGCAAACCTTGAATGTGATAATCAGGGAGGTCGCAATTAAGATATAAGGAACCCAGAATATAATGAAGTGGAAAATGAAGATTTTAAATTAAAAAGATGACCCCAATTATGGGGAATAGGGAGAAATATTTAGACTGAGAAAACAGAAGTCGAGCAAGATAGGAAGAACCGGAATGGTACTCCTATTGGGCAATCCATGGACCTGCCTAAAACAAAACTTATACTTTTACCCCTAACCACCACCTTGAGGAAACAATGTGGTGTGAAATTCTTTCAGGACCTTTAAGTCGCTAAGCTCTCAGAGTTCCAAGGAACAAGCTGACCCAGTCGAGGCAAGAGCCTGGCTAAAGGAAATATAGGAATCATTTGAGATTCTAAATGATTGACGAATCACAAAAGACTGTTTTTGTCACTTACCCTCCTAAGAGGGAGGCCACCCGCTGGTGAAAGGCCAAGGAAGGCACGGAGCAAGAGATTATAATAAACTGATTTAAGTTCAGTCAATTGTTTTCAGGAAAGTACTTCCCAAGGTTATGGAGATAGTGTAAAAGCTTTAGAGCCAGAACAAAGGCAGACGAGTATGATGAATTATGAATCTAAGTTGTAAAAGTTATCAAGATTCGTTCTGAGGACACGAATCCAGAATGACGGGATGTTTGAAATCAATGCTTATGTTGTGTTGGTTCATGAAATAATGACAAGAGAAAGGAAAATAAAAAGAAACTAAAGTGGAAAGGAATATAAAGGCAATAGAGTTTGAGGTATGATAAGGGAGTTGGGTATGAGGAAACCCTAAAGACTCGTAGCAATAGAAATAGAAAAGTATGCATTCGTCAGGATGAGGGTGATTCACCATGAGTTAAAATTGATGGTTGAAGGCATAAGAGATACATATATTTTATCCCCTGTAAGTTGGGAGGATTCGAGGAAACCTTGAGATAGTTCGAAGGATAAATAATGAGACGCGGATAGACTGAGGAGACAAGGAAGTAAGAAAATTAGGAGAATTGGAGGAAGGAAGTGACCTTCAAGAATGTGAAGTGTAAGACTAGTGGCTTTATACCCAGAAAGGGAGACGCCAGGTATGAAAGATATCCCAACATTGAGATGACTGTTGAGATAAACAACAAAAGTAAATAAGGAATTATTAAAAAGAAGTTCACGTTGAACACGACCAATATCTTCCAGAACATCCTTGTTATCGTTACCAAATTAGGCAAGAAAAGCGGATAACCGTTGTTATCTTCTGGAGGCCATATTGATTGACCTCATTTTGAATACAGGTGTTATTATGAAAATTAGGCATATACTATCGAGGTGGGAATGATTGAATAAGACACCCTTATCAGGGATATATGACTTGATTTATCCATGGAAGGATGCGTGTACCTTTTTAAAGGTGGAATTAAGGATAGAACATCGGTAACTTAAAACGAATCCTAGGGGAATGCATAAAGGCTGGCATTTCACCCTTAATAGGGATAGTATGAGTTTTGACAGTATGAATTGGAAAGAATTAAGGTAACAACAACCTTTAAAGAATCAGTGGAGAAATTTTTCAAAAGTATATAGACAATGATTCTAGTATTAGTATATGGTATTTTGATATGCCCTGTATCTAGGGAATACAGGAGGAACGATTCAAGGATAACCTTAGAGGTTTTACAAGGAGAAAGGTAATATTCAAAATTCTCAAGAATAAAAATGTTGATAAAGGAAATATGACGTAATTATAATGATGCCAAGTGAGGCACGTGTTAAACCACGAGAAGGTATGGATCGAACCAGTAATGGTCGAAGTTGTTCAGGGCAATTAGGACTTAAGATAAAAAGATGTTCTAATTATGATTGAGAGTCAATCGTGACAGTGATTAACCTCTAAAGACTGAGGCAATAACTTATGGAAAAATGGTGATTTTTTTTTTACTCATCAGATTTTAAGGAAAACATCTTCACATAAGCTGTGATTGAAATGAGGTATAAAATTTATTTGGAGGTGGTTAAAATGACATTGACTGTAAGGAAATTTTACTATCAGGAAAGGCCAAAGAGGTGGCCGATACTTTAAAGGTAAGAGGATAATTATAGGCGCTTATGCCAAAGGAATACAGTGATGATGGTTAAAGCTATGAAGGTTGTATTATGGTTTGGAAGATTGACATTCCTTCTGATGACTGTGCAATACCCAACCGTAATAGTAGTTTGGTAAAGGTTTAATTCGTGTAATCGCCAGGAGCGGGCTATCTATCTCATAAGGTACTATCTTGAGAATAATCCAGGACCATGTTTCAAAAAGGACTAAACGAACCTTTGAGTTAAGTCTTCTATTGAAGGCATATGATTAAGAATGGTATTCACCTGCTATCGTTGCTTTGACTGAAACCCTTCTGCAATATTATCTACTTTATGTCATGAAAGTACGTCAGAGTTTGGAGTGTTCTTTATGAATTATGATTGGTGATTATGTTAACTCCTTAGAAGTATTCTATACGACATGTATAGACTCCGTATGGTTAGATATTGAAATTTCATGAAAAGTGAATGATGACAGTAGGTCAGTGGTGGACCATAGTAATGCAGCAATGATTCTGCGAGTAATGAGTCGATTACAACCATGAGAGTTGTATTGGAATGAATGTTGAGATTGAGTACCACTAATCGGGTCGTGATGGTGTATAAGTTATCATTGATAGACTAATTAAGTAGATTATCTACCTATTGAATATTTATTCTTTCTTATCAATAGAGACTCATATTATTATACGAGGAAGGTTGCGGTACAAGCATAGAATTCAAGTAACGATAATGTCTAGAATGAGATCCCAGGTTCGATTTTCGATATCAAGAGAGTTTCAAAGGTGATTGTGTATAAGCTCGAGGAAGAGCATGGGTCCATAGAATGATGGACGGAATAGCAAAAATATTTAGGCATGTGAAATACGATGCTACAATATTTAATGTTGATATAAATACATATATGTTTTGTTCTCCTATGACAAACCTCTATAGTTCAGAGGTAGATTCCAAGCCAGATATTTTATGGCAATAAAATTTTTACGAATATATAATTCTCTTCAGTTCGTTCTTTTCTCTTCTTTTCATTTCATATAAACTGAGAAGAACAACCCTTCCAGAAGGGGAGGTATTGCCGAATGACTATCTATCTGTGTGCTAGAAGCCTAGTAGGATACCACATGTTGTTTAATTGCTTGTCAAGTACTAAAGGCTGGCCACCTTCTGCACTAACTATGCAATGTAACAAGTGTTCATGATCATAGTGATCTCTCAATAAATTCTTTTACTTCTATACGATGGATCAAGCTTCCAAAGATAGAAGCAGCTGAAAAAGGAGTAGTAAAGTTGTGGTAGTATTCGGAATGGAAATACATTCGTGATACTAAGGGTGACGTGGTTATTAAAAAGTTATAGAACGCTAACGAGCAGAAGTATAACCAGTATAATATTACGAACGGAAGGTAGTAGCGATTACGAACTGGAAAAGAATGGGTATTGAGAAGTAAAAGCTCTAATGCTAAAAGTTATAATGAGAGTCTGTGCAATAGATTTGATAGAAATTGGAATGATCACTTAACACGGATTGAGTTTCTTACGACAATAAATCATATGTCAGGTATCGAGATGTCGTCTTATGAGATTTTTGAGGGAAGACAATGTCGATCCCCCTTATGTTAGGATGAAGTTGTAGAGCGCAAGATGCTCGGACCCGCAGTAGTCCAAAGGACCAAGGATATAATAGACCTAACCAGAGGACGGCTGGTAGTAGCCCAAGATGGACATAAGAAGTATGTTGATTTGACACGAAAGGACAAGGAATAGGAAGTAGGGGACCTAGTGTTGTTATAGGTATTTACTTGGAAATGAAGGATGAGGTTCGAAAAGAAATGAAAGCTAAGTCCACGAATTGTTGGACCCTTGGATATATTAAGACGTATTGGGAAGATAGCATATGAGCTAGCCCTAACCCCGAACATGTAGCAGGTCGTAACGTGTTTCACGTATCAATGTTAAGAAAGTGTAATTCGGATGCCAGATAAACAGGGGCATATGAGCGCATAGACATGCAACCCGACGTAACCTATATGGAGCAACCAGGAAGGGTTATAGAGTGAAAAGGAGCAAGTGCTTAGGAGAAGGGTTATTAAACTAGGCAGAGTTTGGTGGTAGGACCACAATGTGGGAAATATTTACTCGAGAGTTAGAAAGTGCAATGCTAAGAGAGTATCCCTATTAATTTTCTATTTGATTCCGGGACGGAATCCTTTTAAGGAGGGGAGACTGTAATAACCCCAAAATTTTGAACTTTTTTTGTAACCCTTATGAATAGTGATTTTGCAGATTATGCTGAATGAGAAAACTTTTCAAGCCACACTATGTAGGGGTTCTGTTATTGATCTTCTGGGATATTATTAGTACTCTATGTGGTATATAAGTGTATGTAAAGATCGTCAGAATCCAATTCCGAACACTTTGATTTTTCCCGGAAATCCACTAGATACAGAAAGAATTGAGTATAAGGTAACAGGATAAAAAGGATTTAAATTAAAGGATTATAAGAGAGGATCATAAAAGGAATACAATATATTGAGAAAGGTTAAGGGAACCTAAGTAATAAGATCCTGGGTATGATCCCTCAAACGATAAACGAAAACGAAAGTTAAGCGAACCGTATAACAGATCAGCGGTCATTAGGCAAACAATTAGGAAGTTAATCAAGGGGATTAGAGAGGATGATGTCACCCAACCAATGAGAAGAGAATAAAGAGGGAAAGATGACATCATAGCATGACATAAGCATGACATGGGAAGGAAGGAGGTGTGGTTGAATTAGAACCACACAAAGTCCAAGGTTAAATAGGTAATTAACTAACACAAAAACAAAACCAAATCAACCAAGCCAAACAAATCATTTGTCACCAAAACAAAATTCTATTTTCTCATCACCAAGAACATTGCTCTCGGCTTTTTACTATTTCAAAGGGAAAATTTTTCAAAATCCAAGATCCAAGCTTCCTAAATTGGTAAGATAATTCCCTAGTGTTCCTTATGCATAGTTATGGTTATATTATGAGTTTAAGCCACCAATTCATTCTCTATCTTCTCCAATAAATCAATGAAGAATACAATGAATAGTGATTTCAAGGTTTTAACTTTATTTTTCTTGATTTTCCTTTAAGATCCAAGCTTTCCTAAGACTCCTCAAGGCTTCTTAAGGCTTCCTAGCTACTCACACCACTTCAAGGAAGGTATATCATCTCCAAAACCTAGCTTTAATTTTTATACTAGGTTGATTTTGGTTGTTAGGGTAAAGAGTAGCTTGAAGCATGTTTGTTTAAGAGTTTGGGTTGGAATGGTGGTGATTGAATTGTTGAAATCTTAAGATTGGTTAAAGATTGTAGTATAGTTTAAATTCAAGTTTTAGGAGTAAGTAAATGGATTATAATGAGTTGGTTTGGGGCTGTTATAATGTATTTTGGATGGAGTTTGGATTGGATTGTGAATTGGGGTTGAATTGTGGTTGTTTTGAGTTGGTTTAAATTTGGGAAATCGCGTAAACATAGCCGTCGTAAATCCGATTTACTTTAGACTGCTTTTGTTCATAACATTAGGACCCGAGAACCCTCTGCTAGATGTTTACCATTGCCATGTTTAGATAGCTCATGTTACAAGCTTCGTTTTGATATGTAGTTCGTTTGATTCCGATGTACGGTTTAGGAGAAACAACCGTTTTAAGTAACGGCATTTCGCGAACGAAACTTTTCCCCTTGCCTTACTTTGAAATATAGGTTAAAGACCAAAAAGGGTTAATTAATGTATGAAACAATTATGGTAAGAGTGTTAGGCAGTTGGTAAGACACTCGCGAAGGAATCGCCTTAAAACTCATAATGGTTAAATTATGAAAAATGGTGGAGCCGAGGGTACTCGAGTGACTTAAGAGAATCAGTAAGCGCAAAACGAGCGTCAGAGTCTAAGTTGGTTAGAGTATAGATTTACAAGTGACTTTGGTTTAATTCCAACTTACTTGTTGTTTATAGGTTACCAGACTCGTCCCGAGCCATTCGTAACCCCCAGTCGCTCAGGCAAGTTTTCTATCCGTTATACTGTTGTTGTGATGTATATGTGTATATGCATTATCTTGCGATAAATGCATGTTGGTTAATTAGAAAATGTTGCGATATATTGAAGCATGCTGATATGGTATATATATGCATGCCTGTTTCGTATTCTTGCCATATATATCTGTTGGTTCAGTTGATAATAACTATGCTAGAGAATAGCGGTAATTTGCATATACCCTTAGTATAGGGACCCAAAGGTGAAAACGTTTTCTAAAACCGGGAGTCGAGGATCCCGAGTAGATTTTATATATATATATATATATATATATATATATTTATATATATATATGGTTATAGTTTTCCAAACTATTAATCGAATAAGGTTTATTCGATAATTTTATTTTATTTAATGAATATTATTTGAATATTTATTCGAGGACTTATGACTCCTTTATTTTATTATTGAATATTATTTGAATATTTATTCGAGGACTTATGACTCCTTTATTTTATTATTGAATATTATTTCGAATATTCATTCGAGGGCTTATGACTCAGTTTATATTATTTAATGATTGTTAATTGGATAGTCATTTGAGGATGTATTGACTCCTTTATTTTATTTAATGAATATTATTTATAATATTCATTCGAGGTATTATGACTCCGCTTATTATTTAATAATATTCTTTATTTTATTAAAGAATAATGTTTCGATAATCAAACTTATTTTCGATTATTCAAATAAAGATAGTACTTTCATATAAGTATATCTTTGGTTATTTAATATCCATTTCAAGTATAAGTTTTAAAACTTCTACTTCGATTATTTTTATAAGATTATTCTCTATGGGAATATTATTTAAATAATAATATTCAGATATTTTCTAAATATATTGGGACTGATTTACTTCATTAAATCAACATTACTCCAAACACTCTTTAAAGTGTTTTTGAGTCTTCAAAATGATTTTTAAAAGTTAGAGCGGATCCCAAAACTCATTTTTATATTTAAGATCTTCCTTTCAAAGGGGATTTAAATACTCGCTCAAAACCTGGGGGATCCAGCTCTGTGGTGCATTTTACATTCGCAACGTGGTTGATGTTTTGAGAAAACAAATGAATTGATTACTTACCCAACGTTCGGGAAGTAAGCCCATCTAATTGAGTCGGCATAAGCGATAGGTCGGGGTACCGTCTATCAAAGTGTAAGTGGCTGGGTGGCAGTCCATCAACGCGTAAGAGGCCGGGTGGCGGTCCAGCACAAGGTCCTTATGTGGCCAGGGTGATGACCGGTGGGGGATTCATCCATCTACTAGTAGAAAAGGTTACTTATTGGTATCTTTACCTGATCAGCAAGATATCAGGTTTATGACAAAATTCTTTCCTTTCCAAATTTATTCGATATTGCAATTCTGTTCATACTTTACATGACAGAGGTTTTCAAGAAACGTATGTATATATATAGGTGTATATATATATATCGGGGCTTAATGAAGTATATCATAACTTCATTTCCTTCAAAATATTTCAAAGATTGAATCTATTCAAGTCTTATCTTGTAGTCTCATCAGTGTGATGAACTTTTGAAACTAATTATAACTTGAACGGTGGTAGTTCAAGTAGTATTTGGAAAAAATATAAGTATATTGGAGTATCTTGTAACTTCATCTTTTAAACTTATATCTAGTAAATGATTATCTTATGCATGTCAAAGATTTTCAGAAAAACGTTGAGACAAGGTTAGATATATGAGATCACCTTGCAACGATACTTTTTATACAATTATACACTGGAACTCTGTGTGTATTATGCATGGAAGAGGACTTCCCATATTTTGAAAAGTATATGTGTATATATATATATATACTGAATATTTTGCGACTTCATCGCATTAAGATATCAACTTGGTTCATTTCTTTTGACCAAGACTTTCATGAGTACTATGAGAAGGCTCATATATTGTTAATCATTATACATATTATTTTGGTGGGCTTGCTGCTCACCCTTGCTTTCTTCTTTCATCACACAACATCAGATAGACAAGATGAACAGGACCAAGCTCCCAATTCGCAAGCGGATAGGAAACGTTCCGCAGCTTTCGGGAAGCGTTGAGGCCGCTGTAGCTGAGGTAGAAATTACCAATAGGCTAGGCTTTCAACTTTTGATGTACCAGATTATGTATATTTATGAATTGTAATAATGGCAAAGAAATGTAAATTTATTCAGAAACCTTTTTAAGGTGTATTGGCATATAATGGTGGAATAAAATGACTTGTGATTATTTTTGGATATTCATCTCTGAGACTATAACTTGTGGTGTGTGTGTTTATTGTGGGGTCACAGTACAGAGTAGTTGATAATTTATTAAGATTGGGTGTTATTAAGGAAAATGGAACTCGTGACAACCCGGATCCCCGACCCCGGATTTGGGGGTGTTACAGCTAAGCTCTGAACTTCCGCAATCGATGTGGGGGGAAGCCATCTTAAGCGCGAATAATATTTTAAATATTACTATGCGCAAGAATAAGGATGTAAGTCCTTATGAAATGTAGAAGAAAAAGAAACCAAGTTACCAACACCTGAAAGTGTGGGGGTGCCTGACAAAGGTACCGGTCCCTACACCTAAGAAGGTGAAGTTTGGTCCGAAGACTGTGGATTGTATCTTTATCGGATATCCAGAACATAGCACTGAATATCGGTTTCTCTTATATGATTCCAAGATTCCTGACATTCAGAAGAATACGATAATGGAATCTAGGAATTTAACATCCCAACATCAATAGTTTTCTCAGAATAATAGATAAATTCAAGTTTACTTAAATATAGTTCTCCAAAATAAATCTCACCAAAATGATACCAATCCAAAACTCCAACTTACAAATCATGAAACAAAATATACTTAAATTGTTCATCTCCAAATTAAAACCACACTTAAAAAGTCTGAATAACATTCTAATAAAATGCAAAAAAAATAAAAATAAATGAGCTCCTCTAGATCCGCACTTGCGCTCATCTCATAAAGTAGCCCACCTAGTTAAGATTACCTGCCGGGAAAATAAGGTAACAAAACCGGCAGTGAGCGAAAAGCTCATCCACGGATAACCACAATGTCAAGGTTTACAAAAGTTATACACAATGATATATATTAAAATAAACTGATCATCAAATAAAAAGTGCTAACAAAATATGAATGTGATAAAATGTCATGAATACCAAAATCACAAACTAAATATACATGATTTCCCTTCAAAATATCAATGCTATACACATACTCTTACAGTTATAAATAATATTCAAACTAAATTTAGTGAAGTTCCAACCTTGCTAACTTGGGAGACAATCTTACACTTAAAGGATGTCCTACATTTTCGGTTATCCAGAATATGTAGTCATTAAATCTTACAAGGGCTTGCATAGCACAAAGCAAATGCTAACCAAAATCTTACAGGGGCTTGCATAGCATAAAGCACATGCTACCCAAAATGGTCAAACACACACATACAGACTAGTCATGACTATGCGTGTCCCACTACTCCGGTGACACGCCTATACAATTTAAATACACCGTATAGGAGGTGCCAAACACGAGATTATCCACCCGTGACGGATATCTTATAATATCTCCCAAATCATATCATACCTTCGTACAACTAAAAATATATTTCCCAACCATCACCAACCAAAATATCTTACAAAATAGAATATCGGTGCTTAAATCAAACATGACCAGTTCTGAAGAATATTAATTTACTCTATGAAGATGATCTTATTTGGAAAAGCACAAAACACGAAAAACGTAGAAAATTCTGAGAGCTTTCCAGAATCGTAAGCCTCGTTAAAATTGACCAAGTAACGAATTCAGAGGATAGATATTTGCGGACTGCTGAACAGAATCAGCCCCTGAATATTTTAGTAATTAAGTATTTACGACATCGAAACTACATAATTCAGCAGCGAAATATGAAGATAAAATGTAGAAATCGAAAATACCTTTCAGGAATGATATTACCCATAAAATTGGCATAAAATCTCAATTTACTATGAATTTAGGAAGTTAGGACGTACAAGCAGAATTTAACCCACCAGATTATAGAAAAGGCAGATTTTAAGATACTTATAAGCATAATTTCAGAAAACTCAAAGAACGAAAAACAAAGATAATCAAATTAGCTTTCCGGAAAGTCTAGAATCAAAACAATCAAATAAACAGAGAATTAATTACGAATTTCACAAGAGTTCAGATTATTAGAACTGAGACACAAGAATCCGATAAAATACAATAAGATTGATAGTATAACGAAGATATCCGTACCTTAGAATTCAGAAAATATGATGGATACTCAAGAAATTCAGATGTCCCCAATCATACTAAACCCTAGTTTAAGAATAAGAAGTATCAAAACCAATAAAATTTATATCTTAAACGAAATACGATTGCATATACGTAATTTAATCTTTTACCTTAGCTTCAAATATATTATCTTGCTCCTCCCTCTCCTTCTCCTTCTCTCTCTCTACCTTCCTCCTCCCTGACCAAAATAATAACGTAAGTCTTCCAAACCCTATTTTTTTATATTCCAACGCCTCTTTCTTTTTCTTTTCTTTTTTTTATTTAAAAACTACTTTCTAATTAATAAGACATATATATAATATACTATTTAATATTTGAATATTAAATAATATAAATATATGTCGGGGTCTTACAAGGAATGCCTCATTTTTTGAGACGACGTTTCCCTGCAATCCAGGAAACGAACCTCCTATAACGTCTAAACGAGCTCATGAGTCCATAGAGGACAATAATGAGAGTGAAGAAAGTGAGGACGGAAATGTGGGGTAGTGAGAAGGAGCAAAAGACAACGTACGGAGAAATTCTATGGGTCTGACTTTATGACATATTTGCTCGAGAAAGGTGACCCGAAAACCTATAAGGAAGCGGTTACCTCACCCGATGGCCCCATGTGGAAAGAGACCATTATAAATGAAGTTGATTCAATTCTGCAGAATCATACTTGGAAATTAGTTGATTTGCCAAACGGCTGTAAACCGTTAGGTAGCAAGTGGGTTTTTAAGAAGAAGTTGAAAACTGATGGTACTATCGACAAGTACAAGGCAAGACTTGTAATTAAAGGATACAAACAACAGAAAGGTCTTGACTACTTTGACACATATTCTCCAGTAACGAGAATAACGTCTATAAGGATGATGTTTGTTATCGCTGCAATGCGAAATTTAGTAGTATATCAAATGGATATGCAAACAGCTTTCCTAAATGTAGATATAGATGAGGAAATCTATATGGAACAACCTGAAGGATTCGTTGTCCCGGGTCAAGAGAGGAAAGCCTGTAGATTAGTGAAGTCAATGTATGGCTTGAAACAAGCGCCTATGAAATGGCATGAGAAATTTGATGAGGTCGTGCTGGCCAATGGCTTCAAGATCAATGAATGTGATAGTTGTGCCTATTACAAAGATAATGAAAACAGTTATGTCAAGGACAATGACAATGGTTATGTCATGATGACATTGTATGTAGACGATCTACTTATTGCCAGAAGTAATGATAAAGTGATCAAATCTACAAAGGACATGCTAAAGGCAAGATTTGACATGAAAGACATGGGATTAGCAAATGTGATTCTAGGAATCCAAATTTCTAGAACATCAGAAGGACTTGCACTGAGTAAACCTCATTATATTGACAAGATCCTTGAGAAGTTTCTTAAGGATGACCTTGAGAAAGCTAGGACACCTGTGGATATGACTTTACATCTATCCAAGAAAAAGGTGTAGCGGTTTCCCAGTTGGAATACTCGAGGATAATTGGAAGTCTGATGTACCTAATGAGTTGTACAAGACCAGACATCGCATACTCAATCAGCAAGTTGAGTGGGTTTACGAGTAATCCGGGAACTGATCACTGGAAAGCGAACATTAGGGTACTTAGGTACTTGAGAGGAACTCGAGATTATGGATTGCTCTATGAAAGATATCCAACAATATTAGAGGGATATACTGACGCGAACTGGATATCCAATAAGAATGCTTTAAATCCTACGAGTGGTTATGTGTTTACACTAGCTGGCACGACAATCTCATGGAAATCCTCAAAGAAAACTGTGATAACTCATTCCACGATGGAAGCTGAGTTTGTGGCACTAGATAAATGCACCGAAGAGGCTGAATATCTACATCAATTTTTAGAGGATATTCCAAGATGGCCAAAGCCTTTGACTGCAATAGGGATACACTGTGACAGTCAATCCGCTATTGGTAGAGCACATAGCACGATGTACAATGGAAAGTCTCGTCATATACGACGACGACATAGTTCCATTAGACAATTGATCTCAACCGGAATTATCACTATTGATTATATACCGTCAAAGGATAATATCGCGGATCCGCTAACCAAATGGTTATCAAGAGAAGTGGTTGAGAAATCATCGAGAGGGATTGACCTTAAGCCTGTTACTTAACGGCGTCATGGTGGACACCCAATCAATGCTGACTGGAGATCCCAAGAACTTGGTTCAATGGGCCAACTAAATCATGATGATCAAATCATTGTGGGGGAAACCCCTGGTCTGTTCCTATGATGAGGAAACAATGAGACCCGTATGGTACGAGGTTAAGCCTTTGAGCTTTTAATGATCTTTTGGGGAATACATGGAGTTCAGGAGTGAACGCATGGAATTCAGTTGAGTAAATGTGGGTTACTCTATAAGATAAAGATCACCTATGTGGGAGAGAAGTGGGGCCGCTTTAAAGGAGAATTGTGAGGCACAATTCTTTAGAAACTCCTGCAGAACCAGGACGATGTTCCATGGCCAAAATGGACATACTCATGAGAACTGAACGAGTCAGAAAGGATATAGTGATAAGTATATCATCGTTTACACAAACGGTCGAACAGTTCAAGGACAAGCATGTCTACTGTCTACCAGTAAAGTCGGTATGCTTATTCGAGCGAAGGTTGAAGGAGCATTCTCTATCTATCGTATGTTATATATGATCGAAGAAACTATCACCAAGTTAAACTCCGTGTCTGTCTATCTGGTGTGTGCTACTGAATTGTCAATCTCATCTATGTGGGGGATTGTTGGAAAATGTGGGTAGTAGTCCCACATTGTCGGGTCAATTTGAGCCATAGTTTGAGTGATTCAAAGTGCCTCGAAAAGCTCTCCCGGAGGAGAACTGATCATCCAAAGTTAGTGCCTTAGTTGTGGAAATTTGTGTAGAATAATGAAAGTCCCACATTGAATTTGCAAAGTAGAATGCATAGCTTTATATAGTAAAACACTTATGTAGTGTTCAAATGTGTTACTTATGTATTGCTCCAACACCTACGTGCGCGCACGGGGTGCAAATCTTGGCTTTTGAGGGGCAATCCGAGGCATGCGAAGTTTTCGAGCTTCCTCGCGTGTGCGACGTGCGGACACGAATGTAGCAGAAAATTGGCCTGAATAATTAAGGACTAGTTTTGCTAAATTTAATTTCCACTGGGTTTGGGCTCTTAAATTCTTAATTCATTTTTTATTACGAATAATTATAATTATTATTATAATTGATTTGGCATAATAATAATTCTGATTCAATTACGGATTTGATTATTAATTAACGTGTTTTATTTAATTACGCGTAAAGTAGCGCACACGTTTTTCTCGAGTCTATATATTATCATTATTAGGTTTAGGGTTAATAAAATTTATTCGAAATACATTACACAACCGCCTCCTCAACATAAACTCTCTTATCTTCCTGTGATAGTTTCTTACTCCGTTCTTGTTCGCCGAAGGCGCTGTTCGTGCAGTAACGCCGTTTTCTCGTTTTCGCACAAACGGTGGGAGGCTAACGACTTGTGAGGGTCGTAATAGATTTAAGGAAACAGTTATACACTGGACTCGAGAACTTCTCATTTATATCCTTTTATTGTTCTTTCTGTTATTCGTATATTTTGTATGTATTAATCGCAGATTGTGGTGGACACATATTTCCGTTAAGGGGTAAAGGAGTAATATCTATTATGTTTTTATTTTCATTTAAAGTGTACATATTAACACATTCATTCTTCTATCATTTATATAAAATGCAGTTTGAGTACACATCTACATTCAACCAAATGATTAAAATTGATAAAAATCAAAGTACATTCCAAATATCTAGTCAGTGATATAAAAAGTTCTGATTCTTGAACCAGGATCTAGAGTTATGTAAATTTAAATAGACATGCCAAGAGCTAGTAAGTTGCTGCATGTCCTAAAGCTGGGGAATCAAATGTAGATTCCGTCCATCCTTCCTGAAGCCGCTGGTATTGTATATCGATGTCTCCATTCTCAGAAGATGAAACAATAACCGGATCCTTTTCACTGTCATACAAAAAAACAGCAATATATTTAACCTTTCTTTTGTAGAAGTTCAGAGACCAGTGATTCAATTTTCCTTAAGATATAAAAGAATGCTCTAGAGTGATATGGGAATAAACAAAGGCAAGATTTTCAGGTACTCCATACTCTTTAACAATGGAAAGATCGATCAGTAAAAGAACAGAAAAACATACATGTTCGAATATATAACAAGCCCAATAACTACCATCACAAAAGATATATAGTACAACCAGTCGACCTGCAATTGAAGATTAACCAAATTATGAATTGTATAATAGGATCAGAAAACAAATTTACACATCAGGCTTAAATGTTTAAAAACTATATAAGGGCATAAGCAATCTTTGAGCCAGCATAAGCAAAGCTTTGACCCAAAGAATGCACACATGCAAATTTAAGCCCAAAAGCATTACCTGCTGGCGGTAGAAAAATATGCGAATGACTACTGCCCACATATCAGATGTGAGAAGAGAGAGATTGAACATCGTGGATCCACCAGCCTGTAACAGAAAAACCCTTTTTATCATAGACAATTTTTTTAAGGCTTTTTAAGATAATCCCGAGTCTAGCAGGCATATAAAAATAATTAAATACAGGCTTCTAGTATCTGCAGAAACTGTCCTTGGACTACAAAGTCATACTCGCGGTCCATTATTCAGCAGAACAAATGAAATCAATTTGAAGTAGATTACTCCTGCATGTATGTGTTTTATAATTATATTTGTTCGCTTTGTGGGGTGGAGAGGTGATTCCAGTCTTCATTTCATTACAGACGACAAACTGTGTCTGTTATTTGAGCAGCTTGACTGACAGTCAATAATAAATTGCAGAACACTGCAAATAAGTTCATAAATAAAAGTTGACTTGCTATCTTGAATGAAAGACAATTACAAATACAATACACATGCAATACTGGAATTTAAAACGTAAATAAAGTATGATTGTTCTAATTGATGATAGAGCTAACCTTCAGCACAAAGGGACTCAAAGCATAGAACAGAGAACCTGCCAACGCATAACCAGCAAATGCTAATATCTGAAAGCAAAACAAATATACTTCTAACTAGATAAGGAATGTACCAAGCCAAGTAAACTGGATTTGTATTAGAGCTCCAGCAACAAATTTAAGTGGAAATGAGGAATGTGAAACACTGGGAAAGGGAAAAATTTAGCCCCTACCATATGGGTTTTCTGAAATTAAATAAGATCTATACCAAGTGATTCTTGTGTGAGGAAATAGTTCTTACATATTTTCATTATTCTATGAATAATTGAATAATAAATCATATAACTTGACTTATAGGTGGCCATGAAAAGATGATTTCCTTGACAAGAAAAACAGTGACAAAGCTTAGAAAAACATTTCAGATTGTGTAATACTTACAACTTCAGGGGACCACTTGACTGATTCCAGAACTCTCTTCTCCAGTAAAGCTCTAGGATACAGTTATGGATTATAATTATGAATGTCATAACTTGGTACTTGGAAGAAAATTAACGTTTATACTTAATCCGGGAACTTAATTCTCTAAATAAGCAACTTATATCTCATCATAATTGTCAAAGAAAAGGATACAGCTGGCATCCACTTACAAGCATTCCAAAAATACCTATCATTGAAACAAACTCAACGATATCCTTTTTCTTTACGCAATATTCCTACATATAGATAGCCATAAGAAAGTTAGAAACTTAGAAAGCCAGATATGATAATTTTAATGCATGACCAAAAGTGTAAGTTATATTCCATCTCTCCTATTTCAGTTACCCCCTTGGAGTTTACAAATATTATACAAAATCAAGGAATATGTTGTACAAAGTTAGATATAATTTTGAAATTGCCCTCATATTAGGTAATACCTCAACTATCTCCTTTTCTTGTAATGGTGACAATGGACTTACAAATTAAGAAGTAAGTTTAGCTATGGTCTTTTTACTAACTATGCATGGACATGATATATTATTAGGATAATAGTTCACAGTGATAAAATGAGAGAAAACTCGGAAATTACAGTTCTTCCATACGAACATAGCCTCGCTTTCTTGTTTAGGGTAATCATGGTTTACTGTAAAGTTGATCCAGAGAGAGAAGAGAGATACATATCTAGTATTCACCTACCTGACCAACATTGCTCATTGCAAAGCAAAGTGTTCCCATGATAACAAGTGTATCCCCCAGAAGCGGTTTTGTACCCCCTGAACACATAGTATTGAAATAATATTCAGTGAAGTGTTTATACTAATGACGTTGATGACCATAGACTTAGTCTTGCAGTGTAATAGAGGTAATAAATTTAACATTTTGTAATGTTTTTCTGCCTGAGACAAATAGGAAATTGATCACAGACTGCGTTACGGCACACATCATAATATTTGTACTTTTATGCTGAGAAAATGAAGGAAGACATATCAAGGGCTAAAGAGATATATTCACCTCCACCACCCACCCCAGCATCAGAAAGAAGCACTAAACCAAGGCCTAGCAGACAGATTGTCGCGCCAAGGAACTGTCTCAAAGAATATCTTTCTCCTAGAAATATCCAGGTAAGAATTATCACCCACGCAATTGTCCAACAATCTAATATTGTCACACTTGTAATTGATGAGTACTGGTACGCTTTATTATCTGTGAAAACAAACATGTCCAAATGTCTAATATGATGGGTACTTGCCTTTCTTTACTAAATAGATAAAGTATGCAGGGTTTTCTAAACTCAAATACAGTTATTGGCTATTGCTGATGCACCATCAATACTTCTCTAAATTTCAATTACATTGTCTTTATGCAAGACTATCCTATTTCCTACAGACCGGTAATGGCAGGTTATGAAAATATATCGTAACCATTAAGCTTGGTCCATTACAATAGTTTCTAAAATAACTTTTAGGAAAAAATTCATCACACTAGACATCAAAAATAAATTAGCAAAACATTTAAGAATTTCCATTCCTCATTCATGCCTTAACTTTTGACATAAAAAAATTCATATTCTATTTTGTTGAACTATCACCAACCATAAAGCGACTACATTGTGCTTTAATAAATTTGGGGTACAGCTACTTACACATGTAATTTCCTTGAGCATCAATGAAACCCAGGAAAAGATACCAATACCATGGGACCTGCAATCCTCACATAACAATCACATAAGCAAAGGCCCAACAGTTAATCAGCATTCGAAAGAATATATTCATTTTGTCGATAAACAGCCACTTTTTGCTTAATATTCAAATGTGAGCCCATACATCATTCTGACTTTATCTTGAAGAGAAAGGGAAGGGAACTAAAAGGAGGCTGTTTCAACCCAAGTTTCAACTAAACTTCCAACTATGTTCAGTATTCTAAAATTGACCTGTTATCATATGCTAGATTTGTAGCCTCCCCACAAGATGTAACGGGGTGAACATTTACCAGCAATTTCTGTCGACGATATAGCAAAATGCTCCCATACACCAAAGTTATAGCCAGGTAAGCAGAGAATGACAGAGTAAGTGGAGTATTAACTCCTGCACAAATAAACTAAATCCGTGAAAACAAAATGCAAAATCATGAACTTCCAGTAGATCAAACATACGAAAAAAAATTGTAGCAAAATTCAGCTGAATATAAGACAACCAAATACCAAGGTTCTAAAAAATCGTGTTAGTCATTCTAAGCAATTGATCAGATAATTGGAAGGAATTTTTCCCCATAAAATATAAATTTATTACCAATTAAGTCATGTGTCCTTGAGCACACACTAACGGACTAGTAACTCAATAAAAAAAAATTACCGATGCTTATATCGGGAAACATAAATATACATCGAATATTAAAATGTTCATTAAATTTCAACTAGTTACATACTGCACATTGCCTAAAATAATTCTTTTCATTTACACAATCCTATAATCATCTTTAAGTAAGAAAAGGCAACATATATTTTTTGACAAGATAAAACGAAAAGGCAACATTGATCCACAAATATATAATTGAAAAAGAAATTGCATGGCAGTAAAACAAAAAAAGAAATGCTAAAAAGGAGGGAAAAGACTTACCAAGACTAGCAACTAAAGAAGCAGTGAAGCTGAGGAGTGAGAGAACTAAAGACACTAACTGACCCAGAAGCAGCAATTGTACTGTCTTCACCAGATCTTTTGTGTCTTTCAACCTCATGATATCCATTTTTACATACACTAGTTTAAACCCTCAATAAAGTTATTATATATACACAGGATGATTTTATATCAGGAAAGTAAGATATCTTACTTTTCCGGTTGGTGACGGTGGGTTTTGTAGCTACCATTCTTCGGTGACGCGAAGAGTATCTACAAACACTAGTTTTTGGTTGACTACTTTTCTCTCTGTCTTTTACTAGTATTTTTTTATGACGTCATTTATAACAAGCTTTGGTAATTGTCGTACATAATTGACTGTAAAAAAAGAGGGGCAAGCAAAACCGAATCGAAACCGAAAAACCGAACCGGTAAATTTCGGTTCGATTTGGTTTAAGTTTTTTTAAAAGCTCTGATTATTTTGTTTTTTTGGTTATAACCGATTTAAAATTGGCTCGGTTTGATTTACTAGAATTTGATTCGGTTTAACCGAATTAATCGAAAAAAAAAATATATATAGGGGTTATCCTAATAGAAATCAAATTAGAATAAAAATTAGAAACCTATATAAATATTTGTATATACACAGATTATATAATATCTGTGAGCATATTCCGATTGATTTTGGTCACTTTCCACCACCATTAATTTCGGCCACACCCTAACCATCATTGATTCCTGATTATGTACTCCATTTTCCATCTCTACTTATTTCTACTTTACAAATTCGATTTTCACTTACCAACACCTATAAAAATCATCAAATCTCATTAAAATAATCAAATCTAAAATTTAAGCACTACATATAACATGAATACCAGATCGATCTCGCTGAATTTATTATTTTATATTATACAAATCATTGAAATACCAGAACGACTCTGAATCGTTAATTTATCTTACATAAATCACTAATCTCTGAAAGAAAAATCATTAATTTGTAATACAAAAATCACTAAAAACCGACATGTTTGTATCCACCATTGAATTACAATCTCATGTCTTATCATCTTTAATATCATATCTATTTCACCCATCATCACCATCGTCGTATCACCTCTTACTCTTTCTCTATGCAATTAAAACATCTATTTCACTTATCTCACTTTGATTATATTTACACTCTCCATCTTCCATCAACATTTTATTCCATCTTCATCTCTCTTTATCATATGCATCACATAAACAATCACCAACCTCTTTGGTGCCATAACTTATTAATATTAATGATGTTTAGATTGATAGGGGTTAGTACCTGTAGCGGTGATGCATATATCCAGATTTATGTATATGTAATGACGAGAGAGAGATGAGAGTCGTGATTTTCGGTTGCTGGAATGTTTAAACGAGGAAGAAGATGAAAAGGGGGAAGAGATAAGACATTAAAATCAAATTAATAATAGTGTTACGGATATTTAAATTAGTGGTCATGATTTAATAAGATTTAAAAAGTGAGTGGTTTGGATTGGTTTATAGTTTTTATTTTAATATTGGTTTCTATTTGATCATTCCCCGATATATATATAGGAGAATGATCAAATAAAAACTAAAATAAAAATAAAAACTAAAAACTAATCTAGGTTATTAGATCAATCTAATCTAATGGTCCCCCTAAAAGCACAACACCCAACTAATTTTCACCCTCCCACACACAATTTCAGTTTTTCCCTTTCATTTTTATTTTGTTTTTCTCCGTGAAACAATATTTTTTTAAAAATTCGATTTCAGTGTATTTTTTTTCCATCTCTCAACGATCGATTTGCATACCATATGTGTTATATTTCAAAGTAATTTTTTTAAAAAAAATTATTTGGTTTCTAATTTTTATTCTAATATTGGTATTTATTAGAATACCTCATATATATATATATAGGGGGCTACTCCAATAGAAACCAATGTAGAATAAAAACTAGAAATCAAATAATTTTTTTTTAAAAACTAATTTCAAATATAACACATATGCTATGCAAATCGATCGTTGAGAGGTGTAGAAAAATCTAGTGAAATCAGATTTTAAAAGAAAATTACGGTTTGACGGGAAAAATCAAATTAAAAACGGAGGGAAAAAACTGAAATTGGGTGTGGGAGGGTGCAGGATAGTTGGGTGGGGTGATTTAGGGGGACCATTAGATTAGGTAGATCTAATAGCTTAGATTGATTACTAATTTCTATTTTAATTTTAGTTTTTATTTGATCATTCCTCTGTATATATATAATTTTATATATATATAATTTTGATCAACTATTCAAGTTTCAAGTTGATCGCATTCTAAATCCTCTTTTAACTTAACTATATCATCTAAGGTCAGTTTAGATTTGTAGACTTTATTAAATTTCTCTGATAGCTGATCATTTCTAGTGGTTGTTAAACTACCTCTACAACATGATAACATGATTCTGGTTATCTAATTTGGAATCCCCTCGAAAAGCGCTGGACTCGTGGACCTCAGTAATAGACACGTTAGGTTTCAGTTCCTCCATGAACTCATCAACTGGCAGATTGTTTTCCTTGCAAAACGTCTCTAAATTGTTCTGAATATGCTGTCGATTTTTCAACTTTCTCTTCATCCCATGACTTTCTTTTTATCCGTAAATTCTAGTTGTGATTTGCCAAATAAAACTTATTTAACTATTTCGGTTTCAAATACCGAACCTAATAAACTAAAATATTTTGGTTCAGTTTACGGTTTGGTTTATATATTAAATCGGTTCGGTTTGGTTTAAAAAAAATTATAATTCGGTTTTCAGTTAATTCGGTTCAGTTCGTTTCCTGACTAAACCGATCGAATGTTCAATACTAATAATTATTTTCTTCATCTTGTTCTTTATACCGGGGACGGGTTTAGCCGGCATTTTAAACCTCTCATTTTAATAGAGCTCTGAAATTAATTAATTATTTATAAAATAATAATCTAATATTTAAATTTAAATTTTAAAAAAATATATTTAAAAATAATTTATGAAATTATTATTTATAATAAATTTAAAATACGTGCTATGAGAAAAAAACAATAAAAACATGAGGGGCAACGTTGATACCAGGTATAATACTTTGTTAAACAGTGAACAGAGATATAAGTTCTGTTTTTTAAAGGATCCGGTGACATGCAGTGTTCTATTTATCTGTCACCCATTGTTTTTTACATCACCACCTACAAGTCTTCAACGCGAGGACAAGAATTGATTGTCCGAGATCAGTTACCTTAGTTATAACTGTACAATATATTTTGACATTGCATATATGTCTCGCTAAAACCATGATCCTCTCTTTTTTTATTTATAAAAGGGAGACGAATTTGTAAAGTAAATGAAACCGTGTTGTAACATTAAACTTAAAATCTTCATAGCTCGTCATTCTGAGTTATTAATGGTGTGCACTTGGTAGAAGAGTTGTTGCAGCAGGCATTGGAATAGCTTAAACTTGTGAACCACACCTCATCCGCTGCAATTGAATTACTGTCATTGTTTCGTTGCCATGACCAATGTGCGTGTGTTTGGTTGAATATCTTTAATCTCCCATGTCCGAAACTTGGCTCCCTATATACTGATATGCTTGGACTAGGTTTCTCGAACCTACAAAGTTTCATCATCAATCATAATTATGTATTTCACAAAAATATTGCTCTGCTCAAAAGCAAATTCTATTAAGCAAGGCAATTTAGCATTACTCCCTAACCCCTCCGTCCAAAAAGATAAGTGTAAAGAAATGGATAGGACGAAGTAGAAGGAACAATTAATCAAAGACGTTATAAGGCAAAAAAGCAATTAAAGTTGATTCTTACATCATGGCAAGCCCTTCTCTGTTTCCTCCATCCCCAATTGTGACATGCACAGGACCGCACTGGTCAGCTTTATTGTCGTAAACTGTAGTCTGCCATACGCCACCGATTACCACCAGTAAGATAGATTTTAACAATATGTAGATGATACATATATGCATGATAAAATCAAGACAACTAATATTAATTCAGTCTTCAACATATTATATGAGCCAATTATTTTTAAAAATGTTATGTAGGAACTTACGAAGCGTTCATAAGCATGAACATGTCCGGCATAAACAATGTCAACTCCAGCATTATACAACATTTCTTCCATAGCGAGCCTCATGCTTTCGCCTTCTCCCTTGTGAGCACTATTAGAACTATACCAAGGTGCATGAATCAAAACAACTGTCCACGGAGTTTTTGACTTGTCGACTTTTGCCAGGTCAGCTTTGAGCCACGTGTACTGATCCGAGGTGGCATCAAAGTCGGTATAGGACCCCAACATGATAATGTGGGCCCCAGCAACATCAAATGAATAGTAGAGATTGGACTTGGAGCCACTCTGCTGATAAGGCATTTGCCACCTTGAGTTGTAGGCTTTAAAACCATGGGGAAATATAATGGGAAAGCTCTCTATTTCATGATTGCCTTGGGTCACCATCCATGGGCGCTGGCTAGCATATGGCTCTACCAGGCGTCCGAATGAGTCCCACAGGGGCTGTTGCGTGTCAGCATAAGATAGATCGCCAGGTAATAACAAGACGTCGTAATCCTTGGACCCTATATGAGCTAACGTTGCTGCAGTCCATTCAGTTTGCCCCAAATCTCCTGCACTCTTGCATTGTCAGATTCAATTTGGAGTAGTAACAGTGCAGTAAAGAAACTCAAGAAATAATTGGTAACCGAGCAATATACTTAAGTTGATTAGTCGATATACTTAAGTCAGTCATATATATGTTAGTGTAACATATTACGTATTAGCTTACACTTAACTTTCGATTTCATTTGAACGTGTCATTTTCATTCCCCGCAACGTAAAAGTATATGTAAAAGTGAATTGGAATGTTAAGAATAGTTAAGAATAAGAAGCCTTAAATGCAGAACCTTATGTTCGAGTCTCAAAATTAGTATTAGTTGTATTTCTGTTGCTTCTTGGCAATGAGTACACGCAATTAAGAGAAAAGAGCAAAATCATATTGTCAAGCATACTCCTACTTTATGCTTTACACGAATTAGTTAGTGTAAGTACAGTACCAAACTTAGGACATAATGCAAGTTTGCACGCAGCAAAATCTGACAGAGAATCAAAGAGACTTACCCGCAATGGCAAACTCAATAGGAAAAGTCGAAGGAGGCGTCCTTAACTTAAACTCTTGCCCAGAACCACCACATCTGTAGTAATATGTAGTTTTTGGATCCAATGGCCCGACTGTGACATGGTGGATCTTGCCTGACCTGTACATGAAATATTGATATGATGTGTGCTCTCCGGTAGCTGATGCTTCGTATTGTCCTGGTCTTTTTCCATATTCTACCATGGATTTAACATGTTCATGGGAGGTCACCCAAGAAATCTTCATGTGATCCTTGCCTACCAGTGATATATGCACCTATAACAATCAGTGGAGGCATGCGTGTGTGAGATAGTGACTCGGTGAGTATGTCATTGCCTTATAATTGCCTTTCACAAAACAAATAAATACATGTATTAGAAATAAACCTGTTGTGGATCAGAATCTGTTCCGTGATGCCAAGTTAATAAGAGCGGGCGAGGAGGTTGACGGTTATAATCTTCAGAGGAATGTGTGTGTGCGATGAAGCTGGCGGATAACAACAAGTAGAAGCATATATGTAGAAGCTTGCCACGATGATCCATTCTGTCAAATTTTGCGGGGGAGAAAATCTTAATAGCAACAGTGTAGAAGATGAATACTTTAATGTAAGACAATGAAGCTACTATTTATATATGAATGCAACGCGTACAAGAAAAAGCTTTAAGAACTTAACAAACAGATTTCGAAAGTAATAAGCACTACTACGAATAATACAAATATGGATTGCTATGACGTGAAGGAAGTAATACTCTTTGTGCAACTATAGTTTTTGGATATGCTTACAGCAAAGAACAAACTGATAAAATAGTAAATAGCTCTTCTTTTGTGAAATTTCGGTTCTCTAATTCACTCTAGCCAGATGCAGAGTATTATATATATCACCAAAAAGCCTTACAATTATTATCCTTTTAATAATTATTATTATTATATTAAAAGAAAAGCAGGAATAAAGTAATTTGGTAAATTAAGAGACAGCAAGTTACTACCATCGAAATGTTTGAGTAGTGCAAGTTTTAGGAGGGAAGTTCACTCTTCTTCTCTCATTTTAGTTAATAAAATTGTTCAGTAACCTATTGCTCTGAAATGTTAAGATGTCCCGAACAAAACCTTGTATTCTTTACGACTCCTCCTCGATCGGATTATACGTTTCGCTGAAGCTGATAATAACAAATATAATCAATAACTCACAAGTATAATTTGAAGTTGATTTATTTTTAATAATATTACCCTTCTTCTACTTTCATGGAAAAAAGTTTACAAGTCACAGTAGGTCAAGAGTCGAGGCAGCTTAAAATTTTTATGATCGGTCGTCCCTGTGATGACTCTCTTAATCCCATTAATTATCAATGAAATATGGATCTAAAACGCACGTAATGAACACGAAATCCACCTGGAAGCTTGGAGGCATGCTTAAATTTCATTCTCGATGGTATTACATGAGCATATTCTAGGGCTGTACCAATTTCTGGGAGAATGGCCGATGCATATTCATAGAATATTCTCTATCCCATGTAGACTCTGAGGCCTGTGCTAATTGTGCGCATGTTAAGCCCTTGGTGTTGCATCAAATCAAACGAACCGCGTGTTTATGAATTGTTTGTTAAGCCCGTGCTAAATTACCTGCACCAGATTCAGAACAACCTCTGCACAACTTACTAGTCATCACTTGAGATATATGTAGAAATGTGGAATAGCTTCTCAACTTGTTAATCTAAAACAGCAAGTACGGTGCTTCTCAACTTGTTAATCTAAAAGAGCCAGTACAGTGTTCTAAAAATCTAGACCTATTTTTGCAGTATTATTAGGTCAAAAATTAGGGGGATTAATCGGTCAAAAATTATAAACAATCAAATAATTAGAAGTAAAATTGTTAACATACAATTATTTTATAAAATATTAAGCCAATATGTAAAAATGGAGGTATTAATTACCCATTGTGTTGAATAATAAAATGATTATAATTATGTGTTTAAAAAAATGATTATAATTATAATCCGATATTTTAGGTGTACAAAAGTTAATTTAATATATTCATATTAAATTTTATAAAAATAATATTTATTTATCTTCAATTAATATATGTGGGACAAGAGTCCGCAATACCTGCAACTTACTATAAGTTTAAAATTACGCAAAAGATTATTCAACTCCATCCCTTAAAATTTACGACAAAATATGTCGGGAGAACAAAAAAGAGAAGGTACAGTAACCTACAGGAGACGGGACAGGAAGACCGAAAGAGAAACATGTCAATATCAGCTTATTCTTATTCAGCCGTGACAAATGCCTACTGATTTTCGGCCTCAGTACAGCCCAGTGGGCAGTGGTTACTGATTAGACCTAGCAGCCTTATACAAGAAAACCAAAGACATTTATACGAATTTATTTATTCAATTATGGATTAATACAATTTTCGGTTATTTTAAAGTTATTAGGCCACGCTATGTAGCGGCTTTCTAAACTAATGATAAGTGGCATTTTATACTACTTAGAACGTCTTGTTATAATAACTTGAATTGATGTTTTGAAATCAAGTATTTTGTGTATTTGATGCGTTTTTCTAGTGTTTGTGCATTTCAGGGTATTACTTACATTTGCGGAGAGATTTCATCAGGAATAGGCCTAAGTATGTGCTTGGCATTGCAAGTGGGAAGTTAGGAGCAGAATGCAGCAAAGAACGGGAGCAAAATAATTAATTTTCCAGAAAAGTGCTGGGCGTCCGGAGCGTCCGCTCAAGAAGCTGGGCGCCCGCTCAGGATTGCTGGGCGGCCGCTCAGGGGTGCGAAATTAAAATCTGATTTTTAGAGTTCTTGTTCTGCTGGACTTCTGACTTCTTAGATGACTGGGTTTTGTGGGGCGTCTATATAAGTAGTTTTCAGAGACGTTTCACATGTGTTGAATCGTAGTATTAATCGAGGAGCAAGGAGATAAGGAAGAAGATCGTTTTAGCACACCGCAACGAAGAGGAAGCATAGTTTCTTGTGATTCTTTTATTCGTTGTAACAGTGGATGCTAGTTTTCTTTGTTTTGAACCTATTTACTCTTGTGACGTACTCTGGTTTAATATAAGTAGTTTTATTAATTATTCTCGTGTGTTATTATCATGTTTTCATATGAACCCATGGTGACGATGAGTTCAATCATGGGTTAATCGTGATCATGGGGTCGTAACGAAATTGTTATGGAATTCTTTAGTTAGTTGTTTAATACCTTAGTGTGTGATGATTGTATGATATCTAGTATTGGTTGTGCTTATTTGTCTTATGTGCGTCGCGAACATATAAGATAGGGTGTTTAATCTCTTGTGAAGCGACGGTGGATCTTGAGATTTAGAACTTGCCATGCTAGCATAGGTTCATGTATATGTATGCATGATTAGTGGGTAACTCTAACCGTTTTACTTACCCTGTGTAATCGTATGAAATAACTTGTACTTAAATTGTTATGTTGTCAAATTCTGTAGACATATAGGGCCTCAACATATCTGATGACTATTCAACTTCTATCTTAATTGTGGATATTTGGTAGAATGGTATTGGTACAACGAAAGTTGGCTTTTATCATTTTCGTGTTGTTCGATTAATTTCATCACCGTTACATGCTAAGGGTAATAGCAATAACTATTGAAGGAAGTAGAAATGAAGTTATGATCTCATGTGTATTTAATATTATTAATTCAAATGTCAATTAAGTGTTTAATTCTCTTAGTTAATTCTAGTTGATAATTAGTTAATCAAATCTACGTGTTATTGTCTTGACATTGAGAAGTAATCATACATTGGTGAGTGAGTGTTAATTGAGCATAATTAGTCTGAGTCTCTGTGGAAACGAACTAGAAAGTATTCTATATTACCTGCGAACGCGTATACTTGTGTGTATTATTAGCGCGTGTTTTCCGCCCTAACAACTAATGTTACTTATACTTTAACTTGATCTTGTTTATTTTGAAATTTTAAATAATTATAATGAATATTGAAGTTTAAATATCACGTTAAACATGTTTACTCTAATATAACATTATAAAATTTAGGAAAAGAAATATTAGGAAAATAGAAAGAAATGTTAGGAGAATATTTAGAATAAAATTTAATTTAAAAAGAAAGAAGAAATTTCAGAATAATTAATTATGGTAAGTTGATTTAGAAAGAAAATGGAGGAAGTTAAGAACATATAAGGTAATATATAAGGTAACAGTAGTTTGAAAAAAGTGGAGAAAGTTTAGGAGGATATTAAGAACAATGATAATATTTTAAAGAGAATATTTTTTCTAATGAGCCAAAAAAAACTTTATTCAACTAGTTGCATATCTGGTTGATTACGTATTTTTGCAAAAAAAAAAATCAGAAGATAGTAAAATCGCAAAAAAAAACTTAGAAAAATTAGTATTATTGTTAAATTCTCTAAAAAAATTTAGGAGAATATCAAGATGGTATGTTTAGGAGAATTTTATGATGGCAGGTTGATTTCAAATATCTTAATGGAGGATGTTACAGAAATTTTAGGAGAATATTACGAACAATAATAATATATTTAGCGGAATATAAGATAATTATAATTTTTGATATTTATTAACTCAAAAATGTGAGAATATTAAAAAAATAGAATGAGACAATTTGAGAGGCGCCACCTAAACGCCTCCGTATTCTCCTTTTGTTAGTCGCTTAACACGCGCTAATAATACACACAAGTATACGCGTTCGCAAGTAGTATAAGATATAAATCAGATTCGTTCCCACAGAGACTTGCTTGGTTAACTAATTAATTTATGCACTTAAGCAACAATGTATGGTTATTATTCAATGCTAAGATGATAACAAATTGAGGTTGATTATAACTAAGAATTAAACTAACAATTATAACTAAGGGAATAAGATTGATTGAATTAATATATATGACAAACATGGGATTCTAACTTCATTAAATACTTCATTCAATAGCCTTTTCGTTCTTAACCTTAACATATAATGGTGATGAAACTAATCAGATAACACGAAACTGATAAATGCCAACTTTCGTTGCACGAATAGCATACTACCAGACATCCACAAAAGAGATGGAAGCTGAATAGACACCAATTATATTGAGACCCTATATATCTATAGAATTTGACAACATAACGATTTACGCACAAGTTATCTATCTTGATTACATAGGGCAAGTAAGATGGTTAAAATTACCCACGAATCATGCATAACAAATACATGAACCTATGCTAGCATGACAAGTTCTAAATCCTTAAATTCACTTTCGCTTTATTAAGAATTAACACACTATCTTATAAGTTCGGAACGCTAATAAGATGAATACGCACAACCAATACTAGGTTATCATACAATCACCACACACTAAGGCATCGAACAAATTAACTAAAGAAATCCATAAATAAATCCGCTAGAACCCCACGATAACGATTAACCCATAATCGAACTCATCATCAACGTGGGTTCCGATGAAAGCATGGTATAATAAATGTAGTCTTTATAACGAATAATCAAACAAAGTTAACACAAGAGTATAGGTTCAATAAAACAAGAAGCAAGCATCCAAGATTATAACTCAAAACAAAGATTCACAAGAATAAACTAGATTGTCTTCGCCTTTGTTGAATTGTGCTATAGGTCTCTTGCCATCTTCTCCTTAGCTCTGATATGTCTCTGACTTGATATCTTATGAAAAATGACCTAAAGTTGTTTATATAGCAGCCCCAAGCAATATAGAAGTCTTTCTCTCAAAAGCCAAGTAGAAACAGGGCGCACGGCCGCGCTGGCTCTCTGATGTTTAGGCGCGGCTGCGCGCTTGATTAGCGTGGGCGCGTTGGGCTTCTGCCAAAATTTTGACTTCTTCTTTTTTCTTGCAGATTTGAGTCGGTCTTCGCGAGCTTTATTACTTGGACACCATCCTAACACCATATTAGCATCAAATCAATGCTAAATCACCAGATTCTCAGACTAATGCCTGAAATGCAAAAACACTAGAAAACACATTAAAACACCAATAACTTGAGTACAAATACACCAATTCAAAGCTTAATAGAGCATTATAAAGTGTCATAAATGCCACTCAACATATCCCCAAACTTGAATCGATGCTTGTCCTCAAGCATAAACAGACTAAAAAAAATAAGAAGTACAAATGCATGAATGCAACTAAATGAATGCAATGATCCCCATAGAATGACTAAACCAATCAACAAGCAACACCTCAGCAAATGCAGTTATTCACATAAAGATCAACCAAACCTCACAAATCAATCTACGAACCAAAGACGTGTGTGTGTGCAACTGCTTACAGATATACTATCGCAACCAGATCAACAATCATGACTCACTACTTATCAAAGCAATTGCAAGTTTATAAATAGAATAAAAGCTAGACTCAAAATAGCTTATAACACTTCAATTCTTATATCGGAGTTTAACATGGATTGACGCTTTTATTCACAACAAAACAACACAAGTATGCTCGTTTGATCATGCAGTGAGTGAGGTCCATAAAAGACTTATACAATAGTACCCATGTAGCGAGCGTTAGGTTAGCGGATCCCAGACTATAAAAGCCTTAGGTCACTAGGCACAAAGTCCCCTAAGAACTTAATAACTCGAGTACTAAAGAGCCTACTCGTGATCAATTATACATAACACTCTTTTTTTCTTTTTTTTTTTCCAAATTTCTGAACTGCATTTCGCTCCATCTCGTTCAACCCTAGACTACTCATATAAAATGAGCTGGCTACTATCCATTTGACACCTAGCCACACAACTAGCAATGAAGTCCAATTTTCTCCAATTTTAAAAGTCCATGTTATTTTATTATTAAGAGATATCCTAAATTTTAAATATAAACAAGCGATTAAACCTCGACAAACAAATAAATCATGACCATGATCTAGCACTCTAGCAACCTATAAGACTTAGTGAAATACAATTATCTCTAGCATGCAAATTAATTTGATAAGACTTATCATCACTAAATACGACATCACTACACTAACATCAATATCACATATTAATCAGAAAAATCATCTAAGGGATCATGTTATTATGCAAATGCATGCAACTACATGAACAAATTATCATAAAAAACTACCAAAAAAGAAAAGAAAACTACTACATGGTAAAATATGTAAACTAAATGCACTAAACTATCACGAATATGCAAACTAAATGTGACTCACACAAATATATTCCTTCAGCTACTACCCCCAAACTTAAAATATTCACTGTCCTCAATGAAGGTAATAGTAAGGAATCAGACATACCTACTGCGAATCAGAATCATCACCCTCAACGGGTGGAGTGTCAGGTGTGTTAGGAGGCGGATACACGGAATCCTCACCAAATACTGGCCACTGGATGTCAACACCGGTGGCTCTAAAAGCTGTCCCAAGTGCCTGGGTGAGATTATGTGTAAACCGACTATGGATGTCGTGCATCGCATCCATCCTCCGCGCTAAACGCCTATACTGCGTCGAACTCAAACCAGCTCCAACTTCTGCTCCTGCTACCTCCTCCTGCTGCTGCGACAAACCAGCATCCTCTCCTAACTGAGCTCTCCAAGCTGCCTTTCTTGCCTACTGCATACCACATGCATACATCTGATCCATGGGTACACCTGGCAGATGAGTATATGAATAACCAAGCCCCTTAGGATCGGGCTTTCCTCCTCCCCACTCCTGCATGCTCAACAACATAGAACTGTCGATAGGAGCACTGGGAAGCTGCAACTGCTCATGTGCGGGCCAATGAACACCAACTGCCACGCACAACTTCGTCACAAGGGACGCATAAGGTATAGCACCTGTGGTACCTCCTCTCAAGAATCTCAAAATCCCATGATAAATAACCATCCCCAAATCAATATAATCGCCCTGAAGAATACCCCACAGCTGACGAGCATGCTCCACAGTAATCTCATGCACATGCGAAGATGGCATGATGTTAGCACAAATAAACGAGTTCCAAGCCCGTGCAAACCTGTTCATGCACGACGCAAGGAATGTGGAGTAATCAGTAGTGCCCCTCTTGAACTTCCAGTGAGTCTTAGGCACACACAGAGTTGCAATGATCAGATCCAAGTCAAAGTCCTCGAGAGTCTTATCGTTCCACGTGTCTTGACCAGGCTTCCTCGCGGGCTGCTCAATCACCCTCCTAATAGCATCAACACTGTACTTTACAATCATCCCCCTAACCACCGTGAAGCCATTCTTCTCTGCCTTAACATTAGCATAAAACTCCCGCACAACACTCATAGACACAACAACGGGAGCCTCACAAAAAGGAACCCAACCCATCTCAAGAATCATCTCCAATAGCTTACCATCCTTCCCTGATGGCAGAAAACCTCGCTCCTTAGTAATAGGCTTCGAGAGAAGCCTCGTGTACTCCTCTTCAGCCTCAGGAGTAGAAAACCTTGGCCTCACACTACCCACAGATGAAGAATCGGTGGTGCTGCTGCTAACTTGTGTTCTTTGCCTCTTGGGTGCCATTGGGATTGAATTAGAGAGAATAAAAACTAAGTGTTTGAGAGAGATTTGTGTTTGAGAATTTATGAAGTGGTGGAGAAGTTTGTGTGTAAGTGTGTGTATTTATAGGTGGTGAGATGAGAATTACATATGGAATAGAAGTGGGAATTGATTATAGGAATCGTGGGAATAATGGGTTTGATTTAGAGAGGGAAATTTGGGATGTGGAAGAGTAAAATTCGGTTTGAAATTGATTTTATAGTTAAAATCCCGAAATTCCCTTAAAAACTGCTGTTTCTATTTTTTTTCCGAATAAGGACCTGGCGCGGGCGCACGCTTGGACAGCGCGGGCGCGCTCACCTTCTGGACAACTGGCGCGGCCGCGCGCTAGATCAGCATGGGCGCGCTTACCTTCTGGAAAAACAGCGCGGCCGCACGCTGGATAAGCGCGGGCGCGCTTGGCTACTAAAGTTGGCCCTGAATTTTTTTTTTCTGATTTTTTTTGTGTTTTTTCCCTTTCTTCTTGCTTCCTTTACCTACTAATGGACAACAAACTTGGGTTGCCTCCCAAGAAGTGCTTCTTTTACGTCGCTAGCTCGACGTAGAACCTTGAGCTCAAATGGACAATAGAACTACATTAACCACCTCGCGGTTTGCCATGTCACCATAGTAATGCTTCAACCTCTGACCATTGACCTTGAATGCCTGGCCCGAATCACTTTCAAAAATTTCCACCGCTCAATGCGGAAACACAGTTTTGATTATAAAGGGCCCTAACCACCTTGACTTCAACTTTCCGGGAAAAGACGGAGACGAGAGTTGAACAAAAGAGCTTGTTGCCCCGACACAAATGATTTGAGCACTAGACCCCTATCGTGCCACATCTTGACTTTCTCCTTGTACATTTTATTGTTCTCATAAGCTTGAAGTCGAAACTTGTCGAGTTCATTCAATTGAAGCATCCTCTTCTTTCCAGCCGCATCCAAGTCAAGATTTAATTTCTTGAAAGCCCAATATGCCTTATGTTCGAGCTCCACAGGAAAATGACACCCCTTACCATAAACCAATTGAAATGGTGATATTCCTAATGGAGTCTTATATACTGTTCTATACGCCCAAACAGCTTCATCAAGCTTCAAAGACCAATCTTTCCTCTATGCACACACAAATTTCTTTAAAATACGCTTGATTACTCTGTTAGACACCTCAACTTGACCATTTGTCTGAGGATGATAAGCCGTAGCAATGCGATGATTCACATTATATCGTTGCATCATAGCAGTGAACTTGCGATTGCAACAATGCGACCTCTTATCACTGATTATGGCTCTTGGAGTTCCAAACCTTGTGAATATCTGTTTATGAAGAAAATTAAGCACCACTTTCGTATCGTTCGTTGGCAACACCTAAGCTTCAACCCATTTTGACACATAATCAACCGCCAACAAGATGAGACAAATGGCCCCATGAAGTCAATTCCCCAAACATCGAAGACCCCAACCTTGAGAAGCATATTAAGAGGCATCGCATCCCTCTTAGACATATTACCCACACGTTGACATCGATCACATTTCAAAACGAACTGGTGAGCATCTTTAAACAAGGTTGACCAAAAGAAACCTGCTTGCAGAATACGAGCTGCTGTCTTTTCTCCACCATAATGTTCTCCATAAGCCGTTGAGTGGCAATCTTGCAAGATCCCGCCCCGTTTCGCTGTAAGGAATACATCTTCTGATGATTTGGTCAGAACCTTGTCGAAAAAGAAATGGCTCATCCCACTTATACCATTTCACTTCATGCAGAAAATTCTTCCTTTGAGCATAAGATAAGTTGGGAGGCATGATATTACTCACAAGGTAGTTTACAATGTCTACAAACCATGGTTCTTCTTCTTGCACTCCAAACAGCTGCTCGTTGGGAAAAGACTCATTTATCAATGTCTTTTTTAATGAAGTAGCATTAGGGTTCTCTAGACGCGAGAGATGATCAGCGACTTGATTTTCAGTCCCCTTTCTATCCTTGATCTCTAGTTCAAATTCTTGAAGCAAAAGAACCCATCTAATCAATCTATGCTT
Organism: Apium graveolens; assembly: GCF_009905375.1. Classification (NCBI taxonomy): domain Eukaryota; kingdom Viridiplantae; phylum Streptophyta; class Magnoliopsida; order Apiales; family Apiaceae; genus Apium; species Apium graveolens. The sequence continues at coordinate 199,398,327 of NC_133650.1, forward strand.
CGAGTCCTTCTTTGAGACGAGATAACGAATTGCAGCGTGATCAGTGAAAACTGTCACCTTAGTCCCAAGTAGATAAGATCGAAATTTCTCAAAACCGTAGATAATAGCCAAAAGTTCTTTCTCCGTAGTAGTATAATTCAGTTGAGCACCATTTACGGTCTTGCTAGCGTAGTAGACCACATGAAATAAGTTGTTCTTCCTCTGCCCAAGAATTGCTCCAACTGCATAGTCACTTGCATCGCACATCATCTCAAGAGGTTTATTCCAATCAGGTGCAGTTAAGACAGGTGCCGTGATTAAACTCTTCTTTAATATATCAAAAGATACAAGGCACTCGTCATCAAACTTGAAAGGAACATCTTTCTTTAGCAAACTGCACAATGACTTCAAAATCTTAGAGAAGTCTTTGATGAAACGCCTATAGAAACCCGCATGGCCGAGAAAACTGTGAATTCCCTTAACAGAAATAGGTGGAGGAAGATTCTCAACGATCCCCACCTTGGCTTTGTCCACCTCAAGACCCTTACTAGAAACCTTGTGCCCGAGAATAATGCCCTGTCGCACCATAAAGTGACATTTCTCCCAATTGAGAACCAGATTGGTCTTAACACACCTCTTGAGAACATGTCCAAGATTTTGCAAGCATTCATCAAAAGAATCGCCAAATACAGAGAAATCGTCCATGAACACCTCCATATTCTGGCCAATCATATCGAAAAATATGGCCATCATACATTTCTGAAATGTGGCTGATGCTCCACACAGACCAAAAGAAACTCGTCTGAGGGCGAAAGTACCAAATGGACAAGAGAAGGTATTCTTCTCCTGATCTTCTAGAGCGATACAAATCTGATTGTAACCCGAATAGCCATCCAGAAGATAGTCCTACTCATGACCAGCCAATCTATCAAGCATCTGGTCAATGAAGGGCAAAGGGAAGTGATCCTTCCTCGTGGCCTTGTTCAGCTTCCTGTAGTCCATGCAAACTCTCCACCCCGTGACTATTCATGTAAGAATAAGCTCATTCTTCTCATTTGCTATCACAGTAATTCCACTATTCTTTGGCACACATTGAACTGGGAACACCCATGAACTGTCAGAAATATGATAGATGATCCCTGCATCTAGCCATTTAAGAATTTCCTTCTTCACTACTTCCTTCATGATCGGATTAAGTCTTCTTTGCTGCTCGACCGTAGGCTTGCTACCTTCCTCTAGTAGAATTTTATGCATGCAATAAGAATAGGTGATTCCCTTGATATCTGCTATAGTCCAACCAATTGCCGATTTGAACTCTCTCAGAATCTTTAGAAGCTTTTCCTCGTCACTACCTGAAAGGTCAGATGCAATAATAACAGGCAAAGTAGATGCATCACCTAAAAACGCATACCTCAAATGCTCAAGTAAAGGCTTAAGCTCAAGAGTGGGAGCTTCCTCAATAGATGGCTTGAGGCGTTTAGGAGCTTTGTTCAATTTCTCAATTCCAAGAGATTCAAAAGGCATATCAATCTTCCTCTTCCAGGGAGAAGCATTCAAATATCATAATCGTTCTTCACCTTCGTCATCTTCACTATCTGAATTTCCCAATAAGGCTTTTTCTAAGGCATCGGACCTTAGCAATTGATCAAGTTATGAAGTAACCACATAATTGATCAACTCCACCTTTAAGCACTCCTCATTTTCCGTAGAAAATTTTATAGCATTAAATACATTAAAAGTTACATCCTGATCCAGCACTCGCATTGTGAGCTCACCCTTCTACACATCTATCAAGGTTCAGCCAGTCGCCAATAAAGGTCTTCCCACAATTATGGGAATCTTCTTATCCTCCTCGAAATCAAGAATGACAAAATCAGTAGAGAAGATGAGTTTATCAACCTTGACCAAGACATCCTCCAAAATACCTCACGGATATGTAATAGAAAGGTCGGCCAATTGTAAAGTCATATAAGTTGGTTTTGGATAAGGTAAGTCCAACTGCTTGAAGATTGACAAAGGCATCAGATTGATGCTAGCTCCCAAGTCACATAAGCATCTGTCAAAAGACACTTTTCCAATAGTACACAGAATAGTGAAGCTTCCTGGATCTTTAAGCTTCGAAGGCTACTTCTGTTGCAGCACAACACTGCATTCCTCCGTGAGAGTGACTGTTTCTAAATCATCTTGCTTCACTTTTTGAGAGAGAATACCTTTCATAAACTTTGCGTAACTAGGCATCTGCTCAAGAGCTTTAGCGAAAGGTATGTTGATATAAAGTTTCTTGAACACCTCCAGAAACTTCTCAAATTGCTTGTCCAACTTTTTTTCTGCAGCCGCTAAGGAAAAGGCGGTGGAGGATAAATCTATTTCTCCCCTGTATTACCCTCAGGAGGAGTGTTCTCAACAGTAGTCTTCCTTGGTTCCACTTCTACTTCCTGCTGCTCTACTTCTTTCTCATCCCCAGCTTCTTCAGTCAACACTTGAGTTTGTTTGAGATTCGCAACCTTTCCAGACCTCAAAGTGATTGCCTTTACCTGCTCCTTAGCTTCCCTCTTTCCTGGCACTTCAGTGTCACTAGGTAGTGTACCGGGCTGACGATTTAGCAAGGCATTCGCAATTTTCCCAATTTAATTTTCCAAGGTCTTGATAGAAACAGCTTGACTCTTGTACATAAGCTTCAACTCCTCTAGTTCAGATTTTTCATTAGCTTGTTGCAGTTGGAGTTGCTGTCTTGGTGCATATTGTGGTTGCTGAAAACCAGGTGGATTGTACTGCTTAGCTGGATACTGCTAATAAGGTTTTTGAACCGCATTCTGAGCGTTATTCCAACTGAAATTAGGATGATTACGGTTGTTGGGATGATAAGTGGCTGGCACAGGCTGCTGTGCACGCTGAAAGTTGCTCATGAATTCAGCTAATTCATGAGAAATTGCGCATTGATCAGTCTCATGGGCACCAACACAAAGCTCACAGACACTAGCAATTTGATTAACCCCATAATTAGCCAAAACGTCCACCTTCATCGTCAAAGTTTTAAGTTGGGCAGCTATAGCAGTTGCTGCATCCAACTCCAGAATTCCTGCTACTTTTCCCCGAGTCAGTCTCTGGGAAGGATTCTGGTACTCATTAGCAGCCATCATTTCAATCAATTCATAATCTTCATCGTAGCCCTTAGCCCACAAGGCTCCTCCTGATGCCGCATCGAGCATGAGTCTAAAAGTAGCACCCAATCCATTATAGAAATAGTTTATAATCATCCAATCAGGCATGCCATGGTGTGGGCACTTCCTTAGCATCTCCTTATATCGATCCCGAGCCTCACACAGAGATTCTCCAGTTTGCTGAGCAAACCGAGTAACTTATCATCCTTATATGATTCGTAGGTAATTTTAACCATCTTACTTGCCCTGTGTAATCAAGATAGATAACTTGTGCTTAAATCGTTATGTTGTAAAATTCTATAGACATATAGGGCCTCAATATAATTGGTGTTTATTCAACTTCTTTCTCTTTTGTGGATGTCTGGTAGTATGGTACTCGTGCAACGAAAGTTGGCGTTTATTAGTTTCGTGTTGTCTGATTAGTGTCATCACCATTGCATGCTAAGGTTAAGGACAATAAGGCTATTGAATGAAGTATTTAATGAATTTAGAATTCCATGTTTGTCATATATATTAATTAAGTCAATATTAACCTCGTAGTTATAATTATTAGTTTAATTCTTTGTATAAACAACCTCAATTTGTTATCGTCTTAGCATTGAATAATAACCATACATTGTTGCTTAAGTGCATGAATTAATTAGTTAACCAATACAGTCTCTGTGGGAATGAACTAGAAAAGATTCTATACTACTTGCGAACTTGTATACTTGCATGTAATATTAGCGCGTGTTTAGCGAATAACAAGTTTTTGGCGCCGCTGCCAGGGACTGCAGTGTTAATTTATAGTTTATGTGCTTTCCATCAGTCGTCGTTAAAGTTCATTGACTCGGACATTGTTACTTATCTGTTTCCTTATCTTATTTCAGGTACTCTAGCGAGGGTCTATGCATACGCGTTCGCGTACTCGTAAGAGAACACTGGATAAAGCCGAGGAAGAAGTTGTGGTGGTTCGAAGGGAAGTTTTCAAGGAAGAAAAGAAGGTAGAAGAAGAAGAAAAAGTTGAAGAGCTAGCTTTAGTAGAGATGGGTGATCAAGCAGAAAATCTGAAGGCTTTGATGGACTATTCTCAGCCTAAGATTAATGACATTCAATCAAGCATCATCAGACCAACCATTAGGGCTAACACTTTCGAGATCAAGTTAAGCACGATTCAGATGATACAGAACTCAGTTCAGTTTGGGGGTTCTCCTACTGAAGACCCCAACATGCACATAAGGGATTTCATCGAGATCTGTGACACTTTCAAATTCAATGATGTAATTGAAGATGCTATCAAGCTGCGACTTTTCCCATTCTCTCTGAGGGACAAAGCTAAGTTCTGGTTACATTCTCTACCAGCAGGGTCTATCACCACTTGGGAAGATCTTGCCCAAAAGTTTCTCACTAAATTCTTCCCTATGGCAAAGACTGCTGCAATCAGGAATGCTCTTACTCAGTTTGCTCAGCAAACTGGGGAATCTCTGTGTGAGGGTTGGGATCGATATAAGGAGATGCTAAGGAAGTGCCCACACCATGGCATACCTGATTGGAAGATTATTAACTGCTTCTACAATGGACTGGGTGCTAATTCTAGACCCATGCTTGATGCAACATCAGGAGGAGCCTTGTGGGTTAAGAGCTACGATGAAGCTTATGAACTTATTGAACTGATGGATGCTAATGAGTACCAGAATCCTTCCCAGAGACTGACTCAGGGGAAAGTCGCAGGAATTCTGGAGTTGGACGCAGCAACTGCTATCGCTGCCCAACTTAAGGCTTTGACAATGAATGTGGACACTTTGGCTAATTATGGAGTTAATCAAATCACTAGTGTCTGTGAGCTTTGTGCTGGTGCCCATGAGACTGATCAGTGCGCAATTTCTAGTGAATCAGCTCAATTTATGAGCAACTTCCAGCGATCACAGCAACCAGTGCCAGCCACCTATCATCCCAACAGCCGCAATCATCCTAATTTAAGTTGGAGCAATGCTCAGAATGTGGTTCAACAGCCTTATCAACAATATCCAGCTAAGCAGTACAACCCCCTGGTTTTTAGCAACCGCAATATGCACCTAGACAGCAAATCCAGCTGCAATAAGCCAATGAAAAATATGAATTAGAGGAGTTGAAGCTTAAGTGCAAGAGTCAAGCTGTTTCTATAAAGACCTTGGAAAATCAAATTGGGCAAATTACCAACGCCTTGCTAAATCATCAGCCTGATACACTACCTAGTGACACTGAAGTGCCAGGAAAGAGGGAAGCTAAGGAGTAGATAAAGGTAATCACTTTAAGGTCTGGAAAGGTTGCGAATCCCGAACAAACTCAAGAGTTGACTGAAGAAGTTGGGGCTGAGAAAGAAGTAGAGCAGCAGGATGAAGAAGTGGAACCAAGGAAGACTACTGTTGAGCACACTCCGCCTGAGGGTAATACAGGGGAGAAACAGATCTATCCTTCACTGCCTTTTCCTAAGCGGCTGCAGAAGAAAAAACTGGACAAGCAATTTGAGAAGTTTCTGGAGGTGTTCAAGAAACTTCATATCAACATACCTTTTACTGAGGCTCTTGAGCAGATGCCTAGTTATGCAAAGTTTATGAAAGGTATTATTTCTCGGAAAGTGAAGCTAGATGATTTAGATACTGTCACTCTTACGGAGGATTGTAGTGCTGTGCTGTAACAGAAATTACATCCGAAGCTTAAGGATCCTGAAATCTTCACTATTCTATGTACTATTGGAAAGGTGTCTTTTGACAGATGCTTATGTGATTTGGGAGCTAGCATCAATCTGATGCCTTTGTCAATCTTCAAGTAGTTGGACTTACCTGATCCCAAACCGACTTATATGACCTTGCAGTTGGCCGACCGTTCTATTACATATCCGCGAGGTATTGTGGAGGATGTCTTGGTCAAGGTTGATAAACTCATCTTCCCTGCTAATTTCATAATTCTTGATTTTGAGGAGGATAAGAAGATTCCCATAATCTTGGGGAGACCTTTCTTGGCGACTGGCCGAACCTTGATAGATGTGCAAAAGGGTGAGCTCACAATGCGAGTTCTAGATCGGGATGTTACTTTTAATGTGTTCAATGCTATGAAATTTCATACTGATAATGAGGAATGCTTAAAAGTGGAGTTGGTCAATTCGGTGGTTATATCGGAAATTGATCAATTGCTAAGGTTTGCTGCCTTAGAAAAAGCCTTGTTGGGGAATTCAGATAGTGAAGATGACGAAGGTGAAGAACAATTGAAATATTTGAATGTTTCTCCCTGGAAAAGGAAGATTTATATGCCTTTTGAATCTCTTGGAATAGAGGAATTGAATAAGGCTCCTAAACGCCTCAAGCCATCTATTGAGGAAGCTCCCACTCTTGAGCTTAAGCCTTTACCTGAGCATTTGAGGTATGCATTTTTAGGCGATACATCTACTCTGCCTGTTATTATTGCATCTGACCTTTCAGGTAGTGATGTAGGGAAAACTTTTGAGGATTCTGAGAGAGTTCAAATCAATAATTGGATGGACTATAACAGATATCAAGGGAATCAAGCCTTCTTACTGCATGCATAAAATTATGCTAGAGGAAGGTAGCAAGCCTACGGTCGAACAAAAAAGAAGACTTAATCCAATCATGAAGGAAATGGTGAAGAAGGAAATTCTTAAGTGGCTAGATGCAGGGATCATCTACCCTATATCTGACATTTCATGGGTAAGCCCGGTTCAATGTGTGCCAAAGAAATGTGGTATTACTATGGTAGCTAATGAGAAGAATGAGCTTATTCCTACTAGAACAGTCACGGGGTTGAGAGTTTGCATGGACTATATGAAGCTGAATAAAGCCACTAGAAAGGATCACTTCCCTTTGCCCTTCATTGATCAGATGCTTGACAGGTTGGCCGGTCATGAGTATTATTGTCTTCTGGATGGCTTTTGAGGTTACAATCAGATTTGTATCGCTCTAGAAGATCAGGAGAAAACTACCTTCACTTGTCCATTTGGTACTTTCGCCTTCAGACGAGTTTCTTTTGGTATGTGTGGTGCGCCAGCCACATTTCAGAGATGTACGATGACCATCTTTTCTGACATGATTGGCCAGAATGTGGAAGTGTTCATGGACGACTTCTCAGTCTTTGGCGATTCTTTTGATGAATGCTTGCAAAATCTTGGACATGTTCTCAAAAGCTGTGTTGAGACCAGTCTGGTTCTCAATTGGGAGAAATGTCACTTTATGGTGTGTCAGGGCATTATTCTCGAGCACAAAGTTTCTAGTATGGGTCTTGAGGTGGATAAGGATAAGGTGGGGGTCATTGAGAATCTTCCTCCACCTAATTATGTTAAGGGAATTCGCAGTTTTCTTTGACATGCGGGTTTTTACAGGCGTTTCATCAAAGACTTCTCTAAGATTTCGAAGCCATTGTGCAGTCTGTTAGAGAAAGATGTTCCTTTCAATTTTGATGATGAGTGCCTTGCAGCTTTTGAGACATTAAAGAAGAGTTTAATAACGGCACCGATCATAACTGCACCTGATTGAAATGAACCTTTTGAGATGATGTGCGATGCAAGTGACTATGCAGTTGGAGCAGTTCTTCGGCAGGGGAAGAACAACATATTTCATATGGTCTACTATGCTAGTAAGACCTTAAATGGTGCTCAACTGAATTATACTACTACGGAGAAAGAACTTTTGGCTATTATCTATGGTTTTGAGAAATTTTGATCTTATCTACTTGGGACTAAGGTGACAGTTTTCACTGATCACGCTGCAATTCGATATCTCATCTCAAAGAAGGACTTGAAGCCTAGATTGATTAGATGGGTTCTTTTGCTTCAAGAATTTGAACTAGAGATCAAGGACAGAAAGGGAACGGAAAATCAAGTCGTTGATCATCTCTCGCGTTTAGAGAATCCTAATGCTACTTCATTGGATAAGACATTGATAAATGAATCTTTTCCTGACGAGCAGCTGTTTGGAGTGCAAGAAGAAGAACCGTGGTTTGCAGACATTGTGAACTACCTTGTGAGTAATATCATGCCTCCCGACTTATCTTATGCTCAAAAGAAGAAGTTTCTACATGAAGTGAAGTGGTATATGTGGGATGAGCCATTTCTTTTTCGACAAGGTGCTGACAAAATCATCAGGAGATGTATTCCTTACAGTGAAACCGGGGGGGGGTGATCTTGCGAGATTGCCACTGAACGGCTTATGGGGGACATTATGGTGGAGAAAAGACAGCGACTCGTGTTCTTCAAGCAGGGTTCTTTTGGCCAACCTTGTTTAAAGATGCTCATCAGTTCATTTTTAAATATGATCGATGTCAATGTGTGGGTAATATGTCCAAAAGGGATGAGATTCCTCTTAATGTGCTTCTCGAGGTTGAGGTCTTCGATGTTTGGGGAATTGACTTCATGGGGCCATTTGTCTCATCGTGTAACAATCAATATATCTTGTTAGCGGTTGATTACGTGTCAAAATGGGTTGAAGTTAAGGCATTGCCAACGAACGATGCAAAAGTGGTGCTTAATTTTCTTCAGTAGCAGATATTCACAAGGTTTGGAACTCCAAGAGTCATAATCAGTGATGAGGGGTCGTATTTTTGCAATCGCAAGTTCACTGCTATGATGAAAAGGTATAATGTGAATCATCGCATTGCTACGGCTTATCATCCTCAGAAAAATGGTCAAGCTGAGTATCTAACAGAGAGATCAAGCGCATTTTAGAGAAAGTGGTGTGTCCATCGAGGAAATATTGGTCTTTGAAGCTTGATGAAGCTATTTGGGCGTATAGAATAACATATAAGACTCCATTGGGAATGTTTCCGTTTCAGTTGGTTTATGGTAAGGGGTGTCATTTGCCTGTGGAGCTCGAGCATAAACCAAATTGGGCTTTGAAGAAATTAAATCTTGACTTGGATGCGGCTAGAAAGAAGAGGATGCTTCAATTGAATGAACTCGACGAATTTTAACTTCAAGCTTATGAGAACAACAAAATGTACAAGGAAAAAGTCAAGAGGTGGCATGATAGGGGTCTAGTGCTCAAATCATTTGTGTCGGGATAACAAGTTCTTTTGTTCAACTCTCATCTCCATCTTTTTCCTGGAAAATTGAGGTCAAGATGGTCAGGGCCCTTCATAATCAAAATTGTGTTTCCACATGGAGCGGTGGAAATTTTTGAGAATGATCCGGGCCAAGAATTCAAGGTAAATGGTCAGAGGTTGAAGCATTACTATGGTGACACGGCAAACCGCGAGGTGGTTAGTGCCGTTTTATTGTCCATTTGATCTCAAAATTCTACGTCGAGCTAGCGACGTAAAAGAAGCGCTTCTTGGGAGGAAACTCAAGTATGTTGTACATTAGTAGGTAGAAGAAGCAAGAAGAAAGGAGAAAAACACAAAAAAATCAGAAAAAGAAAAAAATTCAGGGCCAACTACGGAAGTTGGGCGCTCCCGCACCGTTTTTCCAGTAACCAAGCGCACCCACGCTAATCAAGCGCGCGGCCGCACCGTTGTTCCAGTAACCAAGCGCGGTCGCGTCTGATTTCCAGAGAGTGAGCACGCCCACTCTGTCCCAGCGCGCGGCCACGCCTGGTCTTGTTCGAAAAAAAATTATTTCAGCAGTTTATAAGGTAAAATCGGGACTTTTACTCCAAAGTCAATTCCAACCCGATTTTAACTCTTCCACATCCCATAATTCCCTCTCCTAATTAATTCCATTATTCCCACGATTCCCACAATCAATTCCCACTTCTATTCTTTATAGAATTCACACCTCTCCACCTAGAAATACATACACTTATACACAACTTTTCCACCACATCACAAACTCTCAAACACAAATTCCCTCTAAACACTTAAGCTTTTATTCTCTCTTCTGTAATCCCGATGGCACCCAAAGAACACAAGTTGGCAGCAGCACCATCGATTCTTCATCTGCAGGTTGTGTGAGGCTTAGGTTTTCTACTCCTGAGGCTGAGGAAGAGTACACGAGGCTTCTCTCGAAGCCTATTGCTAAGGAGCGGGGGTTTCTGCCATCAGGGAAGGATGGTAAGCTATCGGAGATGATTCTCGAGATGGTTGGGTACTTTTCTATGAGGCTCCCGCTACTGTGCCCATGAGTGTTGTGCGAGAGTTCTATACGAACGCCAAGGCGGAGAAGAATGGTTTCACGGTGGTGAGGGGGAGGACTGTAGAGTACAGTGCTGATGCTATTAGGACGGTGATTGAGCAGCCAGCGAGGAAGGTGGGTCAGGACACTTGGAACGATAAGACTCCGGAGGACTTTGATTTGGATCTCATCATTGCTACTCTCTGTGTGCCGGATACTCATTGGAAGTTCAAGAGGGGCACTACTGATTACTCCACATTCCCTGCTTCGTGCATGAACAGGTTTACAAGGAGGTATCAAGCAAGTAGAGCAGCTTGGAGAGCTCATTTAAGAGAGGAGGCTGGACCGTTAGGATCACAGCAGCAGGAGGCAGCAGGAGTAGAGATGGGAGCTGGTTTGAGTTCGACGCAGTATAGGCATCTCATGAGGAGGATGGATGCTATGCACGACATTCATAGTCGGTTTGCGCACGATCTCACCCAGGCACTTGGGACAGCTTTTAGAGCCACCGGAGTTAACATCCAGTGGCCAGTATTTGGTGAGGATTCCGTGTATCCGCCTCCGGACACGCCTGACACTCCACCCATTGAGGGTGAGTATTCTGATTCACAGTAGGTATGCCTGATTCCTTACTATTACCTTCACTGAGGACAGTGAATATTTTAAGTTTGGGGGTAGTAGTTGAAGGAATATAGTTTTATGTGAGTCTCATATAGTTGCATATTTCATGATAGTTTAGTTCATATAGTTGCATATTTTTCCATGATTTTTTTTATTTTTATTTATGGTAGTTTTATGATATTTGGTTCATATAGTTTCATGCATTTGCATTATAACATGATCCTTTAGATAATTTTCCAATTAATTAGTGATATTGATGTGAGTGTAGAGATGTCGCACTAAACCATAAATGGCCTACAGCAACACCAAGAAAATGTTACAACAAGCCCAAAAAAGTGTTATCACATCCAGAAAAAGGCCTAAGGTAACATAAAAATTAAGTTGCTTTTTTTCGAGTTACCTTTGGCCCCTAAGGTAACATCCCTTTTGGCCTGGTGTAACATTGACATTTGTGTTACAATAGCAGTCAAATGTAACATCAAACTGTGTCTATAGTATCACACTATGTATGTTACCTTTGCACTTAGAATTTGTTAAAAAAATGGGGCCCCATGGGTGGGTTCCACAGGGAGCCCCAATTTAAGTACCTAATGTAACATACTTTTTTTAAAAAATTTGATAGGATTGGTTTGTAAATTGAACATACCATAAAACCTGTATTTCATACAAGTCAATAAATTAAACAATCCAAACCAAACTTCAAATAAAGTTTTAAAAACCCCCATCAAATACTATTACATTCAAAACTTCAAAATCTACCAACTACAACCATCATAAGTCTACAATCTAAGGAAATCACAACAAAATGAACTAATTAAACCAACTAATTTACATCCAAAACTTGACCCTACCCTTCAGAAGCCCACTCCCTACTAGTAGGGAACATGGAACAATTGACTCACAAAACTTAGCTAATATTCACTCCAACGACATATGTTCAGATATCAACTCATTTGGCTGGTGAAGTGATAATAAACTTTCTTGACACCTGCTTGGATGTGTTTCCCAGCACGAGGGCCATCCACTAACACACGTTCCCTACAATTCACATAATCCAATTAGTACATATATATTAACTTCCAGGAATAATCATAGTATTAATTAACTTTCACAAAATGACACCAACACTCCAGAGATCTGTCTGCGTTTAGACTTCAAGGTTATTGGAGGTTAATAAACCGAAAAATAAATTGTTGAGTTGGTAAAAATATTCGAGTTCAAGTTACTATATGTATTTGTATATATGTATTTGTATATGACTTTATTGTCTTTAGTTAGAAGTTGGTGAAATTAATAACAAATTTGACCATATTTGGTTAGAAGTTGGTGAAATTAATAACAAATTTGAAGAACTATAAATTCATTACAACACCCCTGCCCCCTTTTGCCACTCACTCACATTAAGGTTTAGTGGTATCTCCTTCGCTTCCTTTACAGAATAAGAGGGAAGGGTGTTTAATTAGCAAAAAAACATTAAGAATAAACCCACCATATTGTTTTAGAAGTTGATTATAGTCCAGCAAAATTTGCACATTTGAGGATTCACCCCTTACGTGATTGTCAGAAGTTAGAAACCAATTTTTCTTCTCAGTTGCTAGTTTCCTGCAATTTATTGGGTGTTCCTTACCCTCTGGAATTAACTCGTAATAAAGACTGTACAACCCAGTACAAAAATTGATACAAAAAAGACAAGGGAAAATGAGAGTATGATACAAAATGTCTCGAGTAGTAGTGTTCAATCAGTTAGTGTGGTGACATCCTACAACACATATAAAAATACTACTATAGCTTTAACATATGTTCTATTTACAACTAATTTTGTTGATTAACCAATTGACAGGAAGGTCCAGAGGAAACGAAGAGGAGAGTTTAGGTTAAAATCATCAATCTGGAATAAACATACAATATATTAATGTGTGCAAATTAAAGTAATTACAAATAAATTAGCAAGAAGTAATTAGACATAATCACAAAGAGAAATGACAATGACTCTCCAGAAAGTAAACGTATTTAAATAACTGGACCACATGTTACTTCTTCTGTGACAAAATATTGGAAAAACACCACAGGGAGTATACAACTTACAAATAATTAGGCAAAAATTAACCAGAACATCTAAAACTCAAAATGTACGACATGCAAGGTCTTAAACGTGGAAGCTGTGTAAAGATCCATCTTGCACATTAAAATTTATCAAAATAGACGTACTAATACTGGCCCAAGAATTAATGGCGAAGGAAAAGTGATTTACCAAAAACAAGTTCGGTAGTTAGAATCCTTTTACTCCGTATACCATCTATCACCATGGGAACATAACAACCTTCTGTATTAGATAACAATTCACGAAATCTTTTCTGGTTATTCGCCTCCAATTCATAGTCACATTCACGAGATAATTCTTCTTTAGCCACCTGCACAGATATTTTAGCATAGTACTGTAAAAGAGGCACTAATACAACCAATACCAGTGAAATGATGGATAATTCCATACAGGAGTCGGAAATGTCCAGGCAATGAAATTAAGATCTTGTTAAACCTAAAAAGTTTTTTTAATATAATTGATGTAATAAAAGAGTACAAAACATGTATAATCGAACTGCAAATGGAATACTGAATATGTTTATTTGAAGTGCAAAACGAATACACGATATGGTAAAACATTGGATTCTTTCTCAGAGTTATACTCCCGCTTTTCCTTGAATAGATTACAAACATATTTCTACTCAAGCCACAATGAGATTAACCTATCTTGATGAATAAGACAGGGGACTATCTGAGATCAACTCACAGTTTTATATAAAAACAGGATTTGTCGGGCCTATTTCAGAATCTAGATTCAAAAAGACCAACTAAATTTACAGTTGTTATTGTGAAGGTCAAAATGTAGACACAAGGAAGGTAATCAGGACTTGTATATACACGTAAAATTGAAAGGATTTGCTATATATAAGGAGAAAAAAGATGACACGGCTGACTATAACAAGATTGATCGTAAAACATATTATAATGTACACATCACTTACTTTTATAGCACTGTCAATGTACATTTGTTCTGGAAGCAAATTTGTGTAATCTAAAATCAGTTTCACATTATCGATGTCACTATCAATGTTATCCGCAACGCCAGGATACTGGATTTTCATAGCAACGTCCAAGCCATCCTTCGTGACAACATGATGTACCTAAAATATATTTTAATTACAAATAAAAAGAACAAAATATATTAATACTTGGCAGCAATGTTAATTGAAATAAAAGAAAAAATGAAATAATGTGAAAACTCTACATCACCTATCTTATACTTGTAGCAGCTAATGGTTCATAATCAAAGCTTGTCAATTTAGACGACCATTCAGGCCCCAATTCAGCTTCTTTTAAAAACATTTCTTCCTCTACTCCTAAACTCGAAATTAATAGTACTCTGTACGATTAAAATAGATGATAACTGGAATAACTTACATTTGAAACAAAACAAGGAGATAAGTACCTAATTAAGTACCTTTTATCATTATTTCTTCACTTTCTGCTCTTCCATAGCCAAAACCGAACAAGGGGCAAAGCTTTCTGGATCTTTAATTCTATTGATAGTAAGATAATCGATAAGTTTTTATCTCCGGACAACTATACATGAAAACTAATAAATACATGTAGAAAAGGTTAAAAACACTTCGTTAAACCCAAACAAAAATTTACCACAAAACTTATCTAACCTGAGGTTGAAGAATGCCAATCTCAATCCCACCATCTATTCCATCTCCGCGCCCAAGACTACCCTCTCAATCTCGTAACCTCCTATCTCCCCACAATCCCACCCTCTCAAAACGACATCGTAGAAGAAGACCCATTTAAACAAACCGAGTTCATAACCGCTTTCTCCACCTGGTCACTCAAACCCCACCCGATTTTTACCTTTGACAGAAAAACCGTCAAATACCCGAAGAGAAGTAGTACCTTAAAGTAGAAGCCCAAATCTAATTTGATCCCAATTTAGCGCCTGAACAAAGAGAAAAAACAAAATTAGTACTGGAATCCTATTCAAACATAAAAACCCTAGTTCTGTTTTAAACTCGAATCGATTCAAGCAGTATTCGTATTCATAGATCTGTAAAATTTGAGCTCTTAATCAAAATTTTTGCTTTAATTTACCGTTTAATTAAAAGAGAGCTAAGAGAGGGGGTAAGAGCTGCGAGAGAGAACAACCAAGACAAAGAGATTTAGAGAAGGTAGGGAGAGAGATGTTTCCAGAGAGAGAAACATTGATTTTCCTGAATTTTTAACCCGCATTTGCCAAAATTTGAAAGCCTCTTTTAGCCCGCACGAACCCAACTAAAAATTGCTAATTTCATTTTATTTTTAGTTTCTAATAAAAATTTTAAGCATGAATAGTATTCAAATGTTTTTTAATTAAAAAATATCAATGACTTATTACAGTTTATAGAATTAAACAAAATATTTAGTTTAGCTAATTTTAAAATAACATATAATTTGTAATATTTTTGTTTTAAAAATTGTTTAAATAATAATATAAAACTTATAAGTACTTTAGTAATTAAAATAAATATAGAATTATTCAATTATTCCATAGAACTTATATTTTAATAATACATCTTTATTATATTATCAAACTTCATTAATTTTGAAGTTAAATAATTATATACATATACATATATAATTATCTATAAAATGTTATTTTTTATCCATTAATACCCTATTGTAACATAAGTTTCCACATGTTACTGTATGTAACACTTTGTAGCTATAGTAACATGTTCTAGAGGCTATGGTAACATCAAATTTACTAGGTTGCGTTAGGCTAAGATGGGTATAGCTAAGGTAACATAATATTGTAACACTCGTGATCAAACCATTGCGATAGGCCATCTATGGCGTAGTGTCGTATTTAGTAATGTTGAGTCTTATTGGATTGATTTGCATGCTAGAGACACTTGTATTTCACTAAGTCTTATAGGTTGCTAGAGTGCTAGATCATGATCATGGTTTGTTTGTTTGTCGAGGTTAATCGCTTGTTTATATTTGGAATTTAGGATATTCTCTTAATAATAAAAGACATGGATATTTAAAAATTGGAGAAAATTAGATTTCATTGCTAGTTGTGTGGCTAGGTGTCAATCGCTAGGTGTCAAATGGCTAGTAGCCGGCTCACATTTATATGAGTAGTCTAGGGTTGAATGAGATGTAGCGCAGCACTCTCATTCAGAAATTAGTTAAAAAAGAAAAAAAAGAAAAAAAGGAGAAAAAGAAAGAATAAGTGTTTTGTATAATTGATCATGAGTGGGCTCTTTAGTACTCGAGTTATTAAGTTCTTAGGGGACTTTGTGCTTAGTGACCTAAGGCTTTTATAGTCTGGGATTCGCTAACCTAACGCTCGCTACATGGGTACTATTGTATAAGTCTTTTGTGGACCTCATTCATTGCACGATCAAATAATACTTGTGTTATTGTGAATAAAAGCACAAATCCATGTTAAGCTCCGATATAAGAATTGAAGTGTTATAAGTTATTTTGAGTCTAGCTTTTATTCTATTTATAAGCTTGCGATTGTTTTGATAAGTAGTGAATCATGATTGTCGATCTAGTTGCGATAGTACATTTATAAGCATTTGCACACACGCACGTCTCTGGTTTGTAGGTTGATCTGTGAGATTTGATTGATCTTTATGCGAATAATTGTATTTGCTGAGATGTTGCTTGTTGATTGGTTTAGTTATTCTATGGGGATCGTTGCATTCATATTAGTTGCATTCATGCATTTTTATTTCTTGTTCTTTGAGTCTGTTTATGCTTGAGGACAAGCATTTATTCAAGTTTGGGGGTATGTTGAGTGGCATTTATGACACTTTATAATGCTTTAATAAGCTTTGAATTGATGCGTTTGTACTCAGGTTGTTAAGTGCTTTAACGTGTTTTCTGGTGTTTTTGCATTTCAGGCATTAATCTGTGAATCAGGTGAATTAGCATTGTTTTAGTGCTAATATAGTGTCTTGGTGGTGTTGGAATAAAAGCTCGCGAAGTGCGGCTCGAGGCTGCAAGAAAAGGAAAAAGAATAGAAATCATTTTTGGCAGAAGCCCAGCGCGCCCACGCTGATCAAGCGCGCGGCCGCGCCAGAACTTCAGAGAGCCAGGAGAAGACGACAAGAGACTTATAGCACGAATCAACAAAGGCGAACACGATCTAGTTTATTCTTGTGAATCTTTGTTTTTAGTTGTAATTTTGGATGCTCGTTTCTTGTCTTGTTGAACCTATACTCTTGTGTTATACTCTCTTATTTATCCGTTATAAAGACTACGTTTGTTATATCAGGTTTTCATCGAAACCCACGTTGATGATGAGTCCGATTATGGGCTAATCGTTATCGTGGGGTTCTAGCGGATTTATTTATCGATTTCTTTAGTTAAATTGTTTCGATGCCTTAATATGTGGTGATTGTATGATATCCTAGTATTGGTTGTGCGTATTCGTCTTATGAGCGTCGCGAACTTATAAGGTAGTGTGTAAGTTCTTAATGAAGCAAAAGTGAATTTAAGGATTTAGAACTTGCCATGCTAGCATAGGTTCATGTATTTGTTATGCATGATTCGTAGGTAATTTTAACCATCTTACTTGCCTTGTGTAGTCAAGATAGATAAGTTGTGCTTAAACCGTTATGTTGTCAAACTTTATAGACATATAGGGTCTCAATTTAATTGGTGTCTATTCAGCTTCTATCTCTTTTGTGGATGTCTAGTAGTATGGTACTCGTGCAACGAAAGTTAGAGTTTATCAGTTTCGTGTTGTCTGATTAGTGTCATCACCATTGCATGTAAAGGTTAAGGACAATAAGGCTATTGAAAGAAGTTAGAATCCCATGTTTGTCATATATATTAATTCAGTCAATATTAACCTCGTAGTTATAATTATCAGTTTAATTCTTAGTATAAACAACCTCAATTTGTTATCGTCTTAGCATTGAATAATAACCATACATTGTTGCTTAAGTGCGTGAATTAATTAGTTAACCAATACGGTCTCTGTGGGAATGAACTAGAAAAGATTCTATACTACTTGCGAACTCGTATACTTGCGTGTAATATTAGCGCGTGTTTAGCGACTAACACAGTCCCCGGCAGCGGCGCCAAAAACTTGTTAGTCTCTTAACACGCGCTAATAATACACGCAAGTATACGCGTTCGCAAGTAGTATAAGATATAAATCAGATTCGTTCCCATATAGACTAGTTGGTTAACTAATTAATTTATGCACTTAAGCAACAATGTATGGTTATTATTCAATGCTAAGACGATAACAAATTGAGGTTCATTATAACTAAGAATTAAACTAACAATTATAAGTAAGTGAATAAGATTGATTGAATTAATATATATGACAAACATGAGATTCTAACTTCATTAAATACTTCATTCAACAACCTTTTCATTCTTAACCTTAGCATGTAATGGTGATGACACTAATCAGATAACATGAAATTGATAAACGCCAACTTTCGTTGCACGAATACCATACTACCAGACATCCACAAAAGAGATAGAAGCTGAATATACACCAATTATATTGAGACCCTATATGTCTATAGAATTTGACAACATAACGGTTTAAGCACAAGTTATCTATCTTAATTACATAGGGCAAGTAAGATGGTTAAAATTATCCACGAATCATGCATAATAAATACATGAACCTATGTTAGCATGACAAGTTCTAAATCCTTAAATTCACTTTCGCTTTATTAAGAATTAACACACTATCTTATAAGTTCGTGACGCTCATAAGACGAATACGCACAACAAATACTAGGTTATCATACAATCACCACACACTAAGGCATCAAATAAATTAACTAAAGAAATCCATAAATAAATCCTCTAGAACCCCACAATAACGATTAGCCCATAATCAGACTCATCATCAACGTAGGTTTCGATGAAAGCATGGTATAATAAATGTAGTCTTTATAACAAATAATCAAACAAAGTTAACACAAGAGTATAGGTTCAACAAAATAAGAAACGAGCATCCAAGATTACAACTCAAAACAAAGATTCACAAGAATAAACTAGATCGTCATTGTCTTCGTTGAATTGTGCTATAGGTCTCTTGCCGTCTTCTCCTTAGCTCTGATATGTCTATGACTTGATATCTTATGAAAAATGACCTAAAGTTGTTTATATAACAGCCCCATGCAATGTAAAAGTCTTTCTCTCAAAAGCCAAGTAGAAACAGGATTCTTCTATCCCGACACAGGGCGGCCACGCGCTTCATTAGCGCGAGCGCGCTGGCTCTCTGATGTTTGGGCGCGGCCGCGCGCTTGATCAACACGGGCGCGTTGGGCTTCTGCCAAAATTTTGTCTTCTTTTTTTTTTCTTGCAGATTTGAGCCAGACTTCGCGAGCTTTATTCTTTGGACACCATCCTAACACCATATTAGCATCAAATCAATGCTAATTCACCTGATTCTCAGACTAATACCTGAAATATAAAAACACTAGAGAACACATTAAAACACCAATAACTTGAGTACAAATACACCAATTCAAAGCTTAATTGAGCATTATAAAATGTCATAAATGCCACTCAACACCTTTATATAAGTATATTGATTGATTGATTTTTAACGAAACTCGTTACTCCCTCGGTCCTCCATGTCTTTAGGTTGGGGGACGTGGTCTCAACACACATTTTAAAACTCATGTAAAGTATATTTTTCTAAATTATTTTAAATATTTTTTCTTCAAAATAAAAATATGATGTTTATATTTTTATACAAAAAAGTTTAAAAATAAATAAATGTGAAGCCATATATTATAATAGTTTTAAAATGTGTGGCACGCATTAGAAAAAATCTATAAAGAATTGAGTGGAACAGAGGGAGTATATGTTAGTTTTGTATTAGATATTGATATTAAACAAGTGCAAGCTAACTGACAATCCTTCTGTTCGTCCTATTTGTTATCAAAATGGATGGGCACGAAGACCAATGTAGAGAATAAAATTTTATGGATAATCAATTAACTACATAAAGTAAAGAGAAAAAGGACGGTGATTAACATATTGAGGGAAGCTATATTGCTAATACCCGTCTTACTAAAAAATTGATTACATTATAATTCCTCCACTTTATGGACATAAAACTATATCCAAATAATTACATAACTTTTGTACAAAAATGGTTGGTCTCTAGATACACTTTACAAAAGTTTCATTCTATAAAAGTTTGGTATTTTCATCTTTATAAAGCTTTATATGCAGTTAATATGGCATTTGATTTTACACTTCCAAATTTAAATGTCCTTGCAAAGTAAAGGAGATTGAAAAATTCAGAAAGAAATAAATTACTCATTTGTTCTATAAACTACTGCAACAACAAACTCAAACGTGGAGCATTCAACAAACTCAACTTTGATCAAGGTGTGAGTAGAACAACATTATCAAAAATTTGAAAAGTTGTGCATAAAGCAACCAAAAAAGGTAAACTTCCTAATATGGATAGAAAGTATAAGGATGGACATGAAGGATATGTTTTGGATTTGGAAAAGGTAAAGATGGGTTCCTCTGCATCTCAGATGCAATATTAGAACATTAGCACATCAATTAAATGCAAGTAAATTCACCATGCACGAATTTGTTCAAAAAGGAAACATTAAATCAAATTTAAATGCATTGAAACCTTTACAAGCTGTTAAAATAAGAAGATATCGTACAAACCTATATTGGTAAATCGGGGGGGGGGGGGAGGGGGAAATATCTTTAATTTCCCAGTTGGATCATTGAACTTCTTGATTTCTGCGATTTCGACAACCTCATTGAACTTCTTGATTTTTGCATTTTCAACAACCTCATTGAACTGTAATTTTTTAGGTTTCAACCTCGTCTCTTCCATTTCATAACTTAGGTCTTCACTATATCGGAGTATCTTCAACAACATCAAATTCGAAGGTGAGATTCGCAGGGGAAACTGAAGAA
Organism: Apium graveolens; assembly: GCF_009905375.1. NCBI lineage: Eukaryota > Viridiplantae > Streptophyta > Magnoliopsida > Apiales > Apiaceae > Apium > Apium graveolens. The sequence continues at coordinate 199,419,141 of NC_133650.1, forward strand.
GGAGATAAAGAAAGAGTAATTTCATAATTAAAGTCGACGGTAGGTGCTGAATCGTTAATAATTTGCGACTCCATTAAAGTTTGAATAAAAAAAGAGGATAGATTTAGTAATTGGGGAAGATGGGAGAGTTTAGAGGAGAGAGAGTAAAGTAGACAAGGGAGACTAAATTAGATGAATTTAATTATTAGTGTAATGAAATTGATCAGGATAATTAGATAGGTAATTAGGTGAGGTACAAATAATAAAATGATAATGTAGAAACTTTATATAATATATAAAATTTGCTATTTTGGGTAATGTAAACGATTAAGAGGGACACCTCAAAAAGTAAAGTGTAAATAATTGGGTGGGACAGATGGAGTATTTCTTTTTCTTTTTTTAGTAATTAACTTTTGAACACTAGTAATTTCTTTTAATTTTTTTATATTATCCATACTGGATTAGTTCCCTGGAAGATACCCAGTTATTTTAAAATCACTATTGTTAAATATTTTACATTTTTAGTATTAAAAATGGATATATTAATAATTATAATTTGTTCAATTTTAAGTAAGTAGTACTACTAAGTATATATAATTTATTTTTAGTGTAAAATAGATAAATGGATAGTTATACATTGCTTAATTTTAAATAGTGATGGTCACTTGGTATATATATATATGTATAAGGTAAAATTTAATTTTGATAGGTATTTATCAAATTTTTTGAGAAAATGTTACAAATCGAAAAAGAAGGAAAAGAGAGATTAGTTGGATGAATCAAAAAAGTGTTATTAATATTATCATGTCAACAAAATTAATATTACATCTAGATTAATTGAAAAATTAACAAATGTTCTCTTTTAAGAAGAGAGTGACACTTGGCATAGTTTTTCTTTATTTTAATATAGCGTAGATAGTTTGGACATATGGGCATGGTTCTAAAAATCAAAAAAATCGCCGATTAATCAGCCTTATAATTGTTAATTACAGAGTTACCGATCCGATAAGGCAAAATCGACGGGATAAACGTTTTCCAGTCAACTTGGTCAAAATCGTCGGAAATCGGTTAGTGCTGGTAGAAATCAGAGATATTTTACAGATAAAAAAATGAATTAGAAGAGCGGAAAAGGAGAAAATTGAAAAAGAAGAACAAATATGAACGAACCATGAAAAAGGGTTGTTGAAGACGATGTAACCTACATCCCAAAATCACTTTTCTTTACTGAGGAAATGGTGCACACAACCTGTTAGTTATTGACTGCAACACAGGGGGGGGGTAAATGTGTTTCTTTTGATTTTTAGCCTTTTTAAACAGTTTGGATATTAGGTGAACAAAACAGTTTCTAACTTGCAGAGATATTGTGTTAGCAGAAATAAAACAACAAGCACAATATTTCAAAACTCACTTAATTTGTATTAATTAAGTTTGTCTTGCTACAAATTCCGTGTTCTTAAAAATATAAGAACTCAGCTTCTTTCTTGAGAGAATACAAGAAAATGTGAATCTATTTGTTACTTCCAAACTAAGGACCAGTGTATGCTTTATACAATAGGAGCACGGGTTTACAAAACTTGCACTAAAATGTACTAAACTCTTTTATAAAGCAACCTTTTGCTATTTTCATTTCTATCTTAGAAAATCTATGCAGAATCTTGAAGGTTTGTGACCATCCTTTGTCTAGTTAATCTTGACCCTTGATCTTGTATTCTCCCAGCTACTTTGTAAACTTTTCAATCTAGTTGATAGATCGTTTATTGACTGATAATCTTGAATCCTGAATTATTTGCATTCTGTATTTGAGAGGCATATCGAGATCTCGAGTTTGTTCTATAGAGAAGTGACATCTCGATAAGTAAAATGACTAATTGAGATCTCTGAGTTCTCTATAGGTATAATTGACTTGTCGAGGTCTGTTGATCTCTGCATGATAAACGACTTGTCGAGATGTTTGAGATATTTACATGTAGAATTGACTTGTCGAGGTCTATGAGATCTCTATATACATTTTGACTTGTCGATATCTCTGAGATCTCTAATGAGAAATTGACTTACCGATATCTCCAATCTTCACATCTTCATTTGACTTGTCGATATATCTGAGTTCTCTACATGCAGAAATGACTTGTCGATATCTCCAATCTTCATTTAACTTGTCAATATCTCTGAGACTTCTCTATAGGCCATTTTGGACTTCTCGATAAGTCATTATGGACTTCTCGAATGACTTATCGATATTTCTTGATCTGTGACTTGTCGATATCTTGACTTAAAAACATGTTCAATCAAATAGTTTTATTCAACTCCAAGTTTTTTCACTTTTCTCTGAGACATGATCATGGCTTGATTTTCTTCTAGAGTTTATTTCTTAGCTTGAATCTGTTTACAAAAAAATACTTCAGTCTAATATTATAACCTTTTTACAGACTCAAGTAATACAATACAAAATACAAAACTGATTATCAACCAACTAAATCTCAGGGTTGCCAAAGTGACTTAGTCTTGTTATCATGCAGGCATGTCTTGCACAACACAACCAAAAATATATCATTTGACTTTGATTGTTTAATGGATACGCATTATGTTTTTGCAAAATGAATTAAATACACAATATGATATTCATTTTATTAAGGTCATATAATGAAGTTACGAATTTGTACATTATCAAATTTTAATTTGCATAAATTTATCTTTAAACTTGTTTAATCAAATATTTAAAAAATAATTTTTATTTTCAGTTAATATTTAATAATTATTTATTTATATGTATATTTAATATTATGCTAGGTCTTTTAGTATACTGTAGAGGTGGGTGAATACATTATTAGCAATCAATTCGAATTAAAACTTAAAGTACAATAACAGTTTTTGTACTAATGTATAAAAAATGATTACAAAACTCTCTCAAATGACCATCCTTTGTCTAGTTAATCTTGGCCCTTGATCTTGTATTCTCCCAGCTATTTTATAAATTTTTCAATCTAGTTGATAAATCATTTGTTGACTGATAATCTTGAATTTTGAATTGTTTGCATTCTGTATTTGAAAGGCATATCGAGATCTCCAGTTTGTTCTATAGAGAAGTGACATCTCGATAAGTATAATGACTTATCGAGATCTCTGAGTGCTCTATAGGTATAACTGACTTATCGAGGTCTCTTGATCTTTGCATAATAAATGACTTGTCGAGATGTCTGAGATCTCTACATGTAGAATTGACTTGTCGAGGTCTTTGAGATCTCTATATATATTTTGACTTGTCGATATCTATGAGATCTCTAATGAGAAATTGATGGTTAGATATAATTGATGATATCTGAACAAAAACTATCAGAAGTTCTTATCAGGACTTATATCAGTAATTACTGAAGAGTGATGTCATCAGTACTTATATCAAACTTGATGATCTGCAGATGATGTCATCAGGATATGTCACATCAATAGATATTTGAGAAGGAAAACGAAAGCGGAAACTTAAGGCAGTGAAGGACTTTATCTCAAAAGCAATCATACATGGATATGTAATAGGTTTCTCCTTATTATTATAGAATAGGATTCCTTATTGATTATGTAATTATTCTCTATATAAAGCACATATTAGGTTTATGCTATAAGCATTGCGTACATTATTATATCATTCGCATACCCTAACAGCTCATAATAATAACTATTCATCCTTTGAGAGAGTACTTTTGTAATCAGTTTTTTTCTGTTAATATAAAAAATGTTGATTCTGTTAAAGCTTTATCGAATTGTTTGCATAAACTGTATTCACCCTCCTCTACAGTTGATTACAGACCTAATAATTGGTATCAGAGCTTGCTGTTGACATATAAACAGTTTAAGATCTGAAAATAAATCTTTAATGGAAGACACAGAAGCACCACATAATCCACAACAATACCCCCAGCCACTTCACATATTAGCAGTAATATGAGTATGTATGAAGCCATCAAGGTTCCAATCCTAAAGATACATTATTATCCAATCTGGAAAGTTAGGATGGCCATGTGCTTGGAAGCCACAGATCCTGAATATCTAAGCAGGATTTATGATGGTCCTCATAAACCAATGAAGGTAGCCGTTTCTGTTGCAGGAGAACCAGAAAAGATGGTTGATAAAGACAAGAAGAACTATTCTCCTGAAGATCTTTCATCTATTATGAAGGATGCAAAAGTCAAACATATCTTGCACAACAGTCTTGATAGTGTTATGTCCAATAGGGTAATTGAATGTAAAACATCAAGGGAAATTTGGGATGCTTTAGAAGTAATATGTCAAGGTACTACTGCTATCAAGAAGAACAAGAGGACAGTTCTTACTCAAGAATATGAGCACTTTGACTCAAGAGATAATGAGGCCTTAACTGAGATCTATGATAGATTTCAGAAGCTGTTAAATGAATTGTCTCTTGTCGACAAGGAATATTATTTAGAGGACTCAAACTTGAAGTTTCTACTTGCTTTCCCTGAAAACAGGTACTTTAAGGTCACATCAATAAGTGATAATTATGAACTTGATGAAATACCTCTAGATGATATCTATGGAATACTGAAAATTAATGAACTAGAGATGGAGAAAAGAAGAAAGAGAAAAGGATCAAAGTCTAGACCAGTTGCACTCAGAGTTGAAGAGAAGCCAAAGGAGAAAGCTAGGAGAAAAGGCTACTCCAAAGGAAAAGCTATAATTGCAAAGTCAGACACTGAATCATTAAACTCTGATAATGACTCAAATACTGATAATGAAGCAGATACTGACAGTGATCATAACAACAATGAAGACATGGAACAAATGGCTGCTCTAATGGTTAAAAGATTCAAGAAGATTGTCTACAAGAACTACAATAAAGGGAGAAAATTTTCCAGAAAAGGTTCCAGTTCCTCAAAATATGATAAGAGGAATAACAGAAGAAATATTAACTGGAAGGATTCAAAGTATGGAAAACTTGACAAGTAAAAGGAAAGATGCTACAACTGTGATGTTATTGGACACTTTGCAGCTGACTGTAGAAAACCCAAATCTGAGAAGAAACAAGCCTTGATCACAAAAAAGAAAAAATGGGATGATTCATTAGATTCAGATGATGGGGTCAACTGTGCTCTCATGGAAAATACTGATATTGAGGCTGACAATGTTGAATTAAAGGTACCTCAGACCACCCTTGCTTTTGATACTGATGATATTCATGAATTAAGATTGTGTTTTAAGTCTCTGCATGTTAGTTATAAGGATCAAACCTTAGAGAACAATAGAATCAAGAGTGAAAACTCTAAGTTAAAGAAAAGGAACGATCACCTAGAAATTGAGTTGCTTTCCATGCTAGAAATCCAAAAAGAAAGAGATAATGTTGTTTATGTTAAAGAAAAGTTGTTAGAAAAGCATGTTTATCTAGAAAATGAGTTAGCTTAAGGGATGAGATGCCTCTTAATGTGATTCTCGAGGTTGAAGTCTTCGATGTGTGGGGAATAGACTTCATGGGGCCATTTATCTCATCTTACAATAATCATTATACCTTATTGGCGGTCGATTATGTGTCAAAATGGGTTAAAGTCAAGGCTTTGCCAACAAATGATGCGAAGGTAGTGCTTAATTTTCTTCATAAGCAGATATTCACAAGATTTGGTGTTACGACCGGCATTTTATGTAATATTATTTGTGAATAATATTAAGTTAAATAAAAATATATTCAATGATTGTGCGCTAGTGTGAGTAAAAATTTCTGCATTATAAATTTGCTTTGTGTAGTATATGATTTTTCAAAGCAAAAGTTTACTTAATTTCTTTATTTTTGATTTATAAGGAATATTCTAAGCCTTGGAGAAATTTTCTTTTAAAAGATATTTTGTTCACAAATTTTGAAAGTGATTTTATAAAATCTCTAAAAATCCAAGTTATTTTATGGTATAAATTTTATAATTTTTGAACTTGTGTTTTATTTTATAAAAATAAATCTTTATAAATATAATTAGCAAATTACATAGTTATCCTTGCATGCAAATTCCTTCCATACATTCCAAAAGGGCTAAAGAGTCAATAACCACCCCACTAACTCTTATTTCCTAGCCAAATACCTTCTTTACCCTTGCATGCAAATTCAACCAAGTTTAAGTGGAAGGTTAATCATGACAATTCCTAATTCCACTCACTTTTGCCAATACAAAAACCATAAGACAAGCAAAGTCATGATCATTTTACTCATCACCCACACCACACTCACTCTCTCCTCCCTCCCCTTCTCCCCCACTCTCGGCTCTCTCTCTCATTCTCGGGTTTTTAGACCGAGAACCCCCCCTCCCCATTTTTCTTCATTTCTCCACCAAGCTTCTACTCTTTATACAAGTAAATGTTATCTCCCATACCATGATCATTCATATTTCAAAGAGTTTTGAGTAGAAAGTTTAAGTTTAAGGGTTGCATGTAAAGGTTTTAGTGAAACTCAAAATACAATCTTGATTCTTATGGATTTAAGGTTGTTTTTGAGAGGACTACAATGAATGGATAAGTGCCAAGTCATGAGAAGGAAAATCTTGATGATTTAATGGCCATTTCCATCCATTTCATTCGGCCATGACCATATGGGAGCCGAATGAATGGTCCTTGAAATCATTCTTGTAGTTTTGATCAATTTTTGCATGTTTATGTGATAATGACTTGAATTTGGTGGTGAAAATTTGATAAAACTCCTTGCATGCTAAGTGATCATCTAGGTATACCATAGGCTAGGCTTGCATGTCAATTTTAAGATGGAATATATGTAGAAAAAATGTTGTTTTGGTTTGAAAAACCCGAAGGCATGCATGCATGTGGAATTCTCTTAGTTTGTTGTAAGATTTTGACCATTTGGAAAAGATTTTGTTAGTGAGCCTTAATTTCAGTAGGAATAATGTGATAATATGGATTTATGCTTCTTGTTGCATGGTAATAATTTGTGGTTATCTTTTATAAAAATATATATCTTGTTGTTTCAAAAGCATAAAGGTTTATGATTTGCTAAGAGTAGTCTCTTTTATTTTGCCATAGTTGCACCATAGGTAAGGATGATCTCACCAAGGGTATTTTGAGAAAAAGGGAGTTAGTTCAGTAGAACACCAAGTATAGGTCCTGGTTTAAGTATTTAGTTGTTGATAATTGGGTTTGTCAAGTCAAAACCTTGGAAAATGAGAGTTATAGTTTCTGCAGAAAAATCAGTTTAGTACCCTGAGTTTAGAGTGAGTTTTGACCATGTCATTGATGTGCACTTTGAGGCCCAAGCCACCAGAAGTTAGTATGGGGAGTATATAATAGGTTTTAGGAGTTGGTTGGAGGTTTGCATGTCATTTGGTTAGGTGCACAAGTAGAATAACAAAATCTGTCCAGCAGGGGACAGTTTTGTTGCAACTTAGAAATAGGGAGATTTGGCCATGTCATGGGTAGGCCCTCATTAGGCCCAATTGGGCCTTAGTTAGAGGGTATGTCAGAGAAGTTTATCCAACCATAGTTCATAGGATATGAGCTAGAACCATGTGTCACAAGTTAACTCAAGTCAGGGCATTTTCTGCCCAGAAAAACAGGGGAACCTTGGACTTTTAGCTTAGGCCCAAGAAGGCCCAAGCCAGGCCTTTGAGCCACATCAAGCTTGAGAGATGCCCTTAGGTCAGGAGAGTCTTGTGTAAAAATTTTGAAGAAAAACTTGTAGTTTAAGAGTGTCTAATGCACTCAAGAAACCTTAGTTACCATTCTGAAATTTGCACCAGTGAGCACTTTCACTTATCACATAGTTTTAGGACACTTAGAAGTGAGTATTAGGTCGACCACCATAGTTGTAAGATAGTATAAGGTCAGTAGAACAAAAGGCACAAGTGAGGGTCAATAGGTTTTGGATAATTTAGGAAAGGCACATTGAGTTAGGAAGCCCAAATTCGAAGACTTCGTTTAGTTAGCGACCAAGTAACTTAAGTGGTGAGTCGAGATCATCCAAGCCTAGTGTGGCATTATGGTGTATATGATGTTATTTGGTATTAATATACGATATGTGATTATGTGGCTACGTGTGTACATTTGAAAGTATAATGGTGGATATGAATTAAGTGCGTATAGGCCTAAGTGTCATCCATGTTTAATTTCGGGTTGTAAATAGGTTAAGATGGTAAGAATATATTATAATGAGGATTATTATTATTTATGTAGGATCTCGAGACGAGGGAAAACTTGCCATAAAAGTCGAGTGAAGCTCCAGTTGTTGCTCCTACTAGTCAGACCAGACCAGTCTATCTCAAGGCAAGTGATTCAACTTGACCTTCGCATTTACTGTAACCAGTTCATATATATATCGATGCAATTATCCTGAGTCATTTTGATATATTTAAATCAAGAGTATCTTTTGTTTATCTTTGAGTTACATAGAGATGCCATGAACCCTCGAGTACGTATTGCAAGTAGTTCAAAAGTCTTTCATGATAGTTTAATGCCATGATAAAATAGAGATGTGTTATAATACCTTATTGATCCTTTTGATTATCATGCTATTGATCCCTGAGAAATCTTGATGTTGCACCCTGATGCTTTGATTTAACTCTTGAAATAACCTCGATAGAAACTTTATCTTGATATCTAAAAGCCAATCTTTTCTTAAATTCATTCATGATTGTTTGATAACCCTATCCTTACCCTAAAGCTTGATGCCCTGTTATATCTTGAGCTGATGATCACTTCCTTTATATTTTAGCACCTCTATCCTATTGGAACCAGTGATGCTTATCTCCTTGATGTTCTAATACCTATACCTTGTCTACAACCATTGCTTTAAGCCTAGTTTGGCATTACTCTTTCATATTATCCAATAGCCTTGCTTAATTTCCTTGTCAAAATTCTTGTTTATGGAAATCTCTCGATTACCCTAATATAGTAAAGTCTAGTAGATCATGGCCCTGAGATTTAGAGTCAGAATTCCAGTGTTTCAAGTTGATCTATAATCCCCTGATAAAAATGATTTCAGTCAAAAGAGATTTTGTCATAAATCGGCATCAGTTTTCGAAATGAATAAAAGGTGGATTTTTCAGTCCCAAAGGGGGACAAATGTTTTCTTGAATGGTGGATCTGGACTGAGACGCGAGTCCTTTCCACACTTATATTAGGCTTAAAAGTTGCCTAGGGATTCCCAATAATGTTTTAGAACCCAGCGAGGTTCGGGATTACTTCGCGGCTGATCACCGGCTGTAATCCGTAGCGTCATAAAATGATTTTGATTAAGAATGGTTTTAAAATTTGTTTTGATGCAAGCAAAATGATGCCAACTCACATATGTTTTTATCTTTCGATTATCATTGGTTATGTCATTCCATTGTCATTCCTAAAGGTATATCTCGATTTATGCTTTGCGTTGTATTGTTAGCACTTGTTGAGCTTTTGGCTCACTTCTTGCTTTACCCTGATATTACAGCTAGCAGCCATGGTTAGATTCAAGCAGACTGCCCGTAAGACCTGTGATGCTGACGCTTATGTTCGAGCTCAGGTAGAATAAGTAATAATAGTTGTGTGAGGACTCGGTATTTGTAATCAGATGTAATAGTTGGTAGTGTTGGGCTGTTCCAAACCCTAAACTGTAAGATCTTGGATTTTGGTTGTGTAATACTCATTAAAATGATGTAATAGCTATAATTATTTTGCTATTTAAGTTGGGGGTGTGACAGGTTTTGGTATCAGAGCTACGGTTTAGAGTCCCTGGACAGCCCAAATAGGTTATAGGATTTGTGTGTAGGTTATAGATACTACGCGAGAGAGTAGGTAAAGTAAATTATTATTAATACTCCTCTTATTGGTTGTCAGCAAAGGGCGCATTCCTCGTCATCCTCTGGATCGGACGACACTATTGCTTTCTCCGTGTATGCTGAGTTGAGGCGCGAGTTCGACATGCTTCAGGGCAAGTACGACCGACTGATAGACCGACTGAAGAACGTGTATCCGGACAGCCGAAACTATGAAGGGAAGCCCAAGGAGCAGATGATTGCGAGACTTGAGACCTTGGTTGGGTACGTCAACACTAAGCTTGAGGAGATGCCAGCGCACCGGGACCGTACCAGCCAGTATGTCATTCAGATGGTGGCGGATGAGCTCCAGAGCATTGTGAAGACGCTTCGAGAGGAAAAGACTACCAAGCCCCGTTCAGATGGAGTGGAGCCTTAGTTCTTTCCATTTACCTTTCATGTTGTTGTACTATCAGACTCTATGGAATCCCCGGTTGATTCCGTCTTTCCTTTAAATAAGCCTGTTATTTCTAGAATCAGACTATGTCCCAATCCTATGTACTGTGACCTTTAAAATTTCAATAATTATGTGCTATTGTTCCAATTGCTCTCAACTGTTATTTTATGTTTTGTCATCATATCTGGAAACTTGACCCCATATGTAAACAAGAATGCCATGCGATACCCTCGAATCATTTTATCATTCATATCTGTTTTGACACAACTCTTATTTCAGGATCATGCCTCCCAAAAAGAAGAACCCAACAACCACCTTCACCACAGACCCAAATATTCTTCGACTACTGGAAACCTTGCAACAGCAAACCAATGCTATAGCTCAACAACAACTAACTCTTCAACAACGAATTGAAAACCAAGATAACCGTGAGCCACACCAACCACCTGAACCACCAGTACCACCTAGACAATTTGTCACTTTCAAAGCTTTTCAGAATGTGAATCCACCTGTATTTCATGATACCACTGATCCAGTGATAGCAAACACATGGATCAAGGAGATGGAAAGGGCTTTTGAGTTGGTACAGTTAGGAGACGATCAGAAGACGCCGTATGCCACTTACTTCTTGAAGGGAGAAGTCATCTATTGGTGGGAATCAGTAAAAGCTATGGAAGTCACTCAGCAGGTTTCTTGGGAGAGATTTAAGAAGTTATTTCTGGACAAGTATTACCCTAAGTACATGCAGAATCAGATGGAGCTAAAATTTCTTGAGTTAAAGCAAGGGAACATGACTGTACTAGAATATGAGAAGAAGTTCACTGAGTTGTCAAGGTTTGTGACAAAGTATACTAACACTGAGGAAGAAAAAGCAAAGAAATTTCAGCAAGGATTGGAGCCTTGGATCAGAGATAGGGTGGCTATGTTTGAGCTTGAAACTTATGCGGGAGTAGTACAGAAAGCTGCTCTGATTGAGAATAATGGGATGCAGTCAAGGAAAGAGAGGGATAACAAGAAGAGGAAGGTTCCATTTTATGGAGAAAAGTCTGAAGCTGGAAGTTCGCAAGATCGGAATGTAAAGAGGATTGGTTTCCAGAAGGGCGGAAATTTTCAAAGGAAAGGAAATTTGGGCAAAAGGCAAGATTCAAAAGGGAACAATCAGGCAAGCCAAGGGCAAGTTGGAGAAAACAGGTTCCAGAGGCCAGAATGCAAGCACTGTGGAAGAAGGCACCCCGGAGTATGCAATAAGCTGAGTATGACCTGTTATAGGTGCAATCAGAAGGGACATTTGGCCAATGAGTGCAAGATGCCGAAGCCAGGAGTTACGTGCTACAAATGTGGGAAGACTGGACACATGGCTAGGGAGTGTAAGGCAACAGGACCAGTCAGAGCTCTGATGAACGTGGCAAGTACCAGTGCAAGCGTGCCAGCTGAGGTATTGGCATTACCTCCACCACCCGCACCAACCCCGCAAGCAACAGCCAGGACATTTGACCTAAAGATGAAAGATGCTGTTCAGAATTCTGAGGTGATAGCAGGTACACTTTTACTCAATAATGTCAAAGCTAAAGTATTGATTGATTCGGGAGCCACAAGATCTTTCATATCAGAATCTTTTGTTGATAAGATCCAATGTGATAAAACGGTTATGAGTGAGGTAGTAAATGTGGTAATTGCGAACCAAGAGAAGATTCCTGTAAATCAATTTTGTCCAAAATGTGAGATTGATATTTCGGGATATAAGTTCTCGGCCGACTTGATACTCTTCAAGCTGGGAGAGTTTGATATAATCTTAGGAATGGATTGGTTAGGAGAGAATAGCGCGCAGATAAATTGTAAGACCAAGAGAGTGTATTTAAAGACGAAGAGTGGAGAGAAGGTAGTATTTAAGGGACAGAGGCAAGAGCGACTATTTCTTACAATTATTCAGGCTAAGAAGTTACTTAGAAAAGGTTGTGAGTCGTTCCTAGCATATGTAGTGGATTCAGAGAGAGGCAGCCCCAGCATGGAAGATATTCCTGTAGTTAATGAGTTCCCCGATGTGTTTCCCGACGAACTACCAGGCTTACCACCAGATCGACAGATTGAGTTTGAGATCAACCTTGCTCCAGGCACGGAACCAGTTTCAAAGGCTCCGTATAGGATGGCACCAGCAGAAATGAAAGAGTTGGCGAGCCAGCTACAAGAATTATTGGATAAGGGAGTGATACGACCAAGTACGTCGCCATGGGGAGCACCTGTTCTCTTTGTGAAGAAGAAAGATGGGAGTATGCGTCTATGCATAGATTACCGGGAGTTGAATAAAGTAACGATCAAGAACCGCTACCCGCTACCAAGAATAGATGACCTTTTTGATCAGTTAAAGGGAGCAAAATGTTTTTCGAAGATTGACTTGAGATCGGGATACCATCAGTTAAAGATCAAGGAAGAAGATATTCCCAAGACCGCATTTAGGACTAGATATGGGCATTATGAATTCCTAGTAATGCCGTTTGGATTGACCAACGCTCCGGCCGCATTCATGGATCTGATGAATCGGGTATTTAAGAAGTATTTGGATAAATTTGTCGTGGTATTTATTGATGACATCCTTATTTATTCTAAATCGGAAGAAGAACATATGCAGCATCTCTGGATAGCCTTGGAGATACTCCGACAAGAGAAGTTGTATGCCAAGTTTACCAAATGTGAGTTTTGGTTAAAGGAAGTTCAATTTTTGGGGCATGTTATTGGAAGTGATGGAATTAAAGTGGATCCGGCAAAGATTGATGCAGTTATGAGTTGGGAGAGGCCAAGGACTCCTACGGAAGTGCGAAGTTTTCTAGGATTGGCCGGGTACTATAGAAGATTCGTCAAGGATTTCTCGAAGATCGCCACACCATTGACCAAGTTAACCAGAAAGAATCAAAAGTTTGAATGGAGTGCAGAATGTGAAAATAGCTTTCAAGAGTTAAAACAGAAGTTGGTAACAGCTCCGGTGTTAGTACTTCCAGATGATCAAGGGAATTTTGTAATATTCAGCGATGCCTCACATAAGGGTTTGGGTTGTGTGTTGATGCAACACAGCAAGGTAATAGCATATGCGTCAAGACAGTTGAAGCCGCACGAGTTAAAGTATCCGACGCATGACTTGGAACTAGCCGCCATAGTGTTCGCACTCAAGATTTGGAGACACTATCTCTATGGAGAAAAGTGTGAAATCTACACGGATCACAAGAGTTTAAAATACATTTTTACTCAGAAAGAGCTCAATATGAGGCAGAGGAGATGGCTGGAATTGATTAAGGACTATGACTGTTCGATAAATTACCATCCTGGAAAGGCGAACGTAGTGGCCGATGCGCTGAGTCGGAAGGAAAGATTGAATGCAAAGATAACATCAAAAGAGTTATCTGAAGAAATCGGAAAATTTGAATTGGAACTTTATGCTTATGGGAAAGTCAAAGAAGTTTGTCATGCAATGACCTTTCAGCCAACACTACTGGAAAAGATAAAGAAGTATCAAGAGGAAGTAATGGAAAAAGAGAAAAATCAGTTATCTGGAGAAGAGATTAATACTAAAAGGGATGAGCAAGGAATACTAAGGTTTTCATCCAGAATATGGATTCCCCATGTATCTGAATTAAAGAATGAGATCCTCCATGAAGCCCACCATTCGAAATTTTCAATCCACCCGGGAAGCACCAAGATGTATCAAGACTTAAAGAAGAACTTTTGGTGGCCAAATATGAAAAGAGACGTGGCAGAATGGGTTGCGAAGTGCTATACCTGTCAGAAAGTAAAGGCAGAACATCAACGACCAAGCGGATTAATTCAGCCCCTGAAGATTCCAGAATGGAAATGGGAAAACATCGCTATGGACTTTATAGTAGGACTACCGCGAACAAAGTCCGGACATGACGCAATATGGGTTATAATTGATCGTCTTACGAAGTCGGCGCATTTCCTTCCAATAAATGAGAAGTCGTCACTGGACAAGTTGGTTCATCTGTATGTGCACGAAATCGTATTAAGGCATGGAGTACCTGTATCAATAGTTTCAGACAGAGATCCCCGATTTAACTCAAGATTCTGGAAGCAATTCCAGGAATGTCTTGGCACGAAGTTGAATATGAGCACGGCGTATCACCCGCAGACTGATGGCCAGAGTGAAAGAACAATTCAAACAATTGAAGACATGTTGCGCAGTTGTGCAATCGATTTTGCTGGAAGTTGGGACGACCACCTGCCATTGATTGAATTTTCATATAACAATAGCTATCATTCCAGTATCGGCATGCCACCATATGAAGCTTTGTACGGGCGAAAATGTAGATCACCAACAAGTTGGGATGAAGTAGGAGAAGGAAGAATTCTCGGCTCAGAATTGGTACAACAGTTGCATGACTCAGTCAAGTTAATTCAGAAAAGGTTGCTTGCTGCTCAAGATAGACAGAGGAAGTATGCAGATCCAGCGCGTAAGGATGTTCAATTCCAAATTGGCGAAGCTGTGTTACTAAAAGTGTCACCTAGGAAAGGGTTGATAAGATTTGGCAAGAAAGGAAAGTTAGCACCTAGATACGTAGGTCCTTTTGAGATTTTGAGTCAAGTAGGAAAGGTGGCCTACGAGTTGGCCTTACCACCTCAGTATCAGCATGTGCATAATGTGTTCCATGTGTCGTTGCTTAAGAAGTACAATCCTGACGCTAGCCATGTGATAGAATATGAACCTGTAGAAATTCAGGCAGACCTGTCATTTGTGGAGCAACCGGTTAAAGTACTCGACTGGCAAGTAAAGAGTCTTAGAAATAAATCAGTAAAGTTAGTAAAAGTACTTTGGAGGAACCCTAAGGTCGAAGAGTCGACTTGGGAGTTAGAGTCTGATATGCGTTCCCGGTATCCTCATCTGTTCTCTTAGATTCTGGGGACAGAATCCCTTAAGGGGGAGAGGATGTTACGACCGGCATTTTATGTAATATTATTTGTGAATAATATTAAGTTAAATAAAAATATATTCAATGATTGTGCGCTAGTGTGAGTAAAAATTTCTGCATTATAAATTTGCTTTGTGTAGTATATGATTTTTCAAAGCAAAAGTTTACTTAATTTCTTTATTTTTGATTTATAAGGAATATTCTAAGCCTTGGAGAAATTTTCTTTTAAAAGATATTTTGTTCACAAATTTTGAAAGTGATTTTATAAAATCTCTAAAAATCCAAGTTATTTTATGGTATAAATTTTATAATTTTTGAACTTGTGTTTTATTTTATAAAAATAAATCTTTATAAATATAATTAGCAAATTACATAGTTATCCTTGCATGCAAATTCCTTCCATACATTCCAAAAGGGCTAAAGAGTCAATAACCACCCCACTAACTCTTATTTCCTAGCCAAATACCTTCTTTACCCTTGCATGCAAATTCAACCAAGTTTAAGTGGAAGGTTAATCATGACAATTCCTAATTCCACTCACTTTTGCCAATACAAAAACCATAAGACAAGCAAAGTCATGATCATTTTACTCATCACCCACACCACACTCACTCTCTCCTCCCTCCCCTTCTCCCCCACTCTCGGCTCTCTCTCTCATTCTCGGGTTTTTAGACCGAGAACCCCCCCTCCCCATTTTTCTTCATTTCTCCACCAAGCTTCTACTCTTTATACAAGTAAATGTTATCTCCCATACCATGATCATTCATATTTCAAAGAGTTTTGAGTAGAAAGTTTAAGTTTAAGGGTTGCATGTAAAGGTTTTAGTGAAACTCAAAATACAATCTTGATTCTTATGGATTTAAGGTTGTTTTTGAGAGGACTACAATGAATGGATAAGTGCCAAGTCATGAGAAGGAAAATCTTGATGATTTAATGGCCATTTCCATCCATTTCATTCGGCCATGACCATATGGGAGCCGAATGAATGGTCCTTGAAATCATTCTTGTAGTTTTGATCAATTTTTGCATGTTTATGTGATAATGACTTGAATTTGGTGGTGAAAATTTGATAAAACTCCTTGCATGCTAAGTGATCATCTAGGTATACCATAGGCTAGGCTTGCATGTCAATTTTAAGATGGAATATATGTAGAAAAAATGTTGTTTTGGTTTGAAAAACCCGAAGGCATGCATGCATGTGGAATTCTCTTAGTTTGTTGTAAGATTTTGACCATTTGGAAAAGATTTTGTTAGTGAGCCTTAATTTCAGTAGGAATAATGTGATAATATGGATTTATGCTTCTTGTTGCATGGTAATAATTTGTGGTTATCTTTTATAAAAATATATATCTTGTTGTTTCAAAAGCATAAAGGTTTATGATTTGCTAAGAGTAGTCTCTTTTATTTTGCCATAGTTGCACCATAGGTAAGGATGATCTCACCAAGGGTATTTTGAGAAAAAGGGAGTTAGTTCAGTAGAACACCAAGTATAGGTCCTGGTTTAAGTATTTAGTTGTTGATAATTGGGTTTGTCAAGTCAAAACCTTGGAAAATGAGAGTTATAGTTTCTGCAGAAAAATCAGTTTAGTACCCTGAGTTTAGAGTGAGTTTTGACCATGTCATTGATGTGCACTTTGAGGCCCAAGCCACCAGAAGTTAGTATGGGGAGTATATAATAGGTTTTAGGAGTTGGTTGGAGGTTTGCATGTCATTTGGTTAGGTGCACAAGTAGAATAACAAAATCTGTCCAGCAGGGGACAGTTTTGTTGCAACTTAGAAATAGGGAGATTTGGCCATGTCATGGGTAGGCCCTCATTAGGCCCAATTGGGCCTTAGTTAGAGGGTATGTCAGAGAAGTTTATCCAACCATAGTTCATAGGATATGAGCTAGAACCATGTGTCACAAGTTAACTCAAGTCAGGGCATTTTCTGCCCAGAAAAACAGGGGAACCTTGGACTTTTAGCTTAGGCCCAAGAAGGCCCAAGCCAGGCCTTTGAGCCACATCAAGCTTGAGAGATGCCCTTAGGTCAGGAGAGTCTTGTGTAAAAATTTTGAAGAAAAACTTGTAGTTTAAGAGTGTCTAATGCACTCAAGAAACCTTAGTTACCATTCTGAAATTTGCACCAGTGAGCACTTTCACTTATCACATAGTTTTAGGACACTTAGAAGTGAGTATTAGGTCGACCACCATAGTTGTAAGATAGTATAAGGTCAGTAGAACAAAAGGCACAAGTGAGGGTCAATAGGTTTTGGATAATTTAGGAAAGGCACATTGAGTTAGGAAGCCCAAATTCGAAGACTTCGTTTAGTTAGCGACCAAGTAACTTAAGTGGTGAGTCGAGATCATCCAAGCCTAGTGTGGCATTATGGTGTATATGATGTTATTTGGTATTAATATACGATATGTGATTATGTGGCTACGTGTGTACATTTGAAAGTATAATGGTGGATATGAATTAAGTGCGTATAGGCCTAAGTGTCATCCATGTTTAATTTCGGGTTGTAAATAGGTTAAGATGGTAAGAATATATTATAATGAGGATTATTATTATTTATGTAGGATCTCGAGACGAGGGAAAACTTGCCATAAAAGTCGAGTGAAGCTCCAGTTGTTGCTCCTACTAGTCAGACCAGACCAGTCTATCTCAAGGCAAGTGATTCAACTTGACCTTCGCATTTACTGTAACCAGTTCATATATATATCGATGCAATTATCCTGAGTCATTTTGATATATTTAAATCAAGAGTATCTTTTGTTTATCTTTGAGTTACATAGAGATGCCATGAACCCTCGAGTACGTATTGCAAGTAGTTCAAAAGTCTTTCATGATAGTTTAATGCCATGATAAAATAGAGATGTGTTATAATACCTTATTGATCCTTTTGATTATCATGCTATTGATCCCTGAGAAATCTTGATGTTGCACCCTGATGCTTTGATTTAACTCTTGAAATAACCTCGATAGAAACTTTATCTTGATATCTAAAAGCCAATCTTTTCTTAAATTCATTCATGATTGTTTGATAACCCTATCCTTACCCTAAAGCTTGATGCCCTGTTATATCTTGAGCTGATGATCACTTCCTTTATATTTTAGCACCTCTATCCTATTGGAACCAGTGATGCTTATCTCCTTGATGTTCTAATACCTATACCTTGTCTACAACCATTGCTTTAAGCCTAGTTTGGCATTACTCTTTCATATTATCCAATAGCCTTGCTTAATTTCCTTGTCAAAATTCTTGTTTATGGAAATCTCTCGATTACCCTAATATAGTAAAGTCTAGTAGATCATGGCCCTGAGATTTAGAGTCAGAATTCCAGTGTTTCAAGTTGATCTATAATCCCCTGATAAAAATGATTTCAGTCAAAAGAGATTTTGTCATAAATCGGCATCAGTTTTCGAAATGAATAAAAGGTGGATTTTTCAGTCCCAAAGGGGGACAAATGTTTTCTTGAATGGTGGATCTGGACTGAGACGCGAGTCCTTTCCACACTTATATTAGGCTTAAAAGTTGCCTAGGGATTCCCAATAATGTTTTAGAACCCAGCGAGGTTCGGGATTACTTCGCGGCTGATCACCGGCTGTAATCCGTAGCGTCATAAAATGATTTTGATTAAGAATGGTTTTAAAATTTGTTTTGATGCAAGCAAAATGATGCCAACTCACATATGTTTTTATCTTTCGATTATCATTGGTTATGTCATTCCATTGTCATTCCTAAAGGTATATCTCGATTTATGCTTTGCGTTGTATTGTTAGCACTTGTTGAGCTTTTGGCTCACTTCTTGCTTTACCCTGATATTACAGCTAGCAGCCATGGTTAGATTCAAGCAGACTGCCCGTAAGACCTGTGATGCTGACGCTTATGTTCGAGCTCAGGTAGAATAAGTAATAATAGTTGTGTGAGGACTCGGTATTTGTAATCAGATGTAATAGTTGGTAGTGTTGGGCTGTTCCAAACCCTAAACTGTAAGATCTTGGATTTTGGTTGTGTAATACTCATTAAAATGATGTAATAGCTATAATTATTTTGCTATTTAAGTTGGGGGTGTGACATTTGGGACTCCAAAAGTCATAATCAGTGATGAGGGATCGCATTTTTATAATCGCAAATTCACTGTCATGATGCAAAGATGTAATGTGAATCATCGAATTGCTACAGCCTACCATCCTCAGACTAATAGTCAAGCAGAGGTGTCTAACATGGAGATCAAGCGTATTCTAGAGAAAGTGGTGTGTCCATCAAGGAAAGATTGGTCTTTGAAATTAGTCTTTGAAGCTTGATGAAGTTGTTTGGGCATATAGGAAAACATACAAGACTCCGTTGGGAATGTCGCCATTTCATTTGGTTTATGGTAAGGGGTGTCATTTGCCTGTGGAGCTCGAGCATAAAGCATATTGGGCTTTGAAGAAGTTGAACCTTGATTTGGATGCAGCTGGTAAGAAGAGAATGCTTCAATTTAATGAACTCGACGAATTTTGATTTCAAGCATATGAAAATAACAAAATATACAAGGAGAAAGTCAAGAGGTGGTACGATAGGGGTTTAGTGCTCAAGTCATTTATGCCGGGACAACAAGTTCTGTTATTTAACTCTCGTCTCCGTCTTTTTCCTGGAAAATTGAAGTCGAGATGGTCTAGGTCTTTCATAATCAAAACTATGTTTCTGCATGGAGATATGGAGATTTTTGAGAATGATCCAGGCCAAGCGTTTAAAGTAAATGGTCAGAGGTTGAAGCACTACTATGGGGATACGGCAACCCGTGAGGTGGTTAGTGCCGTTTTATTGACTACATGATCTCGTGATTCTACGTCAAGCTAATGACGTAAACCAAGCGCTTCTTGGGAGGCAACCCAAGTATGTTGTATATTAGTAGATAGAGGAAGCAGAAAGAAAGGAGAAAAATACAAAAAAATTAAAAAAATAAAAAAATTCAGGGTCCACTTCAGTAGCACGGCGCACCCGCGCTGAAACTCCAGAAACTGGGCGCGCCCACGATGAAGTAGCGGGCGGCCGCGCTAGGTCCCTGATTCAGAAAAAATATAAGTCAGTTTTTGAAGAGAAAATCGGTTTTTTAAAACAAAATCAATTCCCGCCCGATTTTTACTCTTCCACATCCCAAATTTCCCTCTCCAAATCAAACCCATTAAACCCATTATTCCCATAATCAATTCCCACTCCTTTTCCATAACTAATTCTCTCCCAATCTCCTATATGTACACACACTTATACACAAACTTCTCCATCACATCTCAAAACTTTCAAACACACAATCTCTCTTACAAACTTCTATTCTCTCAATTCTCTTTAAATCTCAATGGCACCAAAAAGACAGCGAACTCAAGTAAGCAGCAACATCACCGATTCTTCGAGTGCATGTGGTGTGAGGTTTAGGTTTTCAACTCCCGAGGCTGGGGCGGAGTATGTGAGGCTACTTTCGAAGCCTATAGCCAAGGAGCATGGTTTTATGCCATCGGGGAAGGATGGTAAGTTGTTGGAGATGATCTTGGAGATGGGCTGGGTTTTTTTCTGCGAGACACCCGCTGCTATGCCCATGAGTCTGGTGCGTGAGTTTTATGCTAATGCTAAGGCGAAGAAGAACGGTTTCACGGTGGTGAGGGGGATGATGGTGGATTACAGTGCGGAGGCGATTCGTAGGGTGATTGAGCAGCCCGAGAGGACGGAGGAGCAGGAGAACTGGAACAAGAAGACTCTGGAGGAGTTTAACTTGGATTTGATTGTTGCTACCCTGTGTGTGCCTGAGACGCATTGGAAGTTCAATAAGGGTACGAATGAGTATACCGTGTTCCCTCCCTCGTGCATGTACAGGTTTGCACGTGCATGGAATTCTTTTATTTGTGCTAATATCAAGCCATCTTCTCATGTGCATGAGATTAATGTAGAGCGTGCACGGTTTTTGTGGGGTATTCTGTAGGGATATTATATGGATCTTGGGATGGTGATCCATCAGGGTATTTTGAGGTTTTTGCGAGGGAGTACTACGGGTTCGATACTTTATGCATCCATTGTGACAAAGTTGTGCGTGGCGGTTGGCATTCGTTGGCCCGCACATGAGCAGCTGCAGCTCCTTAGTGCTCCGATTGATAGTTCGACATTGTTGAACATGACCGAGTGGTATGGTGGGAAGCCCAATCCTAAGGGGCTTGGTTATTCTTATGAACATCTGCCAGGTGGAAGGCCAGCGGATCAGACTTATGCTGGTGGGACTTCACAGGCTCGTCGAGCAGCTTGGAGAGCTCAGTTAGGAGAGGAGGCTAGTCTTTTGGGATCACAGCAGTAGTAGGAGGAAGCACAGGGCAGTGCTGGTTTGAGTACGATGCAGTATAAGTTTCTAGCTAGGAGGATGGATGTGATGCATGACATCCATAGCAGGTTTGCACATGACCTCACCCAAGCATTGGAGACTTCTTTCAGAACCACGGAAGTTGACATCCAGTGGCTAGTATTCGGTGAGGATTCCCTGTATCCACCTCCAGACACTCCTGATACTCCACCCCTTGAGGGTGATGATCCTTGTTCTGATTAGGTATGCCTGATTCCTTATTATTACCTTCACTGAGGACAATGAATATTTTAAGTTTGGGGGTAGTAGTTAAGGAGTATGTATTCTGTGTGAGTTGCATGTAGTTTGCATATTCATGCTAGTTTAGTTCATATAGTTGCATGTTTGCCATGTAGTAGTTTTTTTGTTTGTGTTTTTTATAATTTTTATGATAGTTTGTTCATATAGTTTCATGTATTTGCATAGTAACATGATCCCGTAGATGATTTTGCCGATTGATCTTTTTAGTGATGTTAATCCTTATCGAGTTAATTTGCATGCTAGAGATAATTGTATTTCCCCAAGTCTTATAGGTTTCTTGAGTGCTGGATCATGGTCATGGTTTATTTGTTTGTCGAGGTTTAATCACTTATTTATATTTAGAATTTAGGATATTCTCTTAATGATAAAATAACATGGATATTTAAAATTAGAAAAAATTGGAGAAAATTGCTAGTTGTTGGGCTATGTGTCAAATGGCTAGTAGCCGGCTCATTTTATACGAGTAGTCTAGGGTTGAATGAGATGGAGCGAAATGCACTCATTCAGAAATTTGTTGAAAAAAGAAAGAAAAAAGAAGGAAAAAAAACAAGAATAAAAAGAAAAAATATGTGTTTATGCATAATTGATCACGAGTGGGGTCTTTAATACTCGAGGTATTAAGTTCTTAGGGGACCTTGTGCCTAGTGACCTAAGGCTTTTTATAGTCTGAGATCCACTAACCTAACGCTCACTACATGGGTATTATTGTATAAGTCTTTTGTGGACCTCACTCATTGCACGATCAAATAAGCATATTTATGTTGTTTTTGTGTTATGAATAAAAGCGTGAATCCCTGTAACCTCTGATATAAGAATTGAAGTGATATAAGTTATTTTGAGTCTAGCTTTTATTCTATTTATAACCTTGTGATTGCTTTGATGAGTAGTGGGTCATGATAATTGATCTAGTTGCGATAGTATATCTGTAAGCATTTGCACACATGCACGTTTCTGGCTTGTAAGTTAATTTGTGGGGCTTGATTGATCATTATGCGCATAACTGCATTTGTTGAGATGTTGCTTGTTGATTGGTTTAGTTAATCTATGGGGATCGTTGTATTCACATAGTTACATTCATGAATTTTTATTTCTTGTTCTTTGAGTCTGTTTATGCTTGAGGACAAGCATCGGTTCAAGGTTGAGGGTATGTTGAGTGGCATTTATGACACTTTATAACACTCCGTAAAGCTTTGGATTGAGGTTTTGCACTCAAGTTGTTAGTGTTTTTAACGTGTTTTTGTAGTGTTTTTGCATTTCAGGCATTTACTAGGTAACCAAGTGAATTAGCATGGTTTTAGTGCTAATTTGGTGTTAGGATGGTGTCCAGAATAAAAACTCGTTAAAGACCAACTTAAACCAGCAAGAAAACAAGAATTCAGAATTTTCAACAGACAGAAGGCGCGCCCGCGCTATAATAGCGCGCCGCCGCGCTAGGAGTCAAAAGATGCAGCGCGCCCGCGCTGTGTTAGCGCACGGCCGCACCAGGTCGAATTCAAAGAATCCTGTATCTACTCTGATTTTGATCCAAAAGACTTCTAATCTGCATGGGCTGCTATATATTCATAACTTATGCTCATTTTTCATAAGGCGACGTACCAAAGCTTAAGGAGAAGGCGTAAGAAGACCGTAGAGCATAATTCAACAAAGGCGAAGAAGATCTAGTTTAATCTTGTGATTCTTTGTTTTAAGTTGTAACTTTGGATGCTAGTTTTCTTATTCGTGAACCTTTACTCTTGTTTCGTACTTGGTTTTATTAAGTATAAAGACTATGTTTATTATACCTTGCTTTCATCGGAACCCACGTTGATGATGAGTCCGATTATGGGCTAATCGTTATCATGGGGTTCTAGCGGATTTATTTATGGATTTCTTTAGTTAATTCGTTTCGATGCCTTAGTGTGTGGTGATTGTATGATAACCTAGTTTTGGTTGTGCTTATTCATCTTGTGAGTGTCGCGAAATTACAAGATAGTGTGTTAATCTTTAATGAAGCGAAAGTAAATTTAAGGGTTTAGAACTTGCCATGCTAGCATAGGTTCATGTATGTGATATACATGATTTGTAGGTAATTTTAACCATCTTACTTGCCCTATGTAATCATGATAGATAACTTGTGCATTAAACCATTATGTTGTCAAATTCTATAGACATATAGGGTCTCGATATAATAGGTGTCTATTCATCTTCTATCTCTTTTGTGAATGTCTGGTAGTATGGTATTCGTACAACGAAAGTTGGCGTTTATCAGTTTCGTATTATCTGATTAGTGTCATCACCATTACATGCTAAGGTTAAGAATGAAAAGGCTATTGAATGAAGTATTTAATGAATTTAGAATCCCATGTTTGTGTCATATATTATTCAACTCTCTTTAATCTTTTAGTTTATGTTCTTTAGTATAATCTCTTAGTTAATCTTAGTATAAATCATTTCAAATTTGTTATTCGTCTTAGCATTAGATAATAGCCATACTAGTGTTGCATAGATATATTGATTCAAATAAACCTAAACCTATCCCTGTGGGAACGAACTAGAATTTATTCTATATTACTTGCAATCGCGTATACTTGCGTGAATATTAGCGCGTGTTTTAGGCCTAACAGATGGCCAAAGCGAAAGCACGATTCAGACAATCGAGGACATGTTACGTGTTTGTGCTATTGATTTCAAAGGAAGTTGGGACGGGCATTTACCCTTAGTAGAATTTTCTTACTACAACAGTTACCATGCCAGCATTGGGATTCCACCCTACGAAGCCCTTTATGGATGTAAATGTCGATCACCTCGCATATTGGGATGAAGTAGGAGAACGCAAGATACTTGGACCCGAATTGGTGCAACAAACAAAAGAAGTTGTTGAAGTCATTCATAAAAGGTTAATTGCATCCCAAGACCGTCAGAGAAAATATGCAGATCAATCAAAAAAGGATATAGAATTTGAAGACGAAGATTTAGTATTGTTGAAAGTGTCACTGTGGAAAGGATTGAATAGTTTTGGAAAGAAAGGAAAGTTGAGTCTTAGATACGTCGGACCTTTAGAAATCTTGAAGCGTGTCGGCAAGGTAGCATACGAATTGGCATTACCCCCACATATGGAGCACATTCATAATGTCTTTCACGTATCGATGCTTAAGAGATATAATCCAGATTCCAGGCATGTACAGTAGAACCTCTACATAAGAATACTCTATGTAGGAATAACCTCCTTATTGTAATAAAAATTTACGGCCCTAAGTTGGGCTAGTTATAATTAAGAATAACCTCTACATTGTAATATTCTATACTTTTTATAAGTACATCCTTTATTAGTTTTCCTCTATATAAGAATTAAATGCTAAAAATTATATATACACACACATATATATACAAATATGTGCGATATATATATATTCAATAATATAGTCTTCTTACATAAATAAACATGAAAGATGACTTAATATATTTTTCCAATATTATATCGTTTTGATTAACATTGCATCATTAGTTTGTTCGCCCATATAATCACCTTGTCAATTTGTTTCGAAAAATTCATGTATTTGATATTATGTTACATAATTTGTCTCAAAACGTTAAAATATATCTTTTAAATTCATGTATGAAGATATATAATAAATAGTTTTTAATTAATTTTTTTAATTCTAAATTTATTTGGCAACCTCTATTAAAGAATAACCCCTCTATAATAATTTTTTTTGTCAGTTCTAACAATATTTCTGTATAGAGGTTTTACTGTAATTGATTACGAGCCAATAGAACTTCAGGCCGATTATGTAGAGAATCCGATAGAGATTCTAGAAGAAAGAGAGAAGGTGTTAAGAAATAAAATTGTAAAGTTACTAAGAGTGTTGTGGAAAAACCCAAGGGTTGAAGAATCAACCTGGGAACTAGAAAGTGATATGCGAGAAAAGTACCCTCATTTATTTTCTTAGAAGATTCTGTGGACATGATCCTTTTAAGGGGAAAAGGATGTAATATCCGAGATATATCGTGTAATTAATTTTATCAATAAATAAATATTATGTGTTTATTATATAAATTTTGGTAAATTATCTGTTAAGTGGTATATGTGTTTGGATGTTTAAATATGATAAAATTTGAGTATTTTAATTTTTAAATGTCTAAAATAAAGTATAGATAATTTTGATATTTTTTTAATAATTTTTATGTTGTTATATGATTATATAAAGGATTATGGATTTAATAAATTATTTTTTTCCGAGTAATTGTAAACTATTTTGTATAATCGGGAACCAACTAACTTCAATCGTTTGTA
Source organism: Apium graveolens (assembly GCF_009905375.1). Lineage (NCBI taxonomy): Eukaryota > Viridiplantae > Streptophyta > Magnoliopsida > Apiales > Apiaceae > Apium > Apium graveolens. The sequence goes on from NC_133650.1 coordinate 199,445,096, forward strand.
TGTTTTTACAACCCGGAAGTCTCGAGAAAACTCCTTTCTAACCTAATTGCAATATTTGGAGCATGTTCCATGTTTTGACTTTTTCGATCCGGAGTACGGTTTTCCCTGTGCTGGTCCCGGCGTAAAATTTTCGACACAATATTTGTTTCGATAAACCGATAAAACCCATACTTTCGAGAAACAGGATATTTTGATTAAACTATTATATTATCTTCTCGTAATTCGTGTAACCAAAGTGCTGAGACCAAGTATGTATTTACAAAATGTTAGTTTTGGATGATTATCCTAAAACCGGTACCGAATTGGATCTGTTTTATCAATTAAATAATATATTTTATATCCGATATGATCCAACGGGGTACCAATATTCCGTAAATATAAATAGCCTTTACCGTATTTTATTTTGCTGATATAATAATTTGCAAACAGTAAAAATATTTAATTTTCAGAGAAAATCAATATATTCATAATAGTTCTTGAGAATCAAACCTAGATTTGGAGGTGTTATCGATATCGGATTTTGGAGTTTAATTAACCAAAATCAAAGGTCTTGAATAGTACTTTCAGAATCTGTAATCCATATACCTGCGGAATCAATAGGTATTTTTTTATAATTTTTATTAATTTTGAATTATTTTGGATTTAATGATGATTTTTTGAGTTTGATGTTGTTTGTATGATTTGATGATTGCATGTTGTAGATAATTTAATTATGTCAGAAAAGGCTGACATAACAGTTTTATTTTAGATAAAATACTTCCACATGCTAAAATGACTTGAAATTTGGTATGGATCATTTAAATGGTATTTTCTAAGTGTGGTAAAAATTTCGTAACATTTCGAAAATGTTTGTCCGGACACAATTTTTGAGGCAGTTGGTCCCACAGTTATCCACGTTTGACCTAGTTACCATTGACCAAAGTTGACCAAAATTTGCAGGACTTCATTTTATATTATTTAAATAATTATCATAGTTTTTATGGTATTTATTTAATAGTTTTAAGGTGGTCATAATTAATGGTGTTTAATCATATATTAAGTGATTAAACAATGATTAAAAGAAAAGGAAAATACATTATAAATAAAATAAATAAGATGAGTTTTTGGTCCCATAAAGTTGTTTGTATTATATGGCTATGTCAAAGAAACACAACCTACTTGCCATGTCATCAATCCATGTGACAAACAACATCCACCATCCATTTTCCTCAAATCTCCACCATTCAATCGACCCAACTTCTCTTATAAATAAACCCCCACCCCAACCCACTTTCTTCAAGATAAAGAGCCACAAAGTTTCTGGAATTTTTTCAAGAATTGCCTCTCTTTATCTATTTCAAATTCTATACACACACTTCTTCTCAAAAACCTTCTCTCTCTTAGATATATACACATATGCACAAGATTTTTGAAATCCAAGCTTAGCTTCAGCCAACCAAGCTTTATCCCACCAAGTAAGCTTATCCTCTACCACTCTCCTCCTTCCCGAAGGGCTGCCCAAGTTCAACCAAAGTGCTAAAATCCGGTCGAACCTCCGACGAATTTTTCCGGCGAACTTTTCCTACCATTTCTCAAAAGTGGTAACTTTTAGCTTCTTATTTGAGTTCTTTTTATTTGAGCTTTGTACTTAACTTCTCTACTTCATCTTAATATCTAATACAATATCTCTTATAAAGAAAGTTCTCAAGTGAAAATAGAACTAAGATTTGAACTCGGAATTCGAATAAGTACTTGAGCTTCGTAAAAATCATTTAAACAAGGAAATCTATAAAGAAAAGTATTAATCTCCAAGGGTGAGATTTTATTTGACATAAGTTCACGAGTTAGCCAATTATTTTTATGCTCCTTAATTGGATCTTGGGTAACAAATATTCGTGCACATAAAATAATTATGGAGCATAGTTTAATCCCTTAGAACATCTTTAGTGTTCCAGGGGATTATAACTCGATCTATAAACACTTCATAATTTGTCAAATATCAAAATGGATTAAGTTCACGAGTTAGCCAATTCATTTCACGTTATTTAATTGGATCTTGGCTAACAAATATCATGCACATAAAATATTACGAAGCATAGTTTTAATCCATTCTAACATCTTTAGTGTTCCGGGGGATTATAACACGATCTATAAACACTTCATAATCATCCATTAAATTTAAGGATGAATCAAATCCACAAGTTAACCAATTAATTTCACGCTGTTTAATTGGATCTTGGCTAACACATATCGTGTATATAAACAATTACGAGTCATATCGTATAAGCCCCTTCTAATATCTTCAGTGTTCCGTGGGGTTATAATACGATATCCATAAAATACTTGTACTTATTCGTCCAAACTTCAAAAACATGATCTTAAGCCAATTACTTGCACCTAACTTATTTGGATCTTGGCTAAGATTCATAAATCTTATAAATCATGCTTGAAGTTAAAGAGTATACTTTGACTATATAATCGTCAATATACAAGTATACCTTAACACATTAAGTTAACATACTTAAAGGTAATTTACAACTCTGAGGTTATAATTAAAGTATTATTCGATCCATAAATACATAATCGAAAGAAGAAGAATACTAAAAAGTAATAAGCCATAAGAGCTTTATATAAAAAGATTTCTCATATTACTCCACCTATCTATTTAATCTATAAAGGAGTAATTATAAAAATACTTGGACTATTATTTATTTATTATCTTAAGTCAAGTATTCTTATTTAGTTTTAATATTCTTATTTGAATATTATACTATCTTGTGGGCTAGTACCGTAAGATACTAGTTCAAAAAAAATCTTTCTCTACTTGTTTTGTTTTATGGTTTGTCTTATTAGTTTTGTAGTGAGATGAAGTAACGTGAGGTGGTTCTCATTATAAGACCCCAGTCCTAGATGTATGAACGGGGAGTTAGTAGTCTTTGCACCGTGAAGAAGAGGAAATATCCAAGACCGGGTCACTAAAATCTAAGACTGACAAAAGCTAAGGAAGCCAAGTCCACACAAAGGCTCTATAACAACTTTGAAGAAATAGCGGGGAGTTATTGTCTAAGATAAGTTGTGTAGGTATTACATTTATTTTGAGGTGGCGACCCTTGTGTTACGCACCAACACAAATACTTGTAAGGGTGTAAAGGCTTCTCCGCCTACTAAAGGAGCGAGTTTGTTATGAGGAAAAATCCCAAGTCCGGGAGAGGATCACAGGGACTGAACGTAGGGGTGAGCGAATCTATTAGAGGTTGCGCCATCGCGAACCAGGATAAAATCTCCGTGTGATATTTTATTTTCTTGCACTTTATTTTCCGCACATATAAACTGCATAACCACTCAGTAAAAGTTTTAAAAAGGGATAAATTATCTTAAAACACCATAATAATTTTTAAATTGGTAATTAAGCTATTCAACCCCCCTTCTAGCTTAATATAGCCCTCTTACATGACCTTACAATTGGTATCAGAGCAGTGCTTTTTAACATGTTTGTTAAGTGATTTGCATATTTACAGGCACAACAAAAAGTGATCCGGAATAGCGTATATTAATTCCGTTGGTTGTGGTGAAGGTATATCTAACTCACGACCTCCTCTATTTGATGGCACCAACTTTGTAACATGAAAAATGAGGTTTCGCATTTATGCTAGATCTCAAGGAGTCAAATTTTGGATGGCTATCGAAGACGGTGTTTGCGTTCCTACCAAAACTGTCAATGACATCATCATCGAGAAGAAGGTTAGTGAATACAACTTAGAGGAAGAAGCCACAATGAATATAGCCACCAAGGCGGAAATGGTTCTCACAAGTGCACTTGCAGAAAAAGAATATAAAAGAGTAAATAATTGCAAGTCGGCACAAGAAATGTGGAACAAATTAGTGGTAACTTATGAAGGAACCATTGATATAAAAGATTCTCGGGTGGATACATTGATCCAAGAGTACGAGAACTTTAAACTCCAAGAAGGAGAAAATATCATCGATATGGAAACAAGATTTACTCGTATTATCGATGAGTTATCTCAACTTGGAAAAAATTATACTCAAAATGAAAAGAATAGAAGAGTGCTCAAATTTCTACCTCATAGTTGGAAAGTTAAAGTTAATACTATAAAAGAGATGCACAACTTAAATGAGTATAAGATTGATAATCTATTCGGAAATCTCCGTGCTTACGAAGAAGATAATATTCCGGAAATGGTTGCTCCAAAAGTGGAGGATAAAAAGAAAAATATGGCTCTAAAGGCCATATTAATTGATGAAGATGAAAATGATGAGGAGTTAAATGAGGAACTCCAAAATCTCGATGAGAGTGAAATTGCTCTACTCACGAGACAACTTCGTCGTGTGCTTCAAAGCAAAGCTCAAAGATACGAAAAAAGCTTCCTAAAATCAAATAAGCAACAAAGAGTTTTTAACTCTAACAGAAGGCCAAATTACTCTCAAAATTATTCTTCCAACTATAAGAGTAATTATCCTTCAACGAGCTACAATAAAGGCAAAGGTAAATAAAAATACAAATACCTATAATAATGCCAATATCTCTACAACCTATCCTTGTTTATACTCCTCCAAAACCCAAAGATCCATCTCCGGAGGAAACATAAGATGTGTGTTTCGAGTGTAAGCAACCTGGTCATTATAAAAGAGAATATCCTAAACTTTCAAAAGGACAAAGTCTCGTGGCTGAAAATGATTGGGATCTAAGTGAAGATGAAGAAGCTCTGGAAGCTAGTACAGAAGTGGTCAATCTATGCTTAATGGCTCTCGGAGATGAAACTACCTCAATGGAAATCTCCTCTTCAAATCAAGAGGTAACATCTAACTATATCTCAATTAACTCTTTGTTAGATGAATCTAACTTATCCCTCACAGATATGAAAAATCATGATTTAATTGAACTTGTAGTAAGTTATAAAAATAAATATAAAGATGTTGAACAAAGGCTTTACTTACTATGGTCCGAAAAGATGAAAGTTGAGGAAATGCATCATACTCAAAATAAAGAATACACTCGGATGATGGACATAAAAGTCCAAGATGAGGATGAGATTACATCTCTAAAAGATCAAAACCATCTTATCAAGATTGACGTAAATAAACTTCAAGAAAATATAGTCAATCTTGAAACAGAGAATATTTCATTAATTCTCAAAGACGAAGAGATGGAACGTGAAAAGATACAATTGAATGATAATATTTGTAAACTTCACGTTAATCTATTGAACTTAAAGATTCTAAATGAATCAAATGTTCAAGATAAAGAAACATCTTAAAAAGAAAATCTTGATAAGGAAAAGGATCTATTAGAAACTAATAAGCTTAAAAGGGAAGCTCTAAGGTTAAAAGAAGAAAATCATAAACTCATAGCTTAGCTTAAGGATCAAGAGAGAATCCTTAACAACAAGATTGATGCCTTAAAGAAAGAAAATGAAAATATCGAAGTAGTGGTTCAAAGATTTACAAAAGGCAATAAGATGTTGGATCAAATGGTGCTTACAAAAACCTCATATAATCATGAAGGTTTGGGACATAATAAGAATTCTCCTCCTAAAGGAAATACTCGGAGATTTGTATCACCAATAAAGACTTCACCCGAATCACCATCTTATAAATATTCTTATTGTAATAAAATGGGACATACCATTCAATATTGCAAATTCAAGAATGGTGAAATTAAGGGGGAGCATGTATGGATTCGCAAGGAATCATACAAGAAAGATGATAAATGTATGCCTTATAAAAATGTGGAATATAAAAAGCCAAGGCAACAAAGGTCTTATCAACCTATTATGTTTCAAAATAGAAATACACAATATCAAGGAAATGGTAATGTATTTAGAAGGAAAAAATCTCTACATAGAAATGCTTATGCTAATTACCATGCTAATAGTAGAATTATTGTTTATTCCGCTCCTCCTAGATTTCATGATAACTCTAGAAATTATCAAACTAGGCATTATGCATCTAGAAATTTTTATATGCCTAATGATAACTATGACATGCCTAGATTCTCTTATGAAAATTCAAATATCATGTATGAAGTACTAATACCAGGACCCTCAAGGAAAAAAGGTACCTATAAGTTTAATTAATCATCTTTGTTGGTTTGTCTTGTTGCGAAATAAGATATTGGTACCTTGATAATGGACGTTTAAGACATATGACCGGTAACAAGTCACTCTTGAACAACATTAAAAAGGTTACCGTGGGGAGCATAACATTTGGTGATAGTAGCAAAGTAAACATTTTCGGCATCAGAGATATCGGAAATGAGAAAGTCAAAATTTCCGATGTTCAATTGGTCACCGGATTAAAGTACAATCTTCTTTCCATTAGTCAATTATGCGACAATGATTACAAGGTAATTTTCTACACTACTCATTGTTCTATATTAGATAAATTTGGAAAGTTGGTTCTCGCTTTCCCCAGAAATAAAAATGTCTATACATGTGACATGAGCAAGCAAGTGAACGTGTGCCTACTCACTATAAATGATGATTCATGGTTATGGCATCGAAGACTAGGACATGCCAACATGAAGTTTATAAAGAATATATAAAGTAAAGACCTTGTACGAGGTATACCAAAATTAAACCATCATAAAGATCATACTTGTAAAGCTTGCGAAATAGGTATACAAATTCGAGCCTCTCACAAAGCAAAGTTTATGGTATCTACCTCAAGACCACTCGAGCTATTATATATGGATCTTATTGGTCCGGTTCCTATACAAAGTCCCGGAGGTTGTTCATATACATTGGTAATTGTGGATGATTATTCACGATTTACATGGAGGGAATTTCTCAAAGCTAAAATTGATGCTTTTGAATCCTTCTCTTCTCAATGTAAAAGGATTCAAAATCAACAAAATAAAACCATAGTCTATATAAGGACTAATCATGGTAAGGAATTTGAGAATTCCAGTTTCACCAACTTTTGTGATGAGCATGACATCACACATAATTTTTCCACTCCATACACTCCACAATCAAACGGAGTAGTTGAACGGAAAAATAGAACACTCCAAGAAATGGCTAGCACAATGCTAAATGAATATCGTCGACCTAAATATTTTTGGGCCGAGACTATGTCAATGGCTTGCCATATTCTTAATAAGGTTTTTCTATGACCTATAAAACAAAAGACTCCTTACGAGCTATAATTTGGCAAAACTCCGAAACTAAGCTATTTTCGAGTATTCGGAAGCAAGTGCTTCATATTAAATTCAAATGACTACCTTACAAAGTTTGATCCTGAATCAGCCGAAGTTATATTTCTTGGATTCTCGAACAATAGTAAAGCTTACCGAGTGTTTAACCTCAAATCTCTTGTGGTGGAAGAATCAATGAATATCTCTTTTGATGAAATCAAACCACCAACGAAATATAAAGATCTTGTTAACCAAGAAAATGTTAAACAAGATGATATTGAAAAGGTTATTCGACAATTCAAAAATATGGATCTTGGGACTCCCATACATGAAAATCCATTAGAATTGGATGAAAAGGAAGATGAAATTCCTAAACCAATTCCCGCCCTAAAAAGTTATCCACTAGATAATGTGTTTGGAGACTTAAGAAAGGGAGTTCAAACGCATTCACAAGTTCAAAACATTGTGAATCATCTAAGTTTTCTATCTCAAATAAAACCTAAGACCGCGAAATAGGCTTTATTAGACGATGATTGGATCTATGCCATGCAAGATGAATTACTCCAATTTACTCGTAGTAAAGTGTGGGAACTTGTCCCAAAGCCTCATGATACTTCCATAATTAGTACAAAATGGGTATTTGGAAATTAATTAGACGAAAATGGAACGGTAGTTCGAAATAAAGCAAGATTAGTTGCACAAGGATATACCCAAATGGAAGGTATAGACTTTGATGAAATATATGCACCGGTAGCAAGAATTAAATCAATTCGAATGCTTATGCTTGTCATAAAAATTTCAAAGTCTATCAAATGGATGTGAAATTTGCCTTCTTAAACGGGATCTTGGACTAAGAAGCATATGTAAAATAACCTCCTGGTTTTGAAGATGCAACATATCCTGATTATGTCTATAAATTATATAAAGTTCTATATGGCTTAAAACAAGCCCCAAGAGCATGGTATGAAAGGTTGAGCAAGTTACTCCTAGAAAATAAATTTAAGAAGGGAACAACCGATAAAACCTTATTTACGAGGCAAGATAAAGATGATATATTGCTCGTACAAATTGATAAGTAGATTTTATATCTACTTGGAATGCTTCATTTCAGCTTAAGTTGGATGTTTTGGACTCAAGTATGTGGTGTTTTTGATATGTTTTGTGTTTAGTTGTTACATGGCGCTAGTCACGAGGTGGAACTGAGTTTTGCAATAATTTTATGCTAATAAGAGGTCAGGAATGGAGTTTCGGAAGGTTGCACGAAGAAAGAGCGCAAAATAACAAAAATAAGAGTTTTTGTCAAAAGGAGGCGCGCCCGCGCCTGAAGCAGGGTGGTCGCGCCAGAAGTTCCAGCAAGGCAGCGCACCCACGCCCAAGGCAGCGCACCCACGCCCAAGGCAGTATGCCCGCGCCCTCCAGAATGTTACGGAATCCTGTTTTGAGTGGAATTTGATGATTTTAAGAGTCCAGGTCCACTTGGGGCTTATATATAAAGATAAAAAGACGTTTTATCAACAGGGAAGCCGTGGAAAACATTAAAAAGACCTAGAGCACACAAGATGGCTAAGGAGAAGAATAATTATTTTCATACTTTTGTATTCTTCGATTTAGGCGATACTTTTGGATGCTTGTTTTTGTTTTGTTCTAAACCCTAGTACTTTTATATTATCCAGTAGTATTCTAAACTTATTAATACTATGTTTTCATTGGAAACCATATTGTTTTGTTCTAAACCCTAGTACTTTTATATTATCCAGTAGTATTCTAAACTTATTAATACCATGTTTTCATTGGAAACCATGGTGACGATGCATTCGATCATGAACGAATCATTGTCATGGGGTTCTAGCGGATTTATTTATGGATTTCAATAGTTGATTGTTTAAATCTTTAGTGTGTGGTGATTTATGATTTCCTAGTTTGGTTGTGCTTATTCGTCTTTGATGCGTAACTAACATCTAGTAATATTTGTTAATCTCTATTGAAGCGACAGTGAATATAGAGGTTTAGAACTTGCCATGCTAGCAATGATTTATGTTGAATTGACATGCATAATTCATAGTGTAATTTTAACCATCTTACACACCCTATGTAATCATAATATATAACCTGATCTTCAACCGTTATGTTTTCAAATTCTATACACATATAGGGTCTAAGCATAACTGATATCTACTGAACTTATATCTTGATTGTGGATGCTTAGTAGTAGGGTATAAGTATATCGAAAGATAGCGTATACTAGTTTCATGTTATCTGATTAGTTATCATCACCATCGCATACTATGGATAAAGACATAAACTTTGGATGAAGTATTTAATAAAGTTAGAATCCCATGTTTTATTCTGATATAAGTAAATCACTTTTAATCTCTTAGTTAATGCATGCTAGTATAATTTCTTAAGTAGTTAATCAAATCCAACTTGTTACTTGTCTTAGCTGTGAACGATAATCATACATTGTTGCATACGTGCATAATCTAAATTTAACCTAAATCAGTCTCTGTGGGAATGAACTCGACTTAAATCTTATATTACTTGTGATCACGTATGCTTGCGTGTATTTTTGCGTGTGTTTTAGTGCGAACAAGTTTTTGGCGCCGCTGCCGGGGACTCGGTGTTAATTTTTAGTTTATGTACTTGACATCAGTGGTCGTTAAAGTTCACTAAATCGGATTCTTTTACTTTCACGGTTTACTTGTTTGTGTTTCAGGTACTCGAGAGAGCGTGTATGCGAACACGTTCTCAATCTCTTAAGGAAACTATTGAAGAAGTGGAAGAAGAAATTCTTGAAGAAGTTAATAAAGTTGAAGAAGAAAGTGAAGAAGAAGAAGTAATTATTACAATGGGAGATCCAGCAGTAGCAACGAAAGTGTTGAAAGAGTATTCTCAACCAAAGATCATGGACATTCAATCGAGCATTGTTATAATATCCCATATTTTCAAATATTATTATTATTATTTATAATTGTTTATGTGATTTTATGTGAATTTTAGTGAATTATGGAAGGTTTTTAGCACATAAACGCAGCGAAAACGTAAACTTAAATCTTAAAAAAACCGAAACCCTCCGGAGGATCCATGCGAAAAATAATATTTAATTCGTAGTTCAGTATGTTTACCTTAAGAAGCTTTACATTAATGAAAAGATGGAGGTCTTTAATAGCGATCCAAGAACCATGAGCGGAGATCCTTAGCAGATGCTCCTCAAGTGTGAAGCACTCCACCGGTATCCACCAAGAAAACGATGTAATGGAGAAGGAGGAGGTGGAGAGAATTAGGGTTTTGTAAAACTTTTGGTTGAGGCAAAAATAGGGTTTATAATAGTATATTTATAGGCAAAATTTTCAGCTGAAAATTTTCCCATAAATTATTATTATTAACCCTTTATTATTCTAACTAATAATTAAAACACCTTTTAATTATGAATCCTTTTTCTAAACTCTTTAGAAATAATTCTCTCACTTGATTTAATTTCCAAAAATTAAATTCTTAATTAATAATATTAAGAATCTTTTTTAATTAATTTATAATCAATTAAATCTTATTTAATCAATTATTAAATTTGCAAATTAATTATTTATTTAATAAATAAATAATTATCAGTCATTATTAATTAATTCCTCCACCATTAAATCATTCTCTTTTATGGTGTGACCCTGTAGGTTCAATATTAAGCCGGTAGTAGAAATAAAAATAATAAAACTATTTTATCATTATTTATATAAATTCTCTAATTCATTAAATATGATTAATTAATTAATTATATTTATTCTACATCGTGAGGGATACTTCTCAGCATATTGTGACTATCCGGATAATACGAATTCACTGCTTAGAATACCAAGAACCTATTCAGTGAGTAGTTACCGTACAATCAATTCCTTCTACCCTGCAATGTCACGATTAAATGCAAGGCATGGAACTTGTGTCAAGCCTATCTTATTTAATCCCATTCGTTATGCTTAGTTCTATTTAATGTAAATTAGAAACTCCTTTCTAATTTCATTCACTCTGGCCAGAGATTCCTGAACTAGCATAAGTGGATCAGCATTGAACATTCTCTTCCTTCACTGGAAGGGGTAGATCCTTTATTGATCATACGCTATCTTCGTGTACAAATTCCTATACCCAGTAGAGCCCTTATAATTATCCCTGGAGACTAAGAACTAAACCAAAGCATAGTTCAGTGTACACAAGATGACTATGATGACCTCAAGTCTAAGGATACTTGTACAACTATCACTATGTGAACAATTGCTAACACGTGAGTGAACTCCATCAGTTGTTCAACTATGTGAGTCATGTCCAGTGAACTTATTTTATAATAAGCACCTACATACCAGCTATAGTGTCACCACACAAATGTCTATGAGAACATACATCATTCATAATGAAGCAAGCATAGTACGTACCGATCTTTGCGGATTATTAATTACCAGTTAGTAATCCTACGACCATGAACTATTTAAGTTTAGAGTTATCATCTTTTAGGTCTCATTATTATGATCTCATCACAATCCATAAAAAGCTTTACTCTAAACTGTGGTATATCTTATTTAAACACTTAAAATAAATAGAGCCCGCAATAAAAAGCAAAACAAGTCTTTTATTAATATCAATGAAATCAAAAACAGATTACATAAAAGTTATTCCTAAATCCTCATACATGATTGGACTTAGGACATATATCTTTCAATCTTCCACTTGTACTCAAGCCAATCACTCTGGTATCTAATACCCATCTTGTCTTTATGACGATCAAAGTGACTTTGAGAAAGTGGCTTTGTGAGTGGGTCTGCTACGTTTTTATGTGTGTGAACTCTCTCGACGTTGACATCTCCTCTTTCAACAATCTCCCTAATCAGATGAAAGCGCCGCATGACATGTTTGGAATTTTTATGAGACCTAGGTTCCTTGGCTTGTGCTATTGCTGCGTTGTTATCATAATACAACATAATAGGCTCTTCAACGCTAGGAACAACTCCCAATTCAGAAACAAATTTCCTTATCCAAACGGATTCTTTTGCAGCCTCACTTGCAGCTATATATTCTGCTTCCTCTGTGGAGTCAGCCGTTGTAGACTGTTTGGAACTCTCCATTCAAGTATTTACCACCTCGATCTGATCGAAGAGTTATAATACTGTGTTTGGTTTGTTTTTCCACTTCATGTTTATATTCTTTGAACTTTTCAAAGGCTTCAGACTTGTGTTTCATCAAATACACATATCCGAATCTAGATCTATCATCTATGAAAGTAATGAAGTATGAAAATCCACCCACGGCTTGCGTAGACATTGGTCCACATACATCTGTGTGTACCAATCCTAGCAAATCTGCAGCCCTCTCTCCATGTCCACTAAATGGAGATTTGGTCATTTTACCCAATAGACAAGACTCGCATGTAGGATATGATTCAAAATCAAAGGGGTCAAGTAACCCTTCCTTATGCAATGTCCGCAGTCTATTTTCACTAATATGACCTAGCCTACGGTGCCTTGAATAGGTCAGATTTTCATCATCTCGTTTTCTTTTATTAGTTTGTTCAATCTGAAGTAAATTATGCTCTACGTCACATACATACAGACCATTATTTAAAATACCACGTCCATAAAGAACATTATCTCTAAGGATAGAACATTCATTATTCTTAATAATAAATAAAAAACTATCTAAATCTAACATAGGAATAGAACAATATTCCTCACAATAGAGGGAACATAATAACAATTATTCAAAATAATAGTCTTGCCCATAGGCATATGTAGACTAAATGATCCTACAGATATGGCCGCAACCCTTGCTCCATTGTCCATACGTAGAATCACCTTATCTTTTTCAAGAGTCCTACTTCCCTTTAGTCCTTGCAACGAATTGCAAATATGAGAACAACAGGCGGTATCTAATACCCAAGTAGAAATTTGACCTAGTGACATATTAACTTCGATCATGAACATGCCTGAATCAGAAGCGGTAGTCTCACTACCCTTCTTCTTCAATTCTGCAAGGTAAACCTTGCAGTTCCTCTTCTAGTGCCCCAACTTGTTACAGTGAAAACAAACAGCTAAATTAGGACCAGTCAACTTGTGAGCATCTAGTATGCTTCGGAGTGATAGTGCAGAAGACATGACGAATATAGTAAATCTGTAAATGATAAACACATAACAACACTTAGCAAATATTCAATTTCATTTCAAAACACTATATGAATCGGGTCTTTATTCATAAGTGTCTCCCATTAGTTTATCTAATTTATTCAACCCCCTAAGTGAAAATTAAGCATTCATAATGCTAGTGGGAATAGGGATCCTACATTCCATCACACAACCTCGGTTGTGGCACGAAACGTCATGTGATGTTCAATAGGTAGACAACTCTTGTCAATTATATCTTATGTTATTCCCTAATATAACTTTAGCCTCTTGAATAATTGAGTCACGGCTGTGGCACAACAAACTCAATATTCTAAGTCAAGTCTAACCCAACATTTCGTACAATTGAATCAGTCTCCAACGGCCCATGGCTGTGGCACATACCGACCTTTAGATTCTAATTCAATGTACACATCTCTATGTAATAGACAAGTATTTCTTATTTCAAAATCAAAGCCCTCGGCTGTAGCACAAAACGACAATGATTCAAAAATAAGAACTACTTTCTACCATGTTGGAAGGCTTTGACCGACACAAGCCCGTTGTGTCATTGGCCAATTACTTCTTGATATTATTTAATTTTAGAGGGATTATATTACGTTACAATCATAATCATATTATAAAGAGATTCTTCCTTTTAAATTAAATATTTTAAATCAATAATCGATAATCAGATGATTCCCAGATCGGGTGGAGCATTATCAAGAGGCGTCACTTAATAACCCTTTCTTACAGATAGAAATCTGTTGTTGACAGAATCATCCTTTCTCTCAATACTGAAAATTCATATTCAATTACGTGTTTCATAAACACAAGAATCTCATGATCGTATTCATAATATTTATATTAAGGTCATGAAACAATTTCACTATACTGGATTGTCTAACAAACGTCTTATGTCAATTAAGTTCACCTAAATCTATCATCGCATGGTAAACATAAGCATATATCTCATATATAAAATTAAATAAGCAAGTAAATGTAAAGTGCAATAAAGTAAATGTGTTTGGTTATGGCCCCATCCTATGTGATCTTTATCAAGCTCATGATAAAGATCAAGGTCAATCTAATATGGTGATGGAAATAAATACAACTACTTAATACATAAGTCTTCTTCTTTGTATCACCTCCATTGGATAGCCTTCTTGAGTCTTCAATTACAATACATGATTGAAAGTAAAACTAATCTAATGAACTTACAAGAATAACTCGAGTTACATTCGAGATTTATGATCACAAAGATTGACGACATGCAAGTCGTATTTAAAACCAAAACCAAAAACCATTACACTAAGGTCGAAAGGCCATAACCATCCACCATGCTCATACAACACATAAAAGCATGTTAAAACACATAATCTGATCTTAACATATCATATTATCCATAATCTAATCATAAAAAGAAAATATGACAAAAATCAGAAAAATCAGAATCAAATCAGAAAAACAAGAATCACTGTTTACGGGCAGTAAACGACGTCAAACGCCTTACAAACGAGTCGTTGATAGCTTTTGCTATCAGTTTTGTTCAGACGCTCGTTTACTTATGGAATAGGGTATTCGTTTGCGTAAATCGGACACCAGACCCAGATTTCAGCAAATCTGCAGCAGCCAATTCAGAATCCACATCTAATATGATTCTCATAATTAGAACAAACATAAATCATGTATATATCATTATATATACAGATTACATAATCATCTTATGATTATACAACTCACATGAATATCATATATTCAAAACCATACATATATAAGTATATTATATCAACATCAGATCATGGCGAATCACGTACATGCTCATATATCGAAAACAGTTAAACACATAAACGAATTAAAAACTTTTCGCAAGTAGCTCTGATGCCATTGGAGGGTTTTTAGCATATAAATGCAGCGAAAACGTAAACTTAAATCTTAAAAAAAAACCGAAACCCTCCGCAGGATCCATGCGAAAAATAATATTTAATTCGTAGTTCAGTATGTTTACCTTAAGAAGCTTTACATTAATGAAAAGATGGAGGTCTTTAATAGTGATCCAAGAACCACGAGCGGAGATCCTTAGCAGCTGCTCCTCAAGTGTGAAGCACTCCACCGGTATCCACCAAAAAAATGATGTAATGGAGAAGGATGAGGTGGAGAGAATTAGGGTTTTGTAAAACTTTTGGTTGAGGCAAAAATAGGGTTTATAATAGTATATTTATAGGCAAAATTTTCAGCTGAAATTTTTCCCATAAAATATTATTATTAACCCTTTATTATTCTCACTAATGATTAAAACACCTTTTAATTATTAATCCTTTTTCTACACTCTTTAGAAATAATTCTCTCACTTGATTTAATTTCCAAAAATTAAATTCTTAATTAATAATATTAAGAACCTTTTCTTAATTAATTTATAATCAATTAAATCTCATTTAATCAATTATTAAATTTGCCAATTAATTATTTATTTCATAAATTAATAATTATCAGCCATTATTAATTAATTCCTCCACCATTAAATCATTCTCTTTTATGGTGTGACCCTGTAGGTTCAATATTAAGCCGGTAGTAGAAATAAATAATAATAAAACTATTTTATCATTATTTATATAAATTCTCTAATTCATTAAATATGATTAATTAATTAATAATATTTATTCTACATCGTGAGGGATACTTCTCAGCATATCGCGACTATCTGGATAATACGAATTTACTGCTTAGAATACCAAGAACCTATTCAGTGAGTAGTTACCGTACAATCAATTCCTTCTACCCTGCAATGTCACGATTAAATGCAAGGCATGGAACTTGTGTCAAGCCTATCTTATTTAATCACTTGCTTTCCCATTCACTATGCTTAGTTCTATTTAATGTAAATTAGAAACTCCTTTCTAATTTCATTCACTCTGGCTAGAGATTCCTGAACTAGCATAAGTGGATCAGCATTGAACATTCTCTTCCTTCACTGGAAGGGGTAGATCCTTTATTGATCATACGCTATCTTCATGTACAAATTCCTATACCCAGTAGAGCCCTTATAATTGTCCCTGGAGACTGAGAACTAAACCAAAGCATAGTTCAGTGTACACAAGATGACTATGATGACCTCAAGTCTAAGGATACTTGTACAACTATCACTATGTGAACAACTGCTGACACGTGAGTGAACTCCATCAGTTGTTCAGCTGTGTGAGTCATGTTCAGTGAACTTATTCTATAATAAGCAGCTACATACTAGCTATAGTGTCACCACACAAATGTCTACAAGAACAGACATCCTTCATAATGAAGCAAGCATAGTATGTACCGATCTTTGCGGATTATTAATTACCAGTTAGTAATTCTACGACCAGGAACTATTTAAGTTTAGAGTTATCATCTTTTAGGTCTCATTATTATGATCTCATCACAATCCATAAAAAGCTTTACTCTAAATTATGGTATATCTTATTTAAACACTTAAAATAGATAGAGCCCGCAATAAAAACAAAACAAGTCTTTTATTAATATCAATGAAATCAAAAACAGATTACATAAAAGTTATTCCTAAATCCTCATACATGATTGGACTTATGACATATCTCTTTCAATTATATGATAAGTGGAATTGATGTTTGGATGTTTATATGTGATATATTTTGAGTATTTTAATTTTAATATGTCGAGAATAAAATATAGATAATTATGGTATTTTTCTGGTAATTTTTGGATCGTTATATGATTTTATAATAATTTATAGATTTAATAATTATTTTTTGTACAATTATAAAACTATTTTATAAAGCCGGGAATCGTCCAACCTTAACCTTTTTACGTTTTTACAACCCGAAACTCTTCCGAAAACTCCTTCCTAACTTAATCTGGTAATTCCGGACATTTTCCGTGTTTTAACTTTTTCGATCCGGATTACGGTTTGACCCGTGCGCGTCCCGGCGTAAAATTTTCGATACGACAATCGTTTTAATAAAACAACAAAACCCGTATTCTCGAAAGACGGGATATTTTTACATTATTTTCTCATAGGGTGTTCTATAAGAAGTTCGGTTTTGATAATTATCCAATTTTTGTATTAAATTGTATCGTCTTTATAGTTACTTAGCGGCTAAGTAATCTATTTTCGGATCCGATATGATCCAATATGATACTTTTTACGTGTTTAAGATGTATTTGTGAATCGATCCGTAATTTGGATGCGTGGTTACTTGTGTTACTCGTTGTATGTGTGTTGAATGTATTTTATGTGTTTTCGGGGTTTTCTGTTAATTTAGGTATCGTTTCTGTTTTTCAAAAATAAACGGACCAGGACCCCACCGGGACGTCAAATCCCACAAAATCTGTGTTTTTATTTTTATAAAATTATACGTATTTCAAATACCCAGTATTTCTGCATTTTCAAATTATTCATAATTTTTAGGGAATTTTGATACGAATTTTATATTTTACTGTTTCTAAAATTACTCCCCGTAATTTTGATTTTGAGGCCTTATTATTTTAATTATGGGAATAAAAAACACCCTTAAATGATTTTAGAGTATTAATTTTTCAGATAATATAAATAGCTGCACAATTTTATTTATTTTATTAAATTTCAGTAAAATAGAAAATTGAAGAAAAGGGGGTGTCCTTGAGCTGGGGAATCGAATCTCAGTTTTGAAGGTGATTTTGATTTCTGTTTTTGCAGTTCGAGTAATGGAATCGAAGCTCTCGATGATTACTATCTAATTTCATCAATAAAAATATCAAATAATTGGTAAATTTTGAAATCTATTTCTAGGGTTCTTGTTTGGATTTGGGGCTTTACTGTTCTTGAATCTCTTGTTGATTTTGATGTTACCAATAGTTTGGCCATGAGTTCCGGAGTCTGTTTATATAATTATTCGTATTATTCTGTTGCTTAATTGATATAATCGAGTTTTGGATTCTTTTTATTATTTTCGATTTTACTTTCGATTTTTCCAATTATATGTTGAGTTGTTGATGATTCTGTAGTTATGAGCATGTTTTGCGTATAATAAGATGTGATTCGAGATGTTGAGCGTTGAATATGGTTGCGAAATCGACGGTGGAGGTGTTCGCCGGCCTACCCGTCGGATTTCAACCGGCCTTGGCGGATTCTGTGTTCTGGTAATCGATGGTGAAATTGACTGCTGGATTCGTGTTCCTGAGACGACTGTAGTTAACTAAGAGGTTAAACCGAAATAAAATCATCCCGTTTTGACATTGATCGGAGTTCGCCGGACACCGAGCAGTTGCCGGATTCTGCAAACATTTCCGGCGAAGCTCCTGGGTTCTTGACGTTCTTCGTGACCCGAAAATGTGACCACTAACCTGAATTCAACCCATGTTCAACCCGTTTTTAATCTTAAAAAACCCAATACTTGTTTTGTAGTTTTGTTTTTACAATTCTAATTTAAATTTAATTCCAAATTTCATTTTTTTTTTCTAAAAATCATTCTATATTTTCAAAAATCATTTACTAATTATTTTAAATTCTAAAAATTATAATTATTTTAAATTACAAAAATTATTTTCTTCTAGTATTTTCAAAACTCCAAAATTTTTATTCATTTAAATTGATTAATTATTTAGATAATTAATCAGTTTATTTAGATAATCTGTATTAATTTTATTTTAATTCCAAAAAATATGGAAAAATCATTTTTAATTCTGATTTTTCCTAATTAATGATTTAAAAATTATTTTGAGTTTTTAAAAATATATTTATGTATTTAAAAATCAATTATTATTATTATTATTAATTGATTTATTCGTATTTTATTCGTAGAAAATAGATCGTTCGTCTGTTAAATACGAAACGAACGCGTATAGACTTAGAAAATTATTACGCTTTCAATAAAAATACTTTCGAGACCGAAACTCCTTTTGTTTCGAAAGGTCTCTTATTTTACAAGTCAGTTCTGAGTCGCTTATTTATCTAAAAATCATATTTTTGACCCGATCTTAGTTTTAAACGTACCTAGTCGGACCTTTTGGAGAACCGAGTCATATGTGATATGAATTATGTGATACATGAGTTATGTGCTATGTGAATTACGTGTGTACGTGGGTCAAGAGTCCTGTGTTTGACTGTTATAGTTATGTGTGGGCTATCGTATGGGTAGACGATAAGGTGATGACGCACAGTTCGTTGAGTAATTATCGTTTAGATGATTAAAATGTATCTTTAATTATAGATGCAGATCATTCGATACAATCAGAACAAGACGTTGGATAAAGAATAAGATGGAATGGTATTGGGTATCTGGCTTCTAGCAATCGCAGGAGCAGCATATCAGTAAAATGTTGAAAAGCAAAACAAAGATGTTTTGAGACAGAATGTCAGAATAGATGCGTCTTTGCGAGTGTGACTAACTACTAAATCTCAAAGGCAAGTATCCCTATCTTCACTTATTGTTCAAGTGATATTTATTTTAAATCTTCTTATGCAAGTATTGCTTTCCCTATTCTTAGTTCTGAATAGATAAATGTTTTATATATCGCTGAAATAAATGATTCTGTTTATGCAAGTACTTGTCTGCTATTCAATGTTCAGAATAGTCAAGTGTTTTACTTATCCAACTATCAGATTTATAAATGTTTTGGATTTGAGAAAGATGACGTTGTTTTGGTTTTTCTGCCCAAGTAAATGGGCGAATAAAAGTTTAAAAGGGTGTCGAGTATTATGACCCCTCTCAATAAAATGTTTTAAGATTGGATGGTTACGTAAGAGGCCGTGGCGGCGGTCCAACGGAGATTTAGGTATTATACATGATATAATACCATTAGGTCGATATATGCCTTGGGTGCCCCATTTGTTTAGTTGGATATGCTTCGGCATACCGGTGTTGCTCCGCGGCTGATCACCGGCGGCAACACACTGTCGTTCGAGGATTCCAATCTAAATTATTATATTGCTTTTGATAATCTTATAAGGAATAATTTATCAACTGTTTATGTTTTGGAATAATGGTAAAATGCAGTTTTGATTCAGATTCAGATTCTGATTTATGCTGATACTTACGTTGTTGTTAAATATCAAAGGTGGTATTAGTATATATGATTGATGTTGACTTCTGTATGTGATGTTGTGAGCATCAAAGTTCGTATTGATATCTAATCTGATATGACAACAAAATAAGTATTAATTTCAAGAGTTCGGTTTTGAGTAAAGTTTATGATTCAATCCATAATCATTGTTTCATATTACTGTGGTTTATGATATTTCTGTAAACACTATTTTACGAGTTTTATTCTCATCAAGATTCAAAGTATTGCTGAAGCATTTCGCTCAAAAATATCAAAATGGTTTTGAATACAATTAAGGAACCATTTCTGGGGTTCCTCAACTAAAATTTTATGATTCAGCAATTATGATTTTAAAATGTTCTGCGCTATTGCAGATGTCAGTTTTATATCAAAACGACCCTATATTTACTATAATGATATTGCTGAGCATTTCTTTCGCTCATACTTGCCTATTTTAAATTTAACCTCCAGTGAGGATTAGCTTGCGCTGTTTAGCCGTGTAATTCGAGGAAGCAAAGAAGAAGCTTTTGGAAGGTGGTTGGTCCAGGGTTTGCAGACTAGTGTAAGTTTTATTGTATAAAGTTGTTAATATTATATTATATTATAATTATGTATTTTATAGTTGGGCCTAGCATACTTCTTTTCGAAGTTATACTAGCGGGTTAAGTTTTGAGATTGAGAATTATTGAAAAGAGTTTTAAAAGGAAGTGAAAAATTTATTTGTGGAATTTGGATATCTTGTTTCTAGAACTGTAACCTTAAAAGATCTTGGATTAAGTGAGGTCATATATGATAAACATCTTCCGCTGGTATTTATTTATTGATTAAACATGTTAATTTGGATTGAAGTTTTATAGTGACGACCAAATCCTCTGACCCCAGATTTGGGGGCGTTATAATTGTTAGGCCAGCCATCGCGGCTAATACCTTCGAGATCAAGCCTGACACGATCCAGATGGTCCAGAACTCAGTTCAATTTGGGGGTTCTCCAACAGAAGATCCTAACATGCATATTAGGGACTTCATTGAGATATGTGACACTTTCAAGTTCAACAATGTCTCTGAGGATGATGTGAAATTAAGGCTTTTCCCATTTTCTCTAAGGGATAAAGCTAAGGTTGGGTTACACTCTCTACCAGCTGGTTCGATTGCTACTTTGGAAGATTTTGCTCAAAAGTTTCTCACTAAATTCATCCCTATGGCAAAGAAAGCTGTAATCAGGAATGCTCTTACTCAGTTTGCGCAGCAATCAGGGGAATCTCTATATGAAGCTTGGGAGCGTTATAAGGAGATGCTAATAAAGTGTCCGCATCATGGAATGCCCAATTGGATTGTGATAAATTGCTTCTATAATGGGTCGGGAGCACAGTCGAGACTTATGTTCGATGCAGCATCAGGTAGCGCTCTATGGGCTAAAAGCTATGAGGAACCTTATGAGCTGATCGAGATAATGGCTGCGAATGAATATCAGAACCTAACCCAGAGAATGCCACAGGGAAAGGTAGCAGGAGTTCTTGAAGTGTGTAACGCCCTCTAAACCCGGGGTATAAGTCTGGAGGTTACTAGATAAACTCCAAACCTGTACAACCTGTATAATAAATAAACAGATATATATCTAACCCCTTTATCACTATCCAGGAACTTTTTAGGTTGAAGTATAAAAATAAGAACCCCATTCTACTTTTTTTACAATCCAATTTAAAAATTCACACAAAACTCTCTTTATTACGAGCCATTGTCTAACAAGTTTTAACTACAACTATTCTTTATTCAAACACACTCATTAACTATCTACACTACACCTGCTCAAGAAACTAAAAGCTTTCTTCCTAAATCGGGATCAATACCTTTGGTATGCGAGGGTTCCGCAACTTGACTCGTTATTTACCACCCGAGTCCTGATAGATTTCATTTTTCTTCTTAACTGAAAAAAATAAGGTGAATAACAACAAAAAGGGGGTGAGCCATAAGTTGCTCAACAAGTCCTCAATATATAAGCAGTATTATAATAAACTAAATGAACCGATAATTTGGTCACATCTGCAAAGACATGACCTCGCGAGAAAAGAACGAAGGCCACTATCGGCGATAATCAAACGAACTAAACTGGATACAAGTTCACACCTATATTCTGCTGATCAGCCAGGATACAGTGGAGATCCATACCTCAATATACAGATCCATTCGGGTACCAAGGCTCTACGGCCCAACACAAGGATCCGGTTAATTTCTGGTCCTTAGGATCAAGTGTATACCTGATTCCAATCTTCACCATCATGTCCATAGAGGAGCAACCGGAACAATCGGTATGCTTTTGATATATCCTAACTCCAGAATATATCAAGATATATGTATATTTATGTATAACTATTGGAATATGAATAGAGAATGAATTAGAAAAAATCAGGAATCAAAACGAAATATGAACAAAGGAATAATAATTAGTGTCAGTGTTCGTGAACATGAATTAAAAGTGTGCAATTGCGATAAGAATCTGAAGTAATTTACAATTCTAAAATTAGAATAGAGGAAAAACTTGCCTTTCACGCGATCTACTCCGAGTGTATCACCTTCCTCCATCACCGGCTCGATCTGCCTTGTTGGCTTCGCTTCTATCAAAGAAATAGACTTATTTAGTCATCTCGCAACTCAATCGCGTCTCAAACTGACTTCACATAGCCCTTATCGTCTACCCATCCGCGTATTATTGATTCGTATAATAATTATTAGCAAATAAGACTCGATTAACCACATAATTTACATAGCGCATAAGTCACATAATCATTCTAGGTTTTAAAATAATTTTTAGAATCAAAATCGACTCGCAATTCGCTTAACTGAACAATATCTGGCTCGTTTCCTATTTATTGGACTCATCTTCATACGTAATAAGGCTTATTAGTAAATAAATATCGAAAGTTGACTTACTTCCAAAAGAAATTATGATTTAAAACTATTTTTAATGAAAACAGATAAACGGTTCAATTATTATTCATTAAATAAGAATAAATCAATTTATTATTCAATCTAAATAAATATTCCTAATAATTGAACCCTAAATATTTTTAAATAAATATATGGGAAAAATCAGAATTAAAAAGAATTTTTCCATAATTTTTGGAATTAAAATAAATTTATTATAATGTATTGAAAACTATTTGATTAATTATTCAAATAATTAATCATTTTTAAATAATTAATAAATAATAAATAAATAACAAATAAATTAATAAATAATTATGATTTTTAGAAAATATTTCAGAATTATTTATAATATAAATCAATTAGTTAAATAATTAATTAATCAATTTATAAAATAAATAAAAACTGATTGTATAATTAATAAAAATAAAAAGTAAAAATAATTCCCAGAAACACTTGTTAGAAATCAATCTCTGACAAAAACAGATCAAAACCGGGTTCTGGAAACGGGTCAAACGGGTCAAAAATCCGGGTCGTGAAGAACACGCCAGATTTTGCCAAGAACCCGGCGACCGGAGCAGATTCCGGCCAGCCAAATTCAGGCCAAAATCACTATCTTTTGGTACGGTTTTTTGATTCCAAATCATTTTAAATCACTTCCCTTTTCTGATTCAGGCCAAAACCAACCGTAAAAACCCCTGGGTTTGATTCTCCGATCAAACCGACCTAAACTCCGGCCAAACATCAATTTGGCTCATCTGTACATGAAACTTCAATTTTAATAGCTCAAATCAAATCTTGAAACTCCTATAATCTGAGCCCTAACATCTCAGGAACTTAAAATCATCCAAACTCAAAAACGTATAAGCCCGCAAGGGTTGGCTCAGTTGGTTAAATAGAGGATAATTATTCTCTTGGTCACGGGTTCGAATCCCACAAGAGGAAAGTTTATGATTATGCCTCCTGAGTCAGAGCCTATCGCTTAAATGCGGTTTACCTTGGTTCACGTGGTTTGCAGGCTATTGCGTGAGCCCGTAGGGTTTACCCAGTGCGCACCCGAAGGGGAGCGACTGCGGGATACCTACGATAAAAAAACATATAAATAAAAAATTGAGTATAAACCTTAATAATCGAATTCATTCATACATGAATCGTTTGTTCAATTAACTACCATGAATCGATTGTAAACATCACAGAGAAGCTATATCAATCATCAAATCATCCTAATAACCCTAGAATAAAAAAGACCCTAATCGAACATAAACCCTAGAAATTGAAAATCAAAATATACGAATTAAAACATGAAATTGATATCAAAAACCGAAAGAACAGATCAAAACCTTTGATTTGAGTACTTGAAACACTCGATTTGGTGCAGAAATCAGCTCAAAATCACGGTTTGATTCTTCAACCCGAACCCGAAAATCCGACCCGAATTTTAGAGAATTTGTGTATTTTTCTAATTTTTGATGATTAATTAATAACAATTAAATAAAAATTAAACTATTTATAGTAAGTAAAATAATACTTCTAATTAAAATTAATTGGCCCCTAATTTTATAATTTTTGAGTATTAATTTTTAATTTGTTAGTATTTAATATATACAATATATATGCCAAAAATTCCCAAAAATTGTGAATAATTCAAAAATGCAAAGAAATGGTATATTTGAAAGTCCTATAATTTTATAAAAATAAAAATATGATTTTTGTGGGGGGTTTTAACACCCAATGGGGCCCGAAAAAGTCATTTTTCACGAAACAAGAAAATTT
Source organism: Apium graveolens (assembly GCF_009905375.1). NCBI lineage: Eukaryota > Viridiplantae > Streptophyta > Magnoliopsida > Apiales > Apiaceae > Apium > Apium graveolens. The sequence goes on from NC_133650.1 coordinate 199,470,089, forward strand.
ATAAAATATCTTGATGTTCACAATAACGCAATGGTACAAGCCGTTCTAAGAAGAATAAGGCAATTATTTTATTTGAAATATCATTTATTAAAACATAGTTTGAGTCGTATAACTTTTGATACGAATGCTTTAAATACGAAATAAAATATCGAGTAATTGGCAGTTTGTAACCCACTTTTATTTTCATTTTTGTGATTTGGGTCTACATTATTTTCTCTGTCAACTTACACCCCATAAAATTAATTTCGCTTCTATTTGCACCCCATTGACGACTTTCCATCCATGTTGAACGTTAACTTTAACGGAATTGGGGGCATTTCAGTAAATTACTAATTAAACCAGAAGAAAATAAGAGTATTTGGCACTTTGTAACCCATTTCTTTGGGCGTTTTTTCAATTCGGGTTTATATTACGTTTCCTTGCAAGTTGCACCTTTAACTTTGAATTTCGCTTTGTTTTGCACCCTGGACCGTTTTTAACTTTTATATCAGGGTTAAAATCAAAACTTTCTGGTTTCCAAGAACAAATCGCCGGATCCTTAGATTTTCCAGTCCAAACCAACAAATAAATAAATGAATCGATTGTAAATAGGGCTGAGCAAATCGAACCGAAAAACCGAACCGAACTGTACTAATTCAGTTCGGTCCTGATTTTTCAGAAATTCGTTCTATTCGGTCCGGACCAAATAGACCGAAATAAAATTCGGTTTGGACCGATTCTTTTAAAAAATATTTCGGTCCGGACCGAATAGACCGAATAGACCAAATCATAAATACTATAATTTTATATTATATATTTACATATATCTAAAAATTATAATCATAGTTTTTAATTTGTAATTATACTCGTACACTCATAGAACTCTAAATATCACCTTACTTTAATTATATTTTAGATTTCATATTTTTTGGTTTGAAATTTTTAATAAAATTTTCTTTTTTTAAAAAAACTCGGTCCGTTTGATCCAAAACCGGGCCGAATCAAATTATTTGGGTTTGGTTGGTCCGGTCCGGTCCATAATAAAATTTCAGTCTGGTTCGATCCAAGAAAAAAAATGATAATTCAGTTTTTCGGTCTATTCGGTTCGGTGTGGTTTTGGACCAAACCGACCGAATGCTCAGCCCCATAACAAGCAAAAGATATTTGTAATATCAAATTTCATGAAAAATGCCCGAAAATCAAACCCCCAATTCGAAATAAGAATCCTAAAATCGAGTTTAATTTTTTATTTAGCGAATATGGACCGACCTATTAAATATTCGCTCCATTTATAATTAGATTTTTTTATCAGATCAAATCCAGGATCGAATATTTAATATGCCGATTCGTATCCGCTAAAATAAAAATTAAACTCGATAATAGGATTCATATTTCGAATTGGTGGTTTGATTTCTGGGCATTTTTCATAAAATTTGATATTACAGGTAGTTTTTACTTGTTATTTGTAATGGATTCATGTATTTATTTGTAGGTTTGGATTGAGAAATCAAAGGATCTGGTGATTTGTTCTTGTAGACCAAAAAAATCCGATTTTACCCCTAATATAGAAATTAAAACGGTCCACGGATGTAAAATAAAGCGAAATTCAAAGTTAAAGGTGCAACTTGCAAGGAAACATAATATAGACCCGAATTGAAAAAACTTCGAAAGAAATGGGTTACAAAGTATCAATTACTCTTATTTTCATCTATTTTAATTAGTAATTTACTGAATTCCCCCCGCTTCCGTTAAAGTTAACGGTTATCTTGGATGGAAAGTCATCATTGGGGTGCAAATAGAAGCGAAATTAATTTTTATGGGGTGCATGTTGACAGAGAAAATAATGTAGACCCAAATCGCAAAAATGAAAATAAAAGTGGGTTACAAACTACCAATTACTCTAAAATATCCGATAAATACCCAGAAAATACCCTGACGTTACGGAATACACATAACACATAGCAGTTAGGGTTTTATATTTAAGTACATATAAATGACATAATAAATCACATAATTAATCTTTATTAAATACAAGCTTAATTTCCCAGTCGTTACATCCTTCCCCCCTTAATAGGATTCTGTCCTCATAATCTCGCTAAGAAAATAACTGGGGATACTTTTCTAACATTTCACTCTCAAGTTCCCAGGTTGACTCTTCAACCATAGATTTCTCCACAAAACTCGTACTAATAGTACAGACTTATTCCTCAATACTTTCTCCTGCCGATCTAAAATTCTTATTGGCTGCGCTATATAAGACAAGTCAGGTTGAATCTTTATTGGCTCATATTCTATTACATGTCTAGAATCAGGATTATACCGCTTAAACATCGACACATGGAACACATTATGGATATGCTGCATGTGAGGCAGTAAGGCCAATTCATAAGCAACTTTCCTGACTTTCTTTAGAATTTCAAATGGACCAACGTATCGTGACTTCAATTTACCCTTATTGCTAAACCTGGTTAACCCTTTCCATGGCGATAACTTGAGTAATACATGCTCTCCTTCTTGGTAGTCCATATCTTTCCTAGCTTGGTCTGCATATTTACATTGTCGATTCTGCGTTGCTTCGAGTCGCTTTTGGATAAGTTTGATCTTTTCCTTAGTCTGCCGAATCAATTCTGGACCTAAAATTTTGCGTTCACTAATTTCATCCCAATATGCAGGTGATCTGCATTTTCTTCTGTATAAAGCTTCATAAGGTGGCATTCCAATGCTTGCGTGATAGCTGTTGTTGTACGAAAATTCTACTAGCGGTAAAATACTCGTCCCAATTGCCTTCAAAATCAATTGCGCAGACGCGTAACATATCTTCAATTGTTTGGATAGTTCTTTCGCTCTATCCATCTGTTTGCGGATGATAAGCGGTACTCATGTTTAGTTTAGTAAATCGTCTCCAGAATCTTGAATTGAAACGTGGATCTCGATCAGCCACAATCGATACAGGAACTCTATGTCACATTATAATTTCTTTGAGATATAGATGTACTAACTTGTCGAGTGAAAATATTTCATTGATTGGAAGAAAATGTGCTGACTTCGTTAGTCTATCAATTATCACCCAAATTGCGTCATGATTTGTTATGGTCCTTGGAAGTCCTACCACGAAATCCATTGCTAAATGTTCCCATTTCCATTTTGGGATATCCAGTGGTTGTAGTAATATGCTTGGATGTTGGTGCTCTACTTTGACTCGTTGACATGTGTAGCATTTACTTACCCATTCTGCTATTTCTTTCTTCATATTTGGCCACCAAAAGTTTTCTTTTAGATATCGATACATTTTTGTGCTTCCGGGATGTATGGAATATCTTGAGTTAAGAGTTTCTCGTAGGATTCCTTTCTTCAATTCTGGTACATTAGGTATCCAAATTCTTCATGAAAATTGTAGAATTCCTTTATCATCTTTCTGACTTGTGATTTCTTCTCCTGTTACGTTGTCATTTTCTTGACTCATCACTTCTTCTTGACATCTTCGAATCTTTTCCAATAGTTCTGGTTGGAATGTCATTGCATGAATAACTTCTGTGGATTCATTGGAAATATGAACCTCAATTTCCAACTTCTTAAATTCTCTGACTAATTCTTCTGAAGAAGTTAATATATTCAATCTTTCTTTCCGGCTTAACGCATCTGCTACGATGTTCGCTTTTCCTGGATGATAGTTAATGGTAACATCATAATCCTTGATCAATTCTAGCCATCGCCGTTGTCTCATGTTAAGTTCCTTCTGCGTAAAAATATACTTTAAACTCTTATGATCCGTGTAAATTTCACATTTCTCTCCGTTCAGATAATGTCTCCAAAGTTTCAAAGCGAACACAATTGTTGCTAGTTCCAGATCATGCGTAGGATATTTTTGTTCATGAGGTTTTAGTTGTCTAGAAGTATATGCAATTACATTACCGTGCTGCATCAACACGCATCCTAGTCCTCGATATGAAGCATCGCTGTTGATGACAAAATCTTCTTGTTCATCTGGTAGCACGAGTACAGGTGCGGTCACCAACTGATTCTTCATTTCTTGAAAACTCTCTTCACATTTTTCATCCCATACAAACTTTTAATTCTTTCGAGTTAACTTGATTAGTGGCGTGGCTATTTTCACAAAATCTTTGACGAATCTTCTGTAATAACCTGCCAATCCCAATAAACTTTTGACGTTTGTCAGTGTCTTTGGTCTTTCCTAATTCAATACCGTTTCGATATTTGCTTGATAAACTTTAATTCCTTCCATGCTGATGATATGGCCCATAAATTATACTTATTTTAACCAGAATTCGCATTTCGAGAACTTCGCATAAAGCTGTTCCTTTCTTAAGATTTCCAAAGCAATTCTCAGATGCTCGACATGTTCTTCTTCAGTCTTTGAGTAAATCAAGATGTCATCAATAAATACAATCACAAATTTATCAAAGTAACTTTTGAATACCCAGTTCATCAAATTCATGAACGTTGCTGGTGCGTTAGTCAGACCAAATGCCATTACGAGGAATTCATAATGTCCATATCTAGTACGAAAAGCAGTTTTGGGAATATCTTCAGCCTTGATCTTCAATTGATGGTATCCCGATCTCAAGTCTACCTTGGAAAACCATGCGGTTCTTTTCAGTTGATCAAACAAATCGTCGATCCATGGCAAAAGATATTTATTCTTGATAGTCAGCTTATTTAGCTTCCGATAATCGATACAAAGTCGTATTCTGTCATCTTTCTTCTTCACAAACAATACCGGTGCACCCCATGAGGACACATTGGGTCTTATAATTCCTCTATCCAGAAGATCTTGTAATTGCATTGACAATTCTCTAATTTCAATTGGTGTCATCCGATACGGAGCCTTCAAAACTGGTTTTGTACCCGGTGCTAAATCGATAGTAAATTCAATTTCTCGGTCTGGCAGTAATACTGGAAGTTAATCTGAAAAACGTTAGGAAATTCATATACAATTGGGATGTCTTCACTACAAGGAAAAGTTCAATAGACATCACACATTAGACATCGGTTACAAATGCCACTGATGTTAAAAGATGTAATAACATCACCCCGCATTAATATGATGTCTTTGTTGTTTCAAGATATCGGTTATTATAAAACTGATGTCTAAAATTGCCTAAAATTTTAATTGGCGCCCACTTCACTATATTTCCCCCCTTGTCAAAATTTTCCCCGCTATTCCAAAATTTCACTTGACTTAGAAAATATGTTCCCCCCATTTATTCTTTTCTTTCATCTAATAACCTCTCTCCCCTCACCTCTGTCTCTCCCTCTCCTCCCACCTCTCACATCTACTCATCTCACATATGTCCATCTCCACTTTGTACTCTTTACTCTACATCTCCATATCGGTTAGAAGATAAACTTGGTAAGATTATCTTGTTAGAAACTTGGATGGTAAGTTTGAATGTAACTGGTCTTGAAATCTTAATTGAGATAAATTTTGTAGATTGAGGGGTTTCTTTAATCAAAACCCTAATTTTTTTTAAAATTGGGGGTTTTCTCAAATTAAAACCCTAATTACTTCTATGTACTGTAGTTAATTCTAAGTATTTTCAAGTTACTAATTCATTTGAATTTGTTGTTCAGGGGACCTTTATTGCATACAGTTGTGGATTTAAATATTTAGGTATGGATTTGAATTTAAATATTTATAATATTTGTGGACTGGAATATTTTGAATGTGTTTATATGATATGTATTCTATGTTATTTGTTTTTTATTTGATTTATGTATATGTTTATGTGTTTAAATGAAATTTAGAATTGAGAATGAAATTTGTTTGAGCTTTAAGAGGTTGTCTGGACAAATCCCGGATTCTTTAGGGTCCAGCCTGAACTTTCTGTACGTAGCTATATATTAGTAAAATGTAATATGCTAAATTTTTTATCAAGAAATGAAATTTATAATCCCCTCTCAGTGATATTTATAAAATCTATCAAGGCACTTTCTTTCGACTTGTGCTTGATTTTTCTGTAACATTTTATGTTTCACCATAAATAAATTTATATAATGCATTCAATGATGTGACAAACATCTTTGGGTGTAGGTATCTAGATAGTAACTTACTTAGCAGGGTAATACCAAACTGGATTATTGACAGCAAAGATAAATTGTCAGTACACTCTCTAGTTTTTCTTTTAAATTATTGTTACCATTGTGTTGCGATAAAGCTTCTATTTTTAGTGTACATATAAATGTGGCACAGTATTATTAATATCCTATCCACATTTGCTACAATGATGTGTCTTACAATAATTTTACACAGCCCCCATCACAATATAGATGGCAGGCATCTAGCGTGTAAGCCTATTCATATTATGTTTCTTGATTAATTTCATGATCATATTAACTTACATAAAAAAAAAATTTGTTTTGCAGGAATAAGTTTCTAGCCATTCATCTTCAACCAGCAACTCGTAAATTTCCCTATAAACATTTAATGTATTATTTTCACAATGCAAAACATGATAAGTAGTAGCGTTACTAATGTTTTCTTTAATAATTCTAGAACTTTATGGTGCTTGCAAAAAGATCTCCCTTGCCCCGGGAAGGCCAAATGTAAGAAACTAAACATATATAATTCTTTAACTTAATGGCGTGGAAGTACCTTTTAATTTGCAGTAACCTAGAAAGAATGATAGGAGTATCTGCTAAATTTGCAGATCATTCACTGTTTATTAATTGCGGGGACCTAAAGTAAAAATAGGGGGAATGGAGTATGATGATGATTTAATTACAGAAGGTCCATCATACTTTAATCCTACAGATCGATAGGCTTATAGCAGTTCAGGTGTTTTTATATATAAAGATAGATCTAATTTTGTGGCAACAAAAAGTAATGTGACCAGAGAAGAGTACTATCAAACATCCCGCCTTTCCCCTTCTTCACTCAAGTACTATGACATTTGCTTGCAAAAGGGTAGTTATAAAGTTCGCCTCCACTTTGCGAAAATACTATTCTCTGACGATGCGACATCTCAGGGCAATGGAAGACGTATTTTTGATGTATCTATCCAAGTGAGCAAGAGATCAAGTTTATTAGTAGAAAATGATTGTACCTCCGCATTAGGACTTTTAGGTATACAGTTTAATCGATTTCTTAAAAATCGGTCTGGTATTTATTTTTAACTTGTTTTTTCTCTCAACAGGGTAATGTTGTTCGGAAAGACTTCGATGTTGCAGAGGAAGCTGGAGGTACCGGAAAGGGTTTCACCTTGGAGCAGGATGTTAGTGTTAATGGTAGCACTTAGGAGATTCACTTGTACTGGGCAGGGAAGGGGACTACTGCAGTTCCTAATAGAGGTGTATATGGACCACTAATATCAGCAATTTCAGTAACACCAAGTGAGTAGATGTTGAATTTTAGGCTCCCCACTGATATTTCTACTGCCTAGTCTTTAATTAGAATTATTTGAATTTGATAGAGTTCGGTACGAGGGGACTGTCAAGTCTAGCTATTGCTGGCATTATTTTCGCTTCACTTGTGAGCCTTGGCTTGATATTGGTTGTACTATGGATGAAAGGTTTCCTAGGAGGAAAAGACACTGAAGATGAAGGTGTGATTCTTACCAAAATATTAAATTTACATGAAACATTTTAACTCATAATTTGTTTTTAAAATTTTTGTATAGTTATTTACCGGACAGTGTCATATTTCTAACTTCTTTTTTTCTAGGAAAAGTCCTTTATATTGGTGTATTACGCAGGAAATGTTACTGATGTCGAGGTTGCTAACAGAACTACATTTCCTTCTTTGTTGTTATGGCCTTTTGGATTGCCCATTATAGGAGCACTCTAAAAAATAGTTGCTCTATGCTATGTATGCAGGATGGATATATTTCTTGAGTAAAATATTTGCAATCAATTGTATTGTTTGTTAATCCCCATGTTTGTAATAACTTCAGTAAGTTAATTATTCTTCACTGTATGCAGGTAAGCTAATTTCTTTTAGTTCTTTTGTATTGCCAATTTGCAGATGACACTCAGGATCTAATTGAAGATGAAGAGCAATTTCGTCGAGTAAAGGAGTGGATTAGTTCTTACCACCTTGGCACTGTCGAGGTTACATATGTTCTCTCAAATTTCTTTGACATATCAGTGGTCTAGACTCAATCTGTTAATTATGGATTAATATAAGTACTTTTATATTAACTGGTTTGCTGCAAAAATCTTGACAAACTAAGTTCTCAGTTTACTTATAGTTCCATGATTGCAGGTTCTTATTGCAGGTACATGGAGGTTTCAATCAATATACAAAGTTTTTAGAATAAGGCATCCACCTTGTAACCTAAGTAGGGTAAATTCAAGAAAAAATCGAACAAATATGTTGAGGTGAAGTATCAATATTTGCCGTTTGGACAACCTGAATCAAATGATAGACAATATGGGGAGGGCAGTTGTGATGGTTCGCCAAGTAAATAGTGGTTTCATTGGTTTCCTTGTACAAGTATTTCTTTATAGTTTTGTTTTGGTTTGTTATGTAAGAAAACTTGGTAATTGATATTATTGTTGGTTAATATAAGTGTTTAGTTAGTTCATTTTCTAATTATTATTTTGATTTAGTGGTTGTTGTGGGTTTAATTATGCTTCAAATTAAAATTTGATTTAGTGGTATATTTTGTATTATATGTAATTTCGAAAAGGAAAATAGACATCACTGATGTAAAAGAATAAAAACTGATGTCAAAAAATTTAATGTACATCGCTTTTAGATAAAAAACTGATGTCAAAGACTGACATGTTCAAGTCTAAATTGAACACAAACATCATTTTATTTGGAATAAAACTGATGTCTATGTGCGAATATAGACATCACCGTTTAGTAAAGAAATCGATGTTTAATATCTGATTTTACATCACCTAAATGAAAATATTCGATGTCTATGTGGAAAAAAACATAGCTCATTATATGTTTAATATGTTGTAATAGGTGTAATTTACTTATTAAATTATTTATTTCTAACATTTTTTATAAAAAAACAATGCATAGACATCAGCCAGTTTGCCAGAACCGATGTCTAATCTAGTAAAGACATCGGGTTATGGCCGATGTCTAGAATAGACATCACCGACATCAACATCGGTTGCCAAACATCATAGACATCGGCCAAAAAACGATGTCTATGAACATTTTTCTTGTAGTGCTTCTATCCTTGGACTTTCTTTCTTAGTATCCAATACATAAGTTAGATAAACTTTACATCCCTGTCGTAACAATCATTAGTCTGCATCATTGTCAAATATTTCTTTCGCTGTTTCTCGCCCCTAAACATTACCGTTGCATTTTCCGCAGTTCGTAGTTTCACTTTCTTATTCACACAATCAATCAGAACATTATAACAAGCTAACCAATTCATCCCTAAAATGACATCAAACTCTCCTAACTTGAAAGGAATCAAGTCCACAGAGAAATGATGTCCGGCTATATTGATATCGCACTCAGGACATACTCGATCTACAGAAACTTAATCATCATTTGCTAATGTTATAATTAACGTCTCGCCCAACCATTCAATTTCGCAACATATCTTATCAATGAATTCTTTAGAAATAAAAGATCTTGTGACTCCAGAATAAATCAATATTTTTGCATCTACTGAATTCGCAGAAAGCGTACCTGCAATCACATTAGGACTCTGCACAACTTCCTTCATTGTCATATTAAAATTTCTTGCTCTAGGCTGATTGTGATATGGTGGTGGAGGTAATGCCAATACTTTCAGAACACTAGCGGCCATAGCTGGTCCTCTGCAATATCTGGGTACATGCCATTTCCTTCCATATTGGAAAGAAGTGACTTATGTTCTTCCCGCTGGACATTCATTGGAGTAATGCCCTTTCTGCTTTCACTTGAAGCATGTCACTTTTTTCTTGTTGTAGACGCTCTTATGTTTCTGACCACATATTTTGCAGTATGGCAATAGAGGTCTGATGATTCCCTACTGGTTGGAGGCTGGAAACGATTACCTGCTCTCTGGTTGCTTTATCATGTCCTTTTAAAATTCCTATTTATCCAGACTTAAAATCCCAGCATCCTGTTAGGACGGTTTTGAAAATTTGCTTGCCCCTTTTCCTTTTGGGACATTACACTTTCCTCTACAATAATCATGGCTTTTCGAACCACGACGGTATAAGTCGTCAATTCAAAAACAGCCACTCGGCTACGAATCCATGGCTGTAATCCCTGTTGGAATCTCTGGGCCCGCTTTTCTTCCGTATCAACCTGCTCCGAAACAAACCTAGCCAATTCTGTAAACTTAACTTCATATTCAGTCACCGACATATTTCCCTGCTTCACTTCTAAGAACTTGATTTCCATCTGGTTCTTCATATAGCGAGGAAAATATTTCTCCATAAATAGCTCAGTAAACCTATCCCAAGCTACAGTATATTCACCTTCTAAAGCTTTTCTGGATTCCCACCAATAATTTGCTTCTCCTTTCAGTAAATAGCTAGCAAAATCAGTTTTCTGGTCCTCTCCAAATCTCACAAGTGCAAACGATTTCTCCATTTCTTTCAACCAAGCCTTAGCTTTAGTAGGATCCGCTGTACCTTCGAATTATGGAGGCTTAACTGACTGAAACGGCTTAAAGGTAATAACAGGCACAACTGGTGGTATATGAGGTTTAGGACGGGGTGGCTGTTGTAACATCTGTTGCTAAATCTATTGTTGTTGTTGCTGTATCTGCTGCTGCATCATTACCATCTGTTGTTGCATTAGATGAAACATTTGGTTCATGGTATCATTAGTCTGTCCCTCAAAGTTACCGTTGGAGGTTTCAGTTCTGGTCTTTCTTTTTTGTGCCATTTTTCTGATAATAAAATAAATGATTCTTTTTAATACTTTATTAAACAGTTGATAATAGATAATGTAACAATTTGGCTGGTATTAAAACAAGAAATTTAAACAATAGATAATGGAAAGAAAATAATTTGACTAAAACTAAAACATGAAATTTAAATGATTTAAAATTTAAACAATCAGTTGAAATGATTTTAAAGTTTTGAATAAATGATATAACATTGTTTTGAATTGAACAGAATTTAAAATATGGAAAACTATAAAACATTAAAATAAATGTAGATGTTGTAAAGACTGGAATTTAAATAAACAAAAAGAAAAGTTAAAAAGTTTATTTTATAAATGACACCAGCCTTAGGTATAAGTGTTTGATACAAAAAGTCTACGTCAGATCTGTCATGGCTACGGCTGATACATCTCAAAACTGGATACTACACACATACATATTTAATCACACTATACTACGCTGCATCTATCTACATATGTCACATATAATACAACAACTAATCCCCAGCTATCAAACATCAAAATTCTGGCGGAATACGCCTCAACTTATCACGGAGAATCTCGATAACCGACTGTGCCAGATGGGTAGCTCTCTGATACTCTGCATAAGAATACGACCCATCATGTATCAAAGCATCTAACTCAAGGGTGGCACTGTACACTGTCGACTGAAGTCTCTGCCTCATCATGTAGTCTGGCTGAAGTGCAGCTAACGGTCCTCTATCTTACTGGTCAAACAAACCCATAATCTCTCTATAATGTGATCTCCAATACTCAACATCCTCTCTCACAACATTATACTCATAATACAGTACTATATGTGGCTCTGCAACTTGTCCCCCAGACTCCTGTGATGGAACCCTAGGTATCCCTGCAGCACCCTGCTGTGGTAAAACCAACTGTAATCCCCCGTTGTGCTCATCCATCCCCTCAACCGGGGCCATCTGAAACACCTCTGGCTCTGGAGCATATACAGGAAAAGGAGGTAATAATGCTGGTAGAATCTCTGGTATAAACTGTTGGGAACCACAGACTTAGGGTGTTACTACGTTTTACGATAAAGATTACGAAAAGAGGATTACCTTGTTAATGGTTGATTCGACGCTCTTCTATTGTATACCCAAATTCCCTTGAGCGAAGTGTGACCTCCGTCTTCTCAAGTTATCCTCTCTTCTTGCTCCTTGGTGGCTACAATATGTTTTCACACAATTGCCAAGCAAGAAGAGAATAAGAATATATATAGGCTACAATAGGGACCATGGATACTTAGGTTGGGCCTTCTAATTACATCTTGAGCCTAGCCCAATGTAATTAAATATTAATTCAATCCACTAAAGAATTAATATTTGCACTACCTTTCCTAATACCGTAATTTAATTAATTCGGTTCCAATATTATTTGCTTATTAAATTCTCCATGTTTAAAATATCACATGTCCATTAATTAAATAAATTACTGATAATTTATTTAATTAATATCTTTTATCCTTGATCATCCACTCAACCTTTATTTAATTATGCCATAATAAATTCCACCTGCAGGGTTTCTCATAATTAAATCTTTTTGAGCTTTCAAGGGGACATCATTAACCCGAATATTATCAGGACATGGATTCCTTCAATAAATAATATCCACCATGTATATAATTCCATCACCCAAAATATAATGATATAATTCAAAAGAATTACTTCATATATAAATCAAAGCATGTAAATAATATACACGTGTCAATTATTATTTCCGGATTAAGAACCTAAGCATTAATAATAACATAGAATATTAGTTCTCCTTCTTAATCAGTATTAAGGGAACAATTCTAATTTTGATCCTGTTCAATATACACAAAGTATATTAGTATTATTTATTAGTCAATATAAACTAATCTAAATAATACTACAGCCATACCAGTGGATTGTCCAACACCACCTCTGCTGTGAACCTTATAATATTATATAACCGTATTTAACAATCTAATATTCTGTATCCCATTTGATACTAGATTGTTCACAATATATAATATTAGACAACATGTAAACATTCAAATGATTCTCAATTAAACTGGCCAGAAATAAATGTATATACTTCAAATAAATATTTTCAGTATACACTAACAATCTCCCACTTATACTCAAAATATTCTATGTGTACATCAGTGTTTATTTAATCCACTATTATATAAAAATCTATGTGTCCATCCATCTGACTCCTATCGCTTCCACATGCTTGTCAAAAACCTTGGTTGGCAAGCTCTTTGTGAAAGGATCTGCCCGGTTGTCTTCTGATGATATGTGAGCCACAACTATATCCCCTCACTTTACGATTCCTCGTATGAGATGATACTTACGTTCAATATGTTTAGCTGCTTTGTGGTCTCGCGGTTCCTTTGAATTTGCCACAGCACCAGTGTTATCACAATACACCGTCAAGCTCCTAGGCAAATTAGGTACCACATCTAAGTCCAAAAGGAAGTTCCTGAACCATACAACCTCCTTGGCAGCCTCAGAGGCCGCCACGTACTCGGCCTCCATGGTAGAGTCTGCAATATATTTCTGCTATACACTCCTCCATATAACGGCTCCACCTCCCAAAGTAAAAATATATCCCGAGGTTGATTTCCTCTTATCCCTATCTGATTGGAAATCTGAATCAGTATATCCCAAAGGAAATAGATCTGAGGCCTTGTAAATTAACATATACTCCTTAGTCCTTCTCAGGTACTTGAGTATAGTTTTTACTGCACTCCAATATTCCTGACCTGGGTTCGACTGATATCTACTAACCATGCCTACAGCAAAGCAGATGTCAGGTCTCGTACATAACATAGTATACATTAAGCTTCCACATGCTGAAGCATAAGGAACTGCTTTCATGCTCTCTATATCCTTAGGTGTCGAAGGACACTGCTTCTTAGATAGAGCAACTCCATGCTTAAAAGGTAAAAAACCTTTCTTGGAGTTCTGCATGTTGAAACGAGCTAATACTTCATCAATGTAGGGCTCTTGAGATAAAGCCAACATCCTTTTCTTGCGATCCCTTATAACTTTGATCCCAAGGATGTATGCCGCTTCACCTAAGTCCTTCATGTCAAATTGTTTGAACAACCATGCCTTTACTGATGACAACATCTCAACATTGTTTCCAATGAGTAAAATATCATCTACATATAGTACTAGAAAAACCACTGCATTACCTTCACTTCTCTTATACACGCACGATTCGCTTGGACTTTGATCAAATCCATATGACTGGACTGCCTGATCAAAACGAATATTCCAGTCTCTAGAAGCTTGTTTAAGTCCATAAATAGACCTCTTAAGCTTACATACCAGATGCTCTTGGCCTTCCTTAATGAATCCTTTTAGTTGCTGCATATAGATGGTTTCTTCAAGACTTCCATTAAGAAAAGCTGTCTTGACATCCATTTGCCAAATCTCATAATCGAGATGAGCTGCTATAGATAAAAGAATACGGATTGACTTAAGCATGACTACCGGTGAAAAGGTTTCCTCATAATCGATACCTTCTTTCTGAGTATACCCTTTCGCAACAAGTCTTGCTTTCCAGGCTTTCACCTTTTTATCTAATCCCCTCTTTTTCTTGTAGATCCACTTACATCCAATAGGTTTTATACCTTTGGGTGGTTCCACGAGCTCCCAGACCTGATTAGAATACATTGATTCTATCTCAGATTCCATCACCTTTTGCCAAAGATCTGCATCTTTGTCTTGTACTGCCTCTTCGTATATACGGGGATCATCATCATGTTTACCAGGGACCAAGTCTGAAGACTCTCCCAAAAACATGAATCTATCAGGCTGTTGAACAACCCTCCCACTACGACGAGACACTGGTGCAGTATTAGTGAAAGGTTGTACATTATGTTGTGGTTGTTCTACTTGTACTACAGCTTCATGGGTATTATTTGTCCCTCCCACTAGTTCCTCTAAAACGATAGTACTCATGGGTTTGTGATTCATTATATAGTCCTCCTCCAAGAATCTTGCATTGGTGCTAACAATGACATCCCGATTCTTCGGACTATAAAATAAATATCCTTTCATTCCCATGGGGTAGCCTACAAACAACTTTACTTCTATACGAGATTCTAACTTAGTCACGTTCTTGTTCAGCACATGTGCTGGACAACTCCATATTCGAATATGTCTTAGACTCGGCTTATCCCCGGTCCACAATTCTAAGGGGGTTTTAGGAACCGACTTAGAAGGTACTAAGTTCAGAAGATAAGCTGCTATCTCTAAGGCATGTCCCCGAAATGACTTGGGTAAATCCGAATAACTCATCATCGATCTAACACTCTCTAAAAGAGTCCGGTTCCTTCTCTCTGCTACACCGTTCTGCTGGGGTGTGCCTGGTGTAGTTAACTGGGATTCTATCCCATTTTCTGATAAATATTCCCTAAATTCTCCAAGCAAGTATTCGCCACCACGATATGATCGTAGTGACTTGATACTTTTATTAAGTCGCTTCTCCGTTTTAGCTTTGTACTCTTTGAACTTATCAAAGCACTCAGACTTACGGTGCAACAAATAAACGTACCCATATCTAGAATAATCATCAATGAAAGTGATGAAATATTCATAACCACCTCTTGCTTGGATATTCATGGGTCCACATAAATCAGAGTGAACCAATTCTAACACTTGTTTGGCTTTATTCCCCTTTGCCTTGAAAGGCCTATTAGTCATTTTACCTTCCAAGCAGGATTCACAAACTGGAAATGGCTCCACTGCCAATGAGCTTAAAGGCCCGTCTACTACCAGTCTTTGAATCCTCCTCAAGTTAATATGACCTAATCTCAAGTGCCAAAGATATGTTTGGTTCAAACTAGAAGGATCTTTTCTTTTAGTAGAGTTAGAAGATATGTTGTTCAATTCCCTAAATTGCAGTTGCAGTGCAGGTTAACTAGGATTAATTATATACAAATTGTCTTGTAATGTACCAGAACATATAATTCATTTATTCATCATAATAGAAACATTACGATCCAAACAAAAATTATAACCATCCAAAGCAAGTTTAGAAATCGAAATTAAATTCCTTCTAAAAGAAGGTACATAAAGACAATTGTTCAAAACCAAAATCCTATCAGAACCAAAAGATAAATGAATAACTCCTACTGTAACTACTGCTACTTTCGTAGCATCTCCCATGAACACGTATATCTCACCACCTCTAAGCATTCTGGATAGCTGGAACCCCTGCATAGAATTACAAACATGATCAGTGGCTCCTGTATCTACACACCAAGTGCTCGTAGATATAGCCGCTATAAATGTTTCTGTAACTAGAGAAAGAGACATACCAGTATTGTTTGTTTTCTTAGGAAGAGGAAAATCCTGTTTCCAGTGACCTGACTGTTTGCATCTGAAGCACTTTCCCTTAGGCTTTTTCATACCACCCTGAACTCCCACTGCCTTCACAGCTTTCTGTGTCTGAGCCTTTTTCTTCTTCTTAATACCTTTCGGCTTAGAGGAAGAACCTTTCTCAGCCACATTCACTTGAACACTCTGCCAAAATAATCCTTCAGCTGCCTGAAGTTCTGTCAGCAGTTCCGCGAGACTATACTGCCTCATGTTCATGTTGTAATTCAAGCGGAACTGCTCAAAACTCTTGGACAAGTTCATAAGGATAATGTCAATCTGGGTTTCCCCGTCAAGTTCAGCACCAAGGATCTCTATCTCATTCAGATGCGACATTATCTTGAGAACATGATCCCTTACAGGTGTGCCTTCAGCCATCTGAGTGTTCATTAAAGCCTTCATGGCTACTTTCCTAGCAGCCCTATTCTGATCTCCAAAAAGTTCCTTGAGATTAAAGAGCATATCCGAAGCAGTGGCCATAGACTGATGCTGATGCTGCAAAACACCCGACATTGCTGCCAGAATGTAACATCGCGACATCTCATCAGCCTTAATCCACCGTTTATAATACTCTTTCTCATCTTCAGGAGCATCAACAGCAGGCTGTTCAGGCTTGGGTTCATAAGTGCAAAACTTGTACTCCTCAGCAGTTAACACAATGTCCAAATTTCGTTTCCATTCAATATAGTTAGGTCCAGTAAGTTTGTTATCCTTAAGTGTGGTGAATAGTGGATTAAAGCCCATTTTATCCTGAGAATCATGCATAAAAATATCACATAAATAAGGGTGCATTAATTATTAAGATCTATTGATTCCTCTAACATTATTAAAATTTAATGCACTAACATCTAAACACCATAAGCTTCTGGTACGCCACAATGTGTGACATATATACCACCTAATTTTGTTTAAATGTTACTTCGGTCCTATTACTAAACAATATGCCACGTTGGGGTGGACTATATTATTTTTCATAGCTAAGTGTATACCATCATCAAATCTTAAATTATTTGAAATCTATGGAACTTGGTACGCCACGATGGGTGGCGTGTATACCTTCCAATATTCGTAATTTTGCCTTGAATAGAATACTTCAATTCAATATTCATCAATGGTTTGATTTCCAGGTAGTGGAGGAGTCACATCGGTCTCGCTTAAAACCCACAGCCTTACAAGTTCGATGAACTCGTTTTTGACAAAATCGCCCCAAATCAGAAATAATGAAAATCCGTATTTTATTCCTTTTAAAATTAATTTAAGAAGTTTGTTCTAGTAATTTCTATAACATTCTAGACACCATAAATTACATGTCACGATGGGTGACGTATATATAATTTATATTCGTCTTTATGTTAAATTACCTACAACCAATAATGGAGACCATGAGATTTAATTTCATATTAATTCCCTCTCCCACTTAAATTTTTTATTAAAATTGAGGAATTTTAAAATTAAATGGGGTCCTATGTCGTTATAATTATGTCTAATCATGCATTCAAAATACACACATAATTTTAGCAACATATAACATTTAATTAAAGCAATAAATAAAATTTATGTCCATGTCATCCTAATTAAGTTAAACATGCAATTTTAAAGGAATTACACACATAATTAACGACACACATAATCAATAAATTAAAGCAATAATTAAAAATTTAATGGAAAAAAATTAAAATAAATTTTCCACTATTATGGCCCTTGAAAATCCAGCTTTCAAAAAAAATCTGCCCCAAGCGCGCCCCGACGCCCCCAGCAGCCCCAGCAGCCCCAGCTGCCGCAGCGGCCCCAGCAGCCCCTTGTAATCGCACAGTGGAACAAAAAACTACCGGAATTGATTTCCGATCGCACATAACTATTACAAAATACCCGGAACAATTACAAAAAAAATAGATCTAATACAAAACTAATTTTGTAAAATCTATTCTAACACGATCAACCCTCGTGTAAATTACAACCACGATTAAACCACGTGGAAACCAAAACAAAAATTAACCACGATTAAACCACGTGGGATCCAAACACATAATTAAAATATACATGGCCATAATAGTGGATTAACAACCTGCATCAAAAACAATACAAGCAAAACACTATATACACGCATATATAATTACGACATGGACATTATATCATAAAACGTAGAACCCATTACCAGGCTCTTGATACCAATTGTTGGGAACCACGGACTTAGGGTGTTACTACGTTTTACAATAAAGATTATGAAAAGAGGATTACCTTGTTAATGGTTGATTCCACGCTCTTCTATTGTATTCCCAAATTCCCTTGAGCGAAGTGTGGCCTCCGTCTTCTCAAGTTATACTCTCTTCTTGCTCCTTGGTGGCTACAATATGTTTTCACACAATTGCCAAGCAAGAAGAGAATAAGAATATATATAGGCTACAATAGGGACCATGGATAATTAGATTGGGCCTTCTAATTACATCTTGAGCCTAGCCCAATGTAATTAAATATTAATTCAATCCACTAAAGAATTAATATTTGCACTACCTTTCCTAATACCGTAATTTAATTAATTCGGTTCCAATATTATTTGCTTATTAAATTCCCCATGTTTAAAATATCACATGTCCATTAATTAAATAAATTACTGATAATTTATTTAATTAATATCTTTTATCCTTGATCATCCACTCAACCTTTATTTAATTATGCCAGAATAAATTCCACCTGCAGGGTTTCTCATAATTAAATCTTTTTGAGCTTTCAAGGGGACATCATTAACCCGAATATTATCAGGACATGGATTCCTTCAATAAATAATATCCACCATGTATATAATTCCATCACCCAAAATATAATGATATAATTCAAAAGAATTACTTCATATATAAATCAAAGCATGTAAATAATATACACGTGTCAATTATTATTTCCGGATTAAGAACCTAAGCATTAATAATAACATAGAATCTTAGTTCTCCTTCTTAATCAGTATTAAGGGAACAATTCTAATTTTGATCCTGTTTAATATACACAAAGTATATTAGTATTATTTATTAGTCAATATAAACTAATCTAAATAATACTACAGCCATATCAGTGGATTGTCCAACACCACCTGTGCTGTGAACCTTATTATATTATATAACCGTATTTAACAATCTAATATTCTATATCCCATTTGATACTAGATTGTTCACAATATATAATATTAGACAACATGTAAACATTCAAATGATTCTCAATTAAACTGGCCAGAAATAAATGTATATACTTCAAATAAATATTTTCAGTATACACTAACATAAACTGGTACTCTATTGGAAGTGGAGGTGGAAGTATTGGCTCAAAGAACTCTAAAGGATCAAACATCTCCTCGTGATCTAGTATCTACTCAGGAGCTGGTGGTGCTGGCTCCTGGGGTAGTGCTGGTGGTGGTGGAAGTGGTGGAAACATCTGTGCTGACACTGGTGGTATAGCTGGTACAGCTGGCCTAGTCACAGTCCTCTCGGATGACACTGATGATGCCATCTGATAATATAACAAGGAAAGAAAAGGGTCACTTAACATTCCTAGAACTTATACCTTCATAATCTAGACTTATCTAAGCCCTAACACTCTTATTCATATCTTATGTGATCTCAACTGTCTTATCTTAATCCTAATGTTCTTTTTTTCAGGGACAAAACCTACAACTCTTATATCAAACCTGTAACACCCTCCAAACCCGGGGTATAAGACTGGGGGGTTACTAGCTAATCTCCAAACATGTACAACCTGTATAATAATTAAATAAATATATATCTAACCCCTTTACCACTATCCAGGAACTTTTTAGGTTGAAGTATGAAAACAAGAACCCCATTCTACTTTTATTACAATCCAATTTAAAATCTCACACAAAACTCTCTTTATTACGAGCCATTTTCTAACAAGTTTTAATTACATCTATTCTTTATTCAAACACACTCATTAACTATCTATACTACACCTGCTCAGGCAACTCAAAGCTTTCTTCCTAGATCGGGATCAACACCTTTGGTATGAGAGGGTCCCGCAGCTTGACTCGTTATTTACCACCGGAGTCCTGATAGGTTTCATTTTCCTTCTTAACTGAAAACAATAAGGTGAATAATAATAAAAAGGGGATGAGCCATAAGTTGCTCAACAAGACCGACTCTGTCATGAATTCGGAGCTTGAGCAATTGCCATAGTCAGATACCTTAGAGAGATCCTTAATAGGGGAATCAGTTATTGAAGATGAAGAAGGAGCAATGCAACTGCAGGTTTTGAATGCACCTCCGTG
Organism: Apium graveolens; assembly: GCF_009905375.1. Taxonomy (NCBI): domain Eukaryota; kingdom Viridiplantae; phylum Streptophyta; class Magnoliopsida; order Apiales; family Apiaceae; genus Apium; species Apium graveolens. The sequence continues at coordinate 199,490,532 of NC_133650.1, forward strand.
GAAGAGGAAGTTGGATATGCCATTCAATTATCTTGGGTTAGCAGAGCTAAAATTTCTCAGGAGCATCTCAAGTCATCTATTGAACAAGCTCCCATACTTGGGCCAAACCGCTGCCAGATTATTTGAGTTATGCATTTTTAGGTGCACCCCCTGACAAGGGGTTGGAATATATCTATGATAATCTAAAAGGTGACCGGCCAGTTCCTCCCGTGCTTGCAGAGAGTCCACTCGTGCACCACAGACAGTTGATAGGTTTTGTCTTGGTGATGCGCAGTATAGAAGGTTGATTCGGCGTATTGAGGCCATGCATGATATCCACTGATATTTTGCTGAAGATTTGACACACGCTCTCGGTACTATTTTCTGAAACACTGGTGTCAAGGTTGATTGGCCACCTGATCCTCCACCCGAAGAGGGTGATCCTCCACCCGAATAGGGTGATCCTCCCGCTAACTAGGTATGCCTTGTATCCTTATTATTACCTTCAATGAGGACATTGAAAAATTTAAGTTTGGGGGTGATAATGTAAGGATTAGTAGTGTGTTATGTCCATATAGATTCTTATTGCATGTTTAGTTGTAGTTCATTCATATTTTAGCATGATTGTTCATAAAGTTGTTTGCATATTTGTTCATGTTTGTATGTGAGTCCATTTAGTAGCATTTGCATGCATATAACATGATCCCTAAGGTTGCGTTATTTTTGATTATTTTGTTGATGTTAATTTGAGTGTAGTAACGTCGAATAAAGGGATGTTTAAGTCCTAATGAATTGAATTGCATGCCCAAAAACAATATTCATTCTCAAGTCTTATAGGTTGCTTTTGAACTAGATCATGATCATACTTGTTTGCTTGTTGAAATTTAATCACTTGGTTATACTTAGAATTTGCGCTATTCCCCTAATGACGAAGTAACACTGATTTTTTTTAACTGGAGAAAAACTTGGATATCATTGCTTATTGTGAATATATCTAGGCGTCAATTGGCTAGTAGTCGGCTCATATTTTTATGAGTAGTCTAGGGTTGAATGAGATGGAGCGAAACACACTCATTAAGAAATTGAAAAAGAAAAAAAAAGAAAAAAAGAAGAAAAGAAAAGAAAAGAAAAAAAATGTGTTAGTATGTGTTATGCATAATTGATCACGAGTGAGCTCTTTAATACTCGAGCAATTAAGTTCTAGGGGATTCTGTGCCTAGTGACCTAAGGCTTGTATTGTAACGCCCCCAAATTCGGGGTCAGGGGATTTGGTCGTCACAATGAAATCTCAATCCAAAATAACATGTTTAATCAATAAATGAATGCTAGCAACTGAAATATAGCATATGTGACCCCAAACTACACCAGGATTTTTTTAGATTACAGTTCTAGAAACAAGATATCCAAATTCCAAAAATAAATTTTTCAGTTTTTTTAACTCTTTTCACAAATTCCCAAACTCAAAACTTAATCAGATAGCCAGTGTTTGCGAGCTGTGTGCAGGTGCGCATGCGACGGAGCATTGTGCTATATCCTATGAATCAGCTCAGTTTGTGAGCAACTTTCAGAGGCTGCAGCAGCCAGTTCCTGCCACGTACCAACCTAACAACCGTAATCATCCGAACATCAGCTGGAGTAACAATCAGAATGCAATGTAGTAGCCGCACCAACAGTTTGGAAACAAACAATTCAATCCTCCTGGGTAACAGCAACAGTTTGCACCACGACTGTGACAACCCGGGTCAAATCTCGAGTCTTTTTCGAAAATTGGGTCAAGTCCCGATTATGAGTCCGAAATAAGCCGAAGCATACTGTCCCGAATGCAGCCAACTTGGGTTACGCCTAGCCCACCACAGGCCCCCAAAAGATCATGATTTGTTGGTGCACATAGTAGTAGTACTTTGCCTTATAAACTGAACAGAAGTCCCAAATCTCCTCGATGTGGGACTGGGGTGTTACAAACTCCCCCACTTAAACTCCTGACGTCCTCGTCAGGACGTCAGGCCCGAACTGACAGCCCATAGGACCCAGATCGTACCTCTCTAGCCATTCTGGAATATTACCGGCTGGCTTCGTGTCCCCACCTCCGGACCTCTTGCCATTGTGAGATAATACCACCAGCCTTCGTCTCCCCACCTCCGGTAACTTGACGCATCAAGCTTTCGAGAGTCAGCTCTGATACCATATGTGACAACCCGGATCAAATCCCGAGTCTTTTTCAAAAATCAGGTCAATTCCCGATTATGAGTCCGAAATAAGCCGAAGCATATTGTCCCGAGTACATCCAACTTGGTTTACGACTAGCCCACCATAGGCCCCCAAAAGATCATGATTTGTTGGTGCATATAGTAGTAGTACTTTGCCTTATAAACTGAACAGAAGTCCCAAATCTCGTCGATGTAGGACTGGGGTGTTACAAAGACATAAGTTTCAGCCATAGAAGATGCAACAACAATCTCATGGAGGTCCAGGTCCATCTGTTAATGAAAAATCTGAATTGGAGGAGTTAAGGCTTATGTGCAAAAGCCAAGCGGTTTCCATCAAGACTCTGGAGAACCAAATAGGGCAAATTTCCAATGCACTTTTGAGTCAACCTCAAGGAACTCTTTCTAGTGATACATAAGCTAATCCAGGCAAGAGGGAAGTCAAAGAACAGATTAATGCAATCACCTTGAGGTCTGGAAAGGTCTCAAACCCTTAAAATCATCAAGACAAAGATTCTGAAAAAAATTCCAGAGTGCAGGCGCACCCGCGCCCATATATCAAGCGCGCCCGCGCCCTTGCCAATTTCAGAAAGTGAAAAAATTGCTGATTCAGTTGTGAACAAGGATGGCGAAGCGGAAATGAAGAAAAATTCTACTAAAAACACTCCTCTAAAGCAGAATACGTGGGAGAAACAAGGCTATCCGCCTCCCCCATTTCCTAAAAGGCTTCAAAAGCATAAGTTCGACAAGCAATTTGCCAAAATTTTGGAGATTTTCAAGAAGCTGCATATCAACATACCTTTTGCAGAAGCTCTAGAACGATTGTCGAGCTATGCTAAGTTTATGAAGGGTATTCTATCTCGGAAGTGGAAGCTTGAGGAGTTGGAAACCGTTGCTCTAATTGAAGAGTGCAGTGCTGTGCTGGAACAGAAATTGCCTCCGAAGCTTAATGATCCTGGAAGCTTTACCATTCCTTGCACTATTGGAAACTTGTCTTTCGACAAGTGTATATGTGACTTGGGAGCTAGCATCAATCTGATGCCCTTATCTTTATTCAAGAAAATTGGTTTGCCAGAGCCAAAACTGACAAACATGTCCTTACAGTTGGCCGATCGGACCATCACTTATCCACGATGTATAATGAAGGATGTCTTGGTCAAGGTGGACAAACTCATCTTCCCTGCTGATTTTATAATTCTAGATTTCGAGGAAGATGAGAAGATTCCCATCATATTTGGAATACCATTCTCGGCTACAAGCCGAACTATGATCGATGTGCAAAAATGAGAGCTTACGATGAAGGTTCAAGATCAGAAGGTCATTTTTAATATGTTCAAGGCAATAAAGTTACCCACAGATAAAGAGGAGTGCTTTGAAGTAGAGCGGGTCGACTCTGTCGTGAATTCGGAGCTTGAGCAATTGCCAAAGTCAGATACCTTAGAGAGATCCTTAATAGGAGAATCAGTTATTGAAGATGTAGAAGGAGCAGAGCAACTGCAGGTTTTGAATGCACCTCCGTGGAAGAGGAAGTTGGATATACCATTCTATTCTCTTGGGTTAGCAGAGCTAAAAATTTCTCAGGAGCGTCTCAAGTCATCTGTTGAAGAAGCTCCCACACTTGGGCTCAAACCGCTGCTAGATCATTTGGGTTATGCATTTTTAGGTGCACCCCCTGACAAGGGGTTGGAATATATCTATGATAATATAAAGGGTGACCGGCCGGTTCCTCCCGTGCTTACAGAGGGTCCTCCCGTTCACCATAGACGGTTGATAGGTTTGGTCTTGGTGATGCGCAATATAGAAGGTTGATTCGGCGTATTGAGGCCATGCATGACATCCACTGACATTTCTCTAAAGATTTGACACACGCTCTCGGTACTATTTACCGAAACACTGGTGTCGAGGTTGATTGGCCACCTGATCCTCCACCCGAAGAGGGTGATCCTCCCGCTAACTAGGTATGCCTTGTATCCTTATTATTACCTTCAATGAGGACATTGAAAATTTTAAGTTTGGGGTTGATAATGTAAGGATTAATAGTGTGTTGTGTCCATATAGATTCATATTGCATGTTTAGTTGTAGTTCATTCATATTTTTGCATGATTGTTCATATAGTTGTTTGCATGTTTGTTTGCATATTTTTTCGTGTTTGTATGTGAGTCCATTTAGTTGCATTTGCATGCATATAACATGATCCCTAAGGTTTTTCTGTTTCTGATTGATTTGTTGATGTTAATTTGAGTGTAGTAACGTCGAATAAAGGGATGTTTAAGTCCTAATGAATTGAATTGCATGCCCAAATACAAAATTCATTCGCAAGTCTTATAGGTTTCTTTTGAACTAGATCATGATCATACTTGTTTGCTTGTTAAGATTTAATCACTTGGTTATACTTAGAATTTGTGATATTCCCGTAATGACGAAGTAACACTGATTTTTTTAAACTGGAGAAAAACTTGGATATCATTGCTTATTGTGAATATATGTAGGCATCAATTGGCTAGTAGCCGGCTCATATTTTTATGAGTAGTCTAGGATTGAATGAGATGGAGCGAAACGCACTCATTCAGAAATTGAAAAAAAAAGAAAAGAAAAGAAAAAAAATATGTGTTAGTATGTGTTATGCATAATTGATCACGAGTGAGCTCTTTAATACTCGAGCAATTAAGTTCTAGGGGACTTTGCACCTAGTGACCTAAGGCTTGTATTGTAATGCCCCCAAATCCGGGGTCAGGGGATTTGGTCGTCACAATGAAATCTCAATCCAAAACAACATGTTTAATCAATAAATGAATGCCAGCAACTAAATTATAGCATATGTCCCAAATACACCAGAATTTTTTTAGGTTACAGTTCTAGAAACAAGATATCAAAATTCCACAAATAAATTTTTCACTTTTTTTTAACTCTTTTCACAAATTCCCAAACTCAAAACTTGATCCGCTAGTATAACTTCGAAAAGAAGTATATTAGGCCCAAATATAAAATAACATAACTAATATATATATATATATATATATATATACACAAAAAGCTTTACATAATAGAACTTACACTAGTCCGCAAATCCTGGACCAACCACCTTACAAAAGCTTCTTCTTTGCTTTCTTGAATTTCACGGCTAAACAACACAAGCTAATCCTCACTGGAGGTTAAATTTGAAAACAGACAAGTATGAGCGAAAGGAATGCTCAGCAAGTTCATTATAGCATATATATGGTCAGTTTCATATAAAACCTACATCTGCATTAGAGCGGTACATTTAAAATCATAATTGCTGAATCGGAAAATTTATTAAAGAATCGGATAATTGTTTCTCACTATATTCAAAACCCTTTTGATATTTTTGAGTGAAATGCTTCAAAAATACTTTGAATCTTGACGAGAATAAAACTCGTAAAACAGTGTTTACGAAAATATCGTAAACAACAATAACATGAAACAATGATTATGGACTGAATCATAAACTTTATTCAAAACCGAACTCTTGATATTAATACTCATTTTGTTGTCATATCAAATTAGATATCAATACGAACTTTGATGCTCACAACATTACATACTGAAGTCAACATCAATCATCTATATTATTACCACCTTTGATATTTAACAACAAACTAAATATCAATATCAAGCAAAAACTGAATCAAAACTGTATTTCACCTTTTATCCAAAACCAAAATACTTAATAAATCATTTATTTATGATTATCAAAACAAGAAAGAATTTTAGATATCAATTTAGATTGAAATCAATTATTTTTCATGATGTTCATGATGATCAGTCATGAAACAACACCGGTATCCCGCATCCATACCATAGATATATGTACTACCGGTATCCCGCAACCATACTGTACTTATATGGTGCCAAAAAAGGCATATATTCGCCTTGCAAGTTGTTACAGCGGACCGATGTCTCGATCACCTACGCTGTAACAGTAACCATCCAATCTCAAAACCTTTTGTTGGAAGGGGTCATAATAATCGACACCCTTAATAATTTTATTTCCCCCATTCACTTGGTAGGAACATTCACAGCAAAATCATCTTTTTCTCAAGGTATAAAACATTTATAAAACCCGGTATTTGGATAAGTAAAAACACTTAACTATTCTAAACATAGAATAACAGAAGAGTACTTGCATAATAAGCATTTAATTCAGCGATATGTAAAACATTTATCTATTCTGAAGTAGGAATAGAGAAGAATACTTACATAATCATAAGCAGTTTGATATGAAAAATATTAAACTATTCTGGAATTAAAATAGCGTAGAAAACTTACATAATAGGATTCAAAATAAATAACACTTGAACGATAAGTGAAGATATGGATACTTGTCTTTGGTGTTTAGCAGTTAGTCACACTCCCAATAACACATATTTTGTCCTTCTGCCTCAAGACATCACCATCATTTACTTTACTAATACCATTCCATTTCACTCTTTATCCAATCTTGTCCTGATCAACTCGAATGATCCACATCTATAAATAAAAGATCACACATTAATCGTCTAACCGATAATTATTCGACGAACTGCGCGTCAAAACCCTATCATCTACCCATACGATGACCCACACATAAAGAAAACAGCCAAACACAGGACTCTTGACCCACGTACGCACGTAATTCACATAGCACGTAAACACGTAACTCACATATCACATGACTCTGTAGATTTAAAACTGAAATCGAGTCAAAATATGACTTTTAGATAAATATGCGACTCAGAACAAACTTGCAAACCAAGCGACCTTTTTATATAAAAGAATTTAGGACACAAAGGTATTTTTACTAGAAGCATAAAAATTTTATGAGTCTATATAGAAGTTCGGTTATCGTTATTTTAGTCGTATATTCAATTGTCTCCGCTTACCTTAGCTATGATTTTGTTTATCTTATCCATGTCTTTTAAACTCATTCTTAACCTCCGACGTATTCTCAGGATGACCCTCAACAAGTTCTGTTCTTTAATTGACTCGAAAAGAGACTTGAAACTTGGTCGAAATTAAATGTCAAAAAGGGTCATAGAACTATAATTATGTACCATCTCCTTTAAACAGCCTGTAGTCTTGGATTTTTAATAAATCAAAAATTATCATTTTAACACAAACTCTGCACTGGAATAATCTTGAATCAATAAACTACTACACACAAAAATTTCAACCCGAAATTATGATTTTAATCGGGAGAAGTCTGTTCATAAAGTTGGACAAAACGCAGTTTTCGTAGGTTCTGCGCTACCGTCACTAAAACCTTGATAACTTTTGAACCGCTAACTCAAATGACACAAGGTTTTCGCGTACACGATCTAAAGACTCACCTTAACACACTCATACCAAGTATTGTCCCATTACACTGTCCAGAAAATCCAGTTTTACTATCAAATACAGAGGCATTGCTGGAAAATTTATTTAACATTATTAAAACTTATTAACTTTACTTGGAACCCCAACCCATCTCCCATCGTATTCTTTAATCATTGTAAACTCCTACTTGCAGGTATAATCAGCCACAAAATACCAGAAAATTCATCACCAAATCATCCAACACAACCACTCAAAAACAATCCAAAAACCAAACAATCCGATAGTATAATTTATGCACACTAACCAAAACAACTAACAACAATTTTAACCGACAACGATTATGACATAGAAAATCAACCATCTATATATATTTCCAGAAAAATTCAATAAAACACACCTTCATACATGAGCTGGTCCATATATACATACAAGCAAAAATTAAGAACCAATTGTACAAAAGAATTTTAATCCGAAAATTTTCAGTTAAACATATAACCCCATATGTACACCAATTTATACATATTTAATCATCAAGATCGACTAAAACTCAACCAAATGGAATATTCGAGATAAAAATCAAATTTAAAGATTACCCAAATTGGGGTTTGAACAGATTAAGAGATTAGGATTGAGAAGAGGGTGATTTGATGCCTGGGCTACTAATTTAGTGAAATAGATGGTGGTGTTAAGCAACCAAAAGTAGTAGAGGGTGGGTGATGTTTATGTAAGGGAGAGAGGAGAGGTTGACACGAGAGAGATAAGCAGAAAATGAATATTTGCCACGGGGAGGAGGTCTGTGTCTTTACCTGGCTAGGCAAATAAAATTTATGTTGCTAATTTTAATTTATTTTTTTAAAAGCTACACAAAAACATTTTATAAAAATATACAAGAGATTGGTAATTATTCGGAAGAACAAATATTATCGGCTTTAATTATAGCAAATACAATTAGTTTTCTTCCCGTATTTTTAAAATAATTTTTGACCGTATAGATTATTTTATACGGATTTTACAAGATTATGGTCGGTGAATACAATAATAAGTATAAAGATTATTTTAAAATATATATTCATTAAAGTAAATCCAACTACTATTTTTAAAAAGTCCATCCAAGAATTTTAGAGATTATAAAACTAATCCCATAATTATATCATATCTCAATGATTTTAGAAATATATTTAAAGACATTAAAAACTCTTATTTCACATTATAATTCATTTGAAATTATTTTAAACAGATGTGTCGCACGTTTAAGCCACCAAATATGTATTCACCGTTTTCACATAATTCCATATTCAAGAATAATATAACACCTAATTTTTTTGAATAAATATATATTTTATTATAATAATAATACATAATTAAATGGTCGTAAAATATCATTTACAATACTTTTATATCGTCGGAATGAACCCAGATAAAATACCAAATATTATTTTTGACATGGATAAAATATCAACTTGAACCCCAAAATTGTAAAATAAACTCAATTTACTGATATCAATAAAATGATAGGATTTTAAATAAAATTTTGAAAAAGTAAAAGTACTTAAATACTTTCACAATACCCACCGGGATCAGGACAACTAACAATTAACATAAATATACGATTTTATCAAACAGGAATAAAATATCCACAATTTTATTCCTTCAATATCAGAAAATCACATAAATATTCAAAAAATAATAATAATAATTCTGAAAAATACACGATATCACATGTATAGTCTAGGATCCGCTAACATAACACTCGCTACATGGATATTATTGTATAAGTCTTTTATGACCTCATTCATTGCGCGATCAAATAAGTATTTATTTTATGATGTGTTCAATTTTATAGCATGAATCCTTGTCTAACTCTAGTAAATATGAGGTGTTGTGAGTCATTTTGTGTTTAACATTCATTCTATTTATAAGCTTGTGATTATTTTGGCAATAATTAGGATATGATTATTGATCCAGTGATGAGAGTATATCTGTTAAGCATCGCACACACGCACGTTTCTGGGTTGTGAGTTGATTTGTGAGATTTAGTTGAACTCTGTTTTGAATAATTGCATTCTTAGAAGCATTGCTTATTGATTGGTTATAGTTATTCTGAGGGGATCGTAGCATTTTCATGTAGTTGCATTCATGCATTTGTTTTGTTTTTAGTATTGAGTCTGTTTATGCTTGAGGACAAGCATCGATTTAAGTTTGGGGGAGTGATAAGTGGATTTTATATCCACTTGGAATGCTTCATTTCGGCTTAAATGGATGTTTTGGACTCAAGTATGTGGTGTTTTTTATATGTTTTGTGTTTAATTGTTACAGGGCGCTAGTCAGTAGAAGGAACTGAGTTTTGCAATAATTTTATGCTAATAAGTGGTCAGGAATGGAGTTTCGGAAGGTCGCACGAAGAAAGGAGCGCAAAACAACAAAAATCAGAGTTTTTTCAGAAGGCAGGCGTGACCGCGCCTGAAGCAGGGCGGCCGCGCCAGAAGTTCCAGTAAGGCAGTGCGCCCACGCCCGCCAAAATGCTAATAATCCTGTTTTGAATGGAATTTGATGATTTTAAGAGTCCAGGTTCACTTGGGGCTTATATATAATGATAAAAGACATTTTTATCAACAGGGTAGCCAAAGAGAACATTAAGAAGACCTAGAGCACACAAGACGGCTAAGGAGAAGAAGAATTAGTTTCATACTTTTGTATTCTTCGATTTAGGTGATACTTTTGGATGCTTGTTTTTGTTTTATTCTAAATCCTATTACTTTTATATTATCTTGTAGTATTCTAAACTTATTAGTACCATATTTTCATTGGAATCCATGATGATGATGCATTCGATCATGAACTAATCGTTGTCATGGGGTTCTAGCGGATTTATGAATTTCAATAGTTGATTTTTTAAATCTTTAGTGTGTGGTGATTTATAGTTTCCTAATTTAGTTGTGGTTATTCTTCTTTGATGCGTAGCTAACATCTAAGATTGTTTGTTAATCTCTATTGAAGCAACATTGAATATAGAGGTTTAGAACTTGCCATGCTAGTAATGGTTTATGTTGAATTGACATGCATAATTCGTAGTATAATTTTAACCATCTTACACACCCTATGTAATCTTAATATATAACCCGCTCTTCAACCGTTATATTTTCAAATTCTATAGACATATAGGGTCTAAGCATAATTGGTGTCTACTTAACTTCTATCTTGATTGTGGATGCTTAGTAGTTGGGTATATATATATCGAAAGATAGCGTATACTAGTTTCGTGTTATCTGATTAGTTATCATCACCATCTCATACTATGGATAAAGACATAAACTTTGGATGAAGTATTTAATAAAGTTAGAATCCCATGTTTTATTCTCATATAAGTAAATCACTTTTAATCTCTTAGTTAATGCATGCTAGTATAATCTCTTAAGTAGTTAATCAAATCCAACTTGTTACTTGTCTAAGCTGTGAACGATAATCATACATTGTTTCATAAGTGCATAATCTAAATTTAACCTAAACTAGTCTCTGTGGGAACGAACTCGACTTAAATCTTATACTACTTGTGATCACGTACGCTTGCGTGTATTTTCGCGTGTGTTTTAGTGCGAACATAAATATACGTAGATGACAATATATTTGGTTCAACAAATGATGCACTATGTAAAGAATTCTTTGAAAATATGAGTAAAGAATTCGAGATGAGTATGACGGGAGAATTAAACTTCTTTTTGGGATTACAAATAAGGCAATCTGATGAAAGTATCCATTTCTCTCAATCCAAGTATTGTAAAGAGATGTTGAAAAAATTCGAAATGGATAATGTCAAACCCATCTTTAATCGTATGTCTACATCCGATAAATTAATGGAAGATCCAAAAAGAATTCCCGTAAACACAAAGAAATATCGGCGAATGATCGGTAGCTTGCTTTATATAACTGCAAGTCATCCCGATATTCAATATAGTGTTTCTAATTTAATTAAGAAAATAAATTATATCTGTAAAGATTAATTTATTGATTAATTGAATTAATTGATTAATTAATTCTGAATTAATATTATGAATTTTCAGAATTGATTTTGAATTTATATTCAATATTAATTCAGCAAGACAATCATTTGAACTGCTATGACAATCAATTGTCATACCGAAAGTCATGCCAATTCAACCAATTGTCATGCCGATTGTCTTGCCAGTTCAGTTCATTCAATAGTCAAGCGGATTGTCTTACCAGTATAATCAATTGTCATGCCGATTGTCTTGCTAGATCAACGGATTATCTCACCGATTGTCTTGCCAATTCACAGATTGTCTTGCCAGCTCAATTCAGTTCTATTGAGTGAATTATAAATGACAACAGCAGCAGATCATTAACATACATCATTCAATACATTTCAACCAACTCAAGAACAAAAGAAGCAGAAGCAGCAAAAATATTTTATCTCTCAACTGTATTTCAAGTTCATTAATTTCTAGTCATTCAAGTTAAATCCAAACCGCTAGGAATCATTCTCTTGTTCTTGTGTAACTATCTAGCGGATCAAAATCCCTAGAACTTAATCTCAAATTGCTTCTAGCATTTGATCTTTTTATTGCAAAAATAGAAAAAGTTCATGTCGAATTTATTCTAGATTTGTGATAATTTATTTGAGATTAATCCCTTGTAAACAATACCGTTGTTGTAACACCTTTCAAGTTTAATATTAGTTTTATTTAACTTGAATTTTGTTTCACCTTTTTATCACGTATTAAATTCGATTAAACGGTAAAGTTTGTATTCAACCCCCCCTTCTACAAATATATTGGGACCTAACAGTTTAGTTTTTTGGTTTTCAAAGAAACAAAATTCTGTATCCATCTCAACGACCAAGGTTGAGTATATGGAAGCTGCAAAGTGTTGTGCTCAAATATTGTGGATGAAGCAAACACTAGGTGACTATAATACTCCCTCCGTCCCAATCATTTCTATACAAATGGTTTGTGCACGGAGGACAAGAAATTCATTAAAATAATATTAGTTTTGGTAAGGTGGTGGGATGAGAGAGAAATAAAAAGTGTAATTTAGTGAAAAAAAGTATAAAGTTGGGTAAAGTGGTGGGACCAATCAATATTTAACGAATAAAATGAGTGTAGTGGGAGAAAGTAGTGGATGTAGTTGATTTTTATATTATTAAATTCTTACTATTTTTGGTAAGTTTGAAATGTATAGAATTGAATGTGACATCCAAAAAAAGAAAGTGTATAGAAATGAATAGGACAGAGGGAGTATAAAATTTGATGTGATCTCAATCTTATGTGATAATACGAGTGCTATTAATCTTAGCAAAAATCCCGTATTACATTCAAGATTTAAACATATAGATGTGAGACATCATTTTTTACGTGATAATGTCAATGAAAGCGATATAAAAATTACTCATATTGATACTGGGATCAATCTCGCTGACATATTCACAAAACTATTAAATTCCGAAAGATTCACTAAACTCCGCTTGGATTTAGGAATGTTGGAATCTATAAAGTAATGGTTCATATAAATTAGGGGTGAGCGCGGTGCGGGCGGTGCGGTTTTTTCCTCAAACCACAAACCAAACCGCACATACGGTTTGATCAAATTTCCAAACCGCATCCGTACCGCGTACCCTCAAAAACCGCATAAAGTACACCACGAAAATGTGGTGCGGTGTGGTGCGGATTATACTTTATAAATTCGAAAAATTTAAATAAATACAAAACTTAAGTTTATTTAAATTTCTGAATAATATAACAAATGCGCCAATATTGTTCAATAATACAAATTAGAAATTACACACCATAAAGTTTAACATAGAAGCTTGGATCGGCAATTAAATGAGTTCACTATTAAATAGTTGGCTTTGTACAATGTGTCTCATTGTTTGTGAAAAAACAATGAAGAAACACGAACAGGATGATCACTACGCAATAATTGGTCTTGCAGAAACAAGATGATCACTAAACAAGCACTACCAATATGTTAAATGGAATCAGAATTAATAAATGAAATCATGAAATATAAGTATATATACTAGCCTATGACCCGTGTGATGCACACACTGATGATTACATTTGTAATTTTATTATTTTACAAAAAATAAATTATAAAAATAAATTATTATATATTATTGTGATCAATGAAGTTCAAATATTTACGTATTATTTTGTATGTATTATATTATTGAAGGATTCAAAATTTATATAGTTAAAATCTTAAAAGGTCCTCCTAAGCTTATTGGTCGTTGTGCGGGTGTAGAGCCTATAGGAAACCCGAGTTTATGTGTATGATTTGGTATTATTTTATTAATATTGTTTTTAAATTTTTTCTTGATTTATTAGATATTTTGTTATATTTTAATTTGAATTCTTAAATTTAATTTTGAAAGTGTTTGGTTACTTATAAAAGAGGTAAGAAAAAAGTTGAGTGCGATTATAAATTAAGTTGGATAATAATTCATAGAGTTTGTAGTTATATTAAATACATGATTTATATTTTTTAATTAAATTATATTTTTTTAAATTTTGTTTTAGAAGGTGTTCACATACTTTTTAGGAAGGTGTTAATCAACCGACCAAACGAAATAATATTTCGCTTATAATAGTATAGTATCGATATATATATATATATATATATATATATATATATATAATATTAAATATTACGGTGCGGTGCGGTTTGAACCGCATTTCAGAAATTTAAAATCACAACCCACATCGCACGCGGTTTATTAAAAATTCAAACCGCAACCGCACCATGAAAATTAAAAACCGCGTTTTGCGGTGCGGATTGGCTGCGGTCCGGGTGGTTTTTACGGTTTGTGCGGTTTTCTGCTCACCCCTAATATAAATATTCATAAAAAGAGTGAGAATACTTGAGAATTATGAAGTTATCTCACAAAAAAGATATTTTCTCGATCAAGTTATTAAGGTGAGCAAGTTAGAGATCCTAACCTCTGAGTATGAACATTTTAAATCCAATCCAGGAGAAGGAATTACTGAAGTGTTTGAGAGGTACAATGCATTGATCAACAACCTAAACATAAATGGAAAATATTATTCAATCAGGGAGGTCAAAAAAAAGTTCCTTTTAACACTGCCAACTCATCTTGAACATAGAATCACTGCCATAAGAGAAGCGAGAGATCTGAGTGAGATTTCTTTGGAAAGGCTCTATGGTGTATTAAAAACCTATGAGTTAAAGCAGATTCAGCAGAAGGAAGTCTACGGGAAAGGTAGAGTGGTCAGCACGTCTACTGCTCTAGTAGCTGAAGAACAACAACAAGAACCACAACAACAACAATCTCAACAGTCAGAGAGAATGGTACAGTCTTCCAAGGCTGAGGAAAATGTGATAGTAGCAGAATTTGATCCTCTTACTACAAATCAATCCGGTGATGATTTTTACTCCTTGGAAGAGCTGGAGCAATTGGAAGATGAGTCAATGGCCCTGATTGTCAAGAGATTCTCTAATGTCAGATTCAAGAGGAATCCCAAGTTCAAGTACAAGTCCAACTACAACAGATTCCAGAAAGGTGGATCTTCATCCTCTAACACCAGCAGTGGTGGATACAAAACAGGATGAGTTGGGACACTTTGCCACAGAATGCAGGAAGCCAAAACAAGTAAGGAAGAACTCTTATGATTCAAATCAGAAGAGTAAATCTGAAAGGGCTTACCTGGCAAAGGGAAGAAGCTGGGATGATACTGATAGTGAAGATGAAGAAGTTGGGAATCTTGCTCTTATGGCTATTGATGGAAATACTTCATCGTCAAGAAAAGAGGTAAAATTTAATGATGTTGAATTAGTTTATCATCTAGGAGGTTCCTTAGTTTGTGCTCGTCGTGATAATGAAATGTTAATTCAACAGGTCAAAGACCTTGAGAAAGAGGTCAATGAATTAAAACTTGTGCACATTAATCAAGAAAATTTAAAAGAACAAGTATCTTTTCTAGAGAATAGAGTTAACTGTTATAGATAACTCGAAACTATTCTCAAAGACAAGATCACCGGTCTTGAGACTAAGGTTAAAGCTTACTTTAATTCTTGTTCGAAGGCTAAATAGTTCTACAATAAGCAAGCTATTAATCAAACATCTGGAATAGACTTTGATTACAATGTTGCTATTGGAGAATTAGGCATAAACTCCCCTCCTCATGTATGTGCTAAAGGTAGGGAAGTACCGCATGTGCTTAAGGGTCCTCTATAAAGAATCAATTGTTGAACCATTTGATGAGACCTCCTTTATTATTCAAGAAGAAATATGTGCTGAAGATCTTGCTAATGAGAAGGTTGTTTCCAAGCCAAGTGTGTCGAAAGTTCCAGTCAAAGTTGTGAAAGCAACTGAGACTAACTCAGACACACATGAGTTGGATAACAAAAATGCCATGTCTACCATGCATAATTTGCCTATTGTTAATCCCTCTCATAAAGTATGTGATGTTCCTAATTGCATGTCTTGTGCTTTTAATTTGATGTATGCTTATTTTAATGGTAAGCATGTTTCTAGTGATAAGACTACTCCTCGTCAGCATGTGAATAATAGGAAGCATAATAGGTCTAAGACTGCTAGTCCTCCTAAAGTAGAAAGGAGACATTTGTGCCTAAGCCTAAACAGAAATTTGTTAAGGCTGTTTACAAGGTCAAATGTCCAGTCGTTGAGAAAGTTGAGAACATAAAAGTTAACAATGTTGTTTTGCCTGATAAAGGCCAATTCTACAAGTATGCCGGACCCAACCAAGTTTGGGTTCCGAAGAAGGTCTAATCCATTTATATTGCAGGGCATTAAATAGGTGGAACCGGTAGTGTGGATTCTTGATAGCGGATCGTCAAAAAATATGACCGGAGATAGAGCCCTGCTATCAAATGTGGTTGAGAAAGCTGGCCCAGTGGTTACCTTTGGAGATAACAATAAAGGTTTAACTGAGGAATATGGTTGTTTGCAAGCTGGAAATGTTATCATTGATAATGTGTATATTGTGCAAGGACTTGAACACAATCTGCTTAGTATCAGTCAGTTCTGTGATAAGGGATACTATGTTTTATTCGACAAGCTGAAGTGTCAAATCTTGCATAAGAAAAGTGAACAACCCTCCTTGATGGGAATCCGGAAAGGAAATCTGTTCGTAGCTGACATGAACTCTGGAAGCAATCCTGAAGTCAATTGTTTCTATTCAAAGGCATCGTCAAACGAGAGTTGGCTATGGCACAAGAGACTTTCCCATCTCAAACTCTCTTATCAAGAGAGAATTGGTCAGAGGTCTGCCTCAACTGGAATTCTCCCCAGAAGGACTGTGTGAGGCATGCTAGAAATGAAAGTCATAGAAAGCAAGTCACAAAGGAACTGACACATCCTTCATAACTGGTGTTCTTCAGTTATTGCACATGGATTTGTTTGGATCAATTAATGTTCTTTTGACGTCAAAGAAGTATTACTGTCTTGTGATAGTTGATGACTATCCCAAGTATACGTGGGTTTTATTCCTTCACTCTAAGGATGAAACACCACAAGTTGTGATTGATCATATCAAGTTGATCGAGTTAGATTCTAATATCCCTGTTAGAGCAATAAGGTCAGATAATGGAACAAAATTCAAGAATTCACTTCTCAATGGATTTTGTACAGACAAAGGGATTTCCAGACAATATTCAGCTCCTAGAACCCCTCAGCAGAATGAAGTGGTAGAAAGGAAATATCGTACATTGATTGAAACTGCAAGAACTATGTTAAGTGAATCAGGTCTTCCAATGTACTTTTGGGCTGAAGCTGTCAATACTGCATGTTATACTCAGAATCGAACTCTAATCAACAAGGACCTCATGAAGACTCCTTATGAGATTATGAATGAACAGAAACCTTCTATCAAATACTTTCATGTATTTGGTGCCAGATTCTTCGTGCTCAAGGATGGAGATGATCGTCGTGGCAAATTCGAGGCAAAGGCATATGAGAGTATTTTTGTTGGTTATGGAAGACGATCATACAGGGTGTATATCATTGATCAACATAAAGTAATTGAAAGTGTCAATGTTACATTTGATGACACTAAACTCCCAAGTATCCAAACTGAAGATCCTTCTGAGAAACTGAAGTTTGATGATATGTCAGATTCAGAATCAGAAAATGATCAAGAACCTGAGGTTGCTGCTTGTGAAGAACCTGTTAATCATAATGATACTCAAGGTAATGGTGATGGAAATATTGGCAACAATGGAGATACCACTGCTACTGACGGAGAATCATCAAGTCAACCTGGTAACAACTCAGGAGGAGATGCTGAAGGATCAACTAGTAGGACACAACATCCCAATATATTTCAAGGCGAATCATCAAGATCAAATCTTCCAAGACAGACTGCCTGGAATAAAGCTCATCATTTTGAGTTAATTATTGGTGATCCAGATGTTGGAGTCAGAACTAGACGTGCTACTCAAAATGAATGTCTGTTCTCAGGATTTCTTTCTGAGATGGAACCTAAGAAGATTGAGGAAGCACTGACTGATCCAGATTAGGTGATTGCTATGCAAGATGAACTCAATCAGTTTGAACATCAACAAGTCTGGAAACTGGTACCTAGACCTACACACAAGAAAGCTGTTAGTATTCAGTGGGTATTCAGGAATAAACTAAATGAAGATGGTGTGGTTACTAGAAACAAAGCAAGACTGGTAGCTAAAGGGTATTCTCAAGCTGAAGGCATTGATTATGATGAAACCTATGCTCCAGTGGCTAGACTTGAGGCCATCAGGATATTTCTGGCATTCGTAGCATTCTCAAACTTTAAAGTTTATCAAATGGATGTCAAGAGTTCCTTTCTCAATGGAAAGTTGGATGAAGAGGTATATGTAGAGCAACCTCCTGGTTTTGAAGATCCAGATCATTTGGATTTTGTCTACTTTCTTTTCAAGGCTATCTATGGTCTCAAACAGTCTCTGAGAAAATGGTATGACACTCTTTCTGAATTTCTTATTGAAAATGACTTTACTAGAGGTGTCATAGACAAAACTCTCTTATCTAAAAAGCATAAGAATGATACTATATTAGTCCAAGTCTATGTGGATGATATAATATTTGGGTCTACTAATGATAGTCTCTGTAAGAGATTTGCTAAGTTAATGCACAACAAATTTGAAATGAGCATGATGGGAGAGCTGAAGTTCTTTCTCGGATTACAAGTAAATCAAAGTTTAGATGGAATATTCATTTATCAATCCAAGTATCTCAAGGAACTCCTCAAAAAGTACAATCTAGAGGATTCTGCATCAGTAAGGACTCCGTCATCTACAGTTGTCAAGCTTGGACCATGTGAAAACTCCATTAAGGTAGATGTCACAAGCTACAGAGGTATGATTGGCTCATTACTCTATCTTACTGCAAGTAGACCAGATATTATGTATGCTACATGCTTATATGCAAGGTTCCAAGCGGATCCTAGAGATATTCATCTCGTTGCTGTAAAACGAATCTTGAGATATCTTAAGGGAGCACCAAATCTAGGTATTTGGTACCCTAAAGAATCTGGTTTTAACCTTGTTGGATATACAGATTCAGATTACGCAGGAAGTGTTGTTGATAGGAAAAGCACCTCAGGGAGTTTTCAATTTCTAGGTAGCAGGCTAGTCTCATGGTACAACAAGAAACAACAAACAGTTTCCAATTCAACGGCCGACGCTGAATATATTGCTGCTGGAAGCTGCTGTGCTCAGATCTTATGGATTAGGAACCAACTACGGGACTATGGCTCTGTATTGAACAAAATTCCTATTCTATGTGACAATACAAGTGTAATATCCATCACCAACAACCTTGTGCAGCACACGAGGACCAAGCACATCGACATCAGGTATCATTTTATTAGAGAGCACGTCATGAATGGTACTGTTGAACTATTTTTTATTCCAACAGAAGAACAATAATAGATATTTTCACTAAACCGCTTGATGAATCCACATTTACCAGATTATTTGGTAAATTGGGTATGTTGAATAGTTTTAGTGACTAATCTAGTTAATATCTGAGATCTGTTCTTGAATGAATTTACAAATGAATTTTTTCATGGTTGAAAAATTCATTCGCAAATTTATTTTATCATTTATACCATATTCCTTGCTTATTCTATGTAATTTTGTTATCTTATCTTATTTATTTATTCAACTTGTTAATTTTAATATCTCAGAATATTTTTTTCTCTAAAAATATTTTTCTACGAATCTTATTTGCTAAAATTCAAAAGAAATCTATTTTTGGACTAAATTATAGTTATTTCTGAATATTTTAATTTGTATATATATTGTTTGTATTTATGCTATTATTGTATATAGTTTTTCTTTGTGTGCATTTCTATTTTTAAATCATTTTTGTGTTTTTATATATAAAACTGCAATGAATATCGGCAAGACTATTGAAATTGTCTTCCTGAAAGTCATTCTAGTTTAACATTATTTATTTTAATGTTCAATATATTTTTATACTGGCAAGACAATCGGTATGAGAATCAATTGTCTTTCCAGTTATAAAACTTATATAATATATATTAACTATTTTCTACTTTTATTTTGTACTAGTATGACAATCGGTATAACTATCGGATTGTCGTTTCAGTTCTTTTTCTTTTTTGTTTTTTTTATTTCCCCTTTTTTGCCTTGTATGACAATCGGTATGACAATCGGTAAGACAATCCTGAATTGTCATACCAGTTGTACTATTTAGGCGGTTGTTACGTTTTTTTTGTTTGTTTGTTTTGTTCTATCTTCCTCCAAACAGTCATCTTGTTCGTGTTTCAAAACCAAACCTCCATCAATCGCCATTTTTGCTCGAGTTCTTACTCAGCACTTTGTTTTTTAAAAAAAATAAATAAGAATGTAAATCAAGATAGTGGATTTAACTCAAGGATTTATTCGAGGATTTAACTCAACTCAAATAAGAATGTAACAAGTAAATAGTGGATTTACCGTCAAAGAGATCTCACAAAGTAACATCTGTCAAAGGATTCAGAAACAATGTTCATCTACAGACTTGAGGAATTATTTCACTGGAAGAAGTTCAAGAAATTGATCAAGCCTCAGTGATATAAATCAAGATTGTGGATTTAATCAAGTGTCAGAGATCTTGTCAGGGTATCAGATAATTATAGGGTTTTAATCTGAAGAAAATCAAGTTATCAAAGTCAAGACATGAAGAAACGTCACGGAAGTTTGTCACTCATGAACCAGACAGTACATCGAGTGTCAACATTGAAGTGGTGGAATTGATTCATAATTTTCAGAAGATTTTCAGAAGAATGGTTGCTGTTCAAGAGTAGTATTAATTCTCTATTAATTAATTAAGTCATATAATTTAATTAAAAAAATAAATTATATCTGCAAAGATTAATTTATTGATTAATTGAATTAATTGATTAATTAATTCGGAATTAATATTATGAATTTTCAGAATTGATTTTGAATTTATACACAATATTAATTCAGCAAGACAATCATTTGAACTGGTATGACAATCAATTGTCATACCGAAAGTCATGCCAGTTCAATCAATTGTCATGCCGATTATCTTTCCAGTTCATTCAATAGTAATGCGGATTGTCTTACCAGTATAATCAATTGTCATGCCGATTGTCTTGCTAGATCAACGGATTATCTCACCGATTGTTTTGCCAATTCACTCTTGCCAGCTCAGTTCAGTTCTATTGAGTGAATTATAAATGACAACAGCAGCAGATCATTAACATACATCATTCAATATATTTCAACCAACTCAAGAACAAAAGAAGCAGAAGCAGCAAAAATATTTTATCTCTCAACTGTATTTCAAGTTCATTAATTTCTAGTCATTAAAGTTAAATCCAAACCACTGGGAATAATTCTCTTGTTCTTGTGTAACTATCTAGCGGATCAAAATCCCTAGAACTTAATCTCAAATTGCTTCTAGCATTTGATCTTTTTATTGCAAAAATAGAAAAAGTTCATGTCGAATTTATTCTAGATTTGTGATAATTTATTTGAGATTAATCCCTTGTAAACGATACCGTTGGTGTAACACCTTTCAAGTTTAATATTAGTTTTATTTAACTTGAATTTTGTTTCACCTTTTTATCCCGTATTGAATTCGATTAAACGGTAAAGTTTGTATTCAACCCCCCCTTCTACAAATGTATTGGGACCTAACAGTTTAGTTTTTTGGTTTTCAAAGAAACAAAATTCTGTATTCATCTCAACGACGAAGGTTGAGCATATGGAAGCTGCAAAGTGTTGTGCTCAAATATTGTGGATGAAGCAAACACTAGGTGACTATAATACTCCCTCCGTCCCAATCATTTCTATACAAATGGTTTGGGCACAGAGGACAAAAAATTCATTAAAATAATATTAGTTTTGGTAAGGTGGTGGGATGAGAGAGAAATAAAAAGTGTAATTTAGTGAAAAAAGTATAAAGTTGGGTAAAGTGGTGGGACCAATCAATATTTAACGAATAAAATGAGTGTAGTGGGAGAAAGTAGTGGATGTAGTTGATTTTTATATTATTAAATTCTTACTATTTTTGGTAAGTTTAAAATGTGTAAAATTGAATGTGACATCCAAAAAAAGAAAGTGTATAGAAATGAATAGGACAGAGGGAGTATAAAATTTGATGTGATCTCAATCTTATGTGATAATACGAGTGCTATTAATCTTAGCAAAAATCCCGTATTATATTCAAGATCTAAACATATAGATGTGAGACATCATTTTTTACATGATAATGTCAATAAAAGCGATATAAAAATGACTCATATTGATATGGGATCAATCTCGCTGACATATTCACAAAACTATTAAATTCCGAAAGATTCACTAAACTCCGCTTGGATTTAGGAATGTTAGAATCTATAAAGTAATGGTTCATATAAATTAGGGGTGAGCGCGGTGCGGGCGGTGCGGTTTTTTCCTCAAACCACAAACCAAACCACACATACGGTTTGATCAAATTTCCAAACCGCAGCCGCACCGCGTACCCTCAAAAACCGTGTAAACTACACCACGAAAATGTGGTGCGATGTGGTGCGGATTATACTTTACAAATTCAAAAAATTTAAATAAATACAAAACTTAAGTTTATTTAAATTTCGGAATAATATAACAAAGTCGCCAATATTGTTCAATAATATAAATTAGAAATTACACACCATAAAGTTTAACATAGAAGCTTAGATCGGCAATTAAATGAGTTCACTATTAAAAAGTTGGCTTTGTACCATGTGTCTCATTGTTTGTGAAGAAACAATGAAGAAACACGAACAGGATAATCACTACGTAATAATTGGTCTTGCAGTATCAGTATGTTAAATGAAATCAGAATTAATAAATGAAACCATGAAATATATGTATATATACTAGCCTATGACCCGTGCGATGCACACATTGATGATAACATTTGTAATCTTATTATTTTACAAAAAATAAATTATTATATATTATTGTGATTAATGAAGTTAAAATATTTACGTATTATTTTGTCTGTATTATATTATTGAAGGATTCAAAATTTATATAGTTAAAATCTTAAAAGGTCCTCCTAAGCTTATTGGTTGTTGTGTGGGTGTAGAGCCTATAGGAAAGTGGGAGTCCCGAGTTTATGTGAATGATTTGGTATTATTTTATTAATAAATTTTTTTTAATTTTTTCTTGATTTATTATATATTTTGTTATATAGTTGAGTGCGATTATAAATTAAGTTGGATAATAATTCATAGAGTTTGTAGTTATATTAAATACACGATTTATATTTTTAAATTAAATTATATTTTTTTAAATTTTGTTTTAAAAGGTGTTCACATACTTTTTAGGAAGGTGTTAATCAACCGACCAAATGAAATAATATTTCGCTTATAATAGTATAGTATCGATATATATATATATATAATATTAAATAGTGCGGTGCGGTTTGAAGCACATTTCAGAAATTTAAAACCACAACACACAACGCACCGCGCGGTTTATTAAAAATTTAAACCGCAACCGCACCATGAAAATTAAAAACCGCGTTTTGCGGTGCGGATTGGTGCGGTGCGGGCGGTTTTTACGGTTTGCGCGGTTTTCTGCTCACCCCTATTATAAATATTCATAAAAAGAGTGAGAATACTTGAGAATTATGAAGTTATCTCACAAAAAGGATATTTTCTCGATCAAGTTATTAAGTTTATCTATAACTCAGATTCATCAATAAAAAAATTTATTGATCGGGTTAAGATAACTTAAATAGCCCAGATTTACCGGGAAATAAACCTAATCGAGTGAATATTTATTATTCCATGAGATTTATAAATATTTATAAATTATTCTCATAAAGTATATTTTACAAGATAAATATTTATATATATATATATATAATTTGATCTTAATATATATTTCAAAATAATTATACAAATATATATATTTCTTATCTAATTAATATTTAATAATAAGAGTTATTTTTATCTATAAAATATTTATGGTGTATTTAAATATACTTATAAAAGATATATATATATATATATATTTCATATATAAAATACTCTTATATATATATATATAGATAAATAACTTATTTGTGTACCATCCCAACAGTAAAATTATTTTTGGCCCAACATTTAAAAAAAACAAAACATTTTTAACTAAAATGTAGGGACAAATATATAATTTGTCTAATAATTTTTTAGCCAGCCAAAAAATAAACCTAAAGCCCAGTTTTAATCTCTTTTTAAACTTCAATCTCATCCATTCACTACTTTCTATCTTTAATCCTGACCGTTGATCCACTAAAATATTTATACTATCTCTACAGTACACGGTTCAAACCCTATTCCTTTCATTTCTCTATCTCTTGCCTCTTTGTCGTCTCTCTCTCTCTCGACTGTAAAGCCTAGAAAGTTTCCGAACAAAATCTTCATTTTTCTGATGAAACTCGCGATAATAGCTACAATACTATGCTTATATATATATATATACTCATCTTATATCTGATTGATTCGATGAAATCATTATTGGGGTTGCTTAAATCAATACGATTCTGATGAATTCAATCAGCAATTTCTACATAAATTACTGAGAAAACATTGAATCGAACATGTATTGATTCATAGAAACACAAACACACACTTAGTTTCAGTTATTTTGGTTAAATTTGAAAAACCCTAACCCGTTTGTTTAAGTTTGAGAACCGGAGAAAGCTTAAATCCAGTCGAAAATACTGAGAAAGTGGTTGCATGCAATGAAAAAGCATGGAAGTTGACTCAGTCGTGGTAAGTCATGATGACTTGGTTAAGTCACAGGTGACAGTAAGCATCAAAGATCAATCCCCAAACTTTTGTTAATTAAATCTTGATTCGAGGTCTTGATTAGTTGTTAACTAGAATTCGTGATTGAACTTCATATGTGATTCGTGTAACTATGATTAATTGGTATTTGTTGCGTATGTGAGTTTTAATCAAGAGGATTCGTTTTAAATTAATCGGAGTTTTTTACTTTAAGGTAGTTAATTGATTCGAAAATGTGATGATTTGTTGGCTATTCTTTATAAGGATTTGTTTTAAAACTAAGGGTGACTTTGATCTCAATTTAACTAATTGATTCTTATTTATGATTATTTGACAACTGGTGTTATAAAAACCTTAATCCTGGACTGGTTCTTTGATTATAATCTTGATATAACTATGTGATTCAATTAATGTATCTACTTACTAATCTGGGGTATTTAAGAATTAAAATTTTAGTATTTGCATACTAATATGATTGTGAAAATTGTCTTTGAACCTAGAAGTCAGGATATAGGGCAAATTAACTAATTGACTTGGTGAAGAATGGTTTGTATTAATCTTCTTGCTTATTTATTGAGTTTAAAATCAGTGAATCATATAATTTACTAAAATAAAGTAATTTGTGAAAAGAAATAATAAATAAGGAACTGTAGATTGGTTAACTGTTTGTTTAAATCAACCAGACTTTGATGTTTTGAGTTTGTGGAGTCTATAAATATGAGTAATATGACTGATTCATAAAAATATCATTTGTTTTGGTTGAAAAATTGATTTGGTTGTATAAGTAAATGTTTATACGAATTATTACTTAATTGATTAAAGTAGTATTTACTTAAATTAATCATCTAACTGGAATTGTTATAATCTAGAAAGTGTTAATTAAATCTCTGTGATAAATTGAGTGGTTTGACTGTATTTACTCTTTGAATGTGCTATTTATCTACTCTAATACAAGACAAACAGATTGGATAAATAAATTGACTATGAGAATCAATGAATTGTCTGCATACTAATAGGTCTTTATCTATAGATGAAAATTTTAAACTATGAACTTAAGTATCAGTTATAAACCTTTAATTGATTATATGCTTAATGAATAAAAAAACAATCTTTCAGAATGTCTTGTGCTAAATGTATAGCTGTTAAGTTGTCAGTTCTGGATAAAAGATTGTCTCTAATTTGTGTCACTAACTAATCAAGTTATTTGATGCCTCACTTGCTATTGTGTGTACATATGGTCATAACAATCAGTTAGAGTATATCTATGATAATATGGTTGTAGATCTTGGAAACTAAAATGTATGATTATATATTTTGAATCTCTGATAACCAGTTCTGTGAATCATCACTTAAAGACACTTGATAATCTCTAAGTAAAGTGGAATTACTTGATTAATTTGAGATAATATAATACTAATAAAACCAAAAGCTATGTGTTGTGTGATTTACTAGCTTCCTGCCATAACCAGTTATGATATCTACAGTAATGATATTTGATGTGTGTTGTGTCTTCATAAGGTATGATTAGAATAATCAGTACTATGCTAGCTTAAATATAGTTTAGTAAACAATACACAAACACACACTGCCCTCACAGTAAGACCTGGCAGGGAAGCCATGAGCATCCCTGTATCTGGATCACTGTTGTGATCAATGGCCACCTAGTTTGTCTAGGAATTATTGGTTAAATGTGTGTTTTTGTCTATCAAGCTCATTAACTGCTATTTGATATAAATGAGTTATGAATTAAATGTTGTTGATCATTGAATGTTAAATGTTTGAATGATAAATGTTAAAGTGATTAAATGCATCTTATATTCCCTGTGTTGCATTCTGTGATTCATTACATTAAACTGCTTTTTCCTAGAGAAATAAATGTAACAAAACTTTATTCAATTAAAAAAACACAACCTATCTATTAAACTCACTTCACACACATCAACTACCTTAAATGCACTTGTACTTATAGTATAGGTTCTATATGATAAAGTAAGCTAGGAAATCAACTTTATGTCTCACTGTTTTCAAAAATCTGTACTTCTGCACTGTGCTGTTTTCTAAAAGAGGAACATAATCAAAGTATAAATAAATATTCTTTATTCTCAAATGTGTACTGGTCCATGCATATGTGTATCTTTGCTACATTACATCACTCACTGATATAAATCATACGAGGATCTATCTATATAATAGGCTTGGACTATTGTATATCACAGCCATGCATGCATTAAATAGTTTTCACTGTTCATGAACAGTAAAAAAAATTCAAAAAAAAATTTCAAAATCTTTTTGCATCTGTGTTAAGTGGCTATATATATGCATACATCTTGCATGCTGCATTCACACACACACAACATACTGAACTTCACTTCACTTGCAACATGAACCCAAATGCCAATCCCTATTACCCCAAGCCCAGACCATTAATTGAAAATCCACATCTTCTTGAAGATATGGAGAAAAATCAATTTCACCATCACAAAGCCTCATCTTTCAAAATAGTCCCTTCTTCACTTCCCAAACACTATCACAAAAGACATTTCCCTCCAAGACAAATCAGAAAGGGATATAAGAACCACACCATCCCTTTCTACCAAAGAAGGAAATATCAAAATCCTCAATCCCCTAACCCTAGACCTCCTAAACCCCTGCAAGCCAAAGTTTACACTAGAAAGGCCAACCTAAGACAAGATCCAAACAATACACCAACCATGAACAAGCCAAAACCACCTCCACCAAAACTATCAAACCCTTTAAACTCTAAAAAGTTCCTTGAACTTATCAAAAATATCCAACCTGGTACTTGTTTTTATGTGAAGGGTGAAGTGGAGTTTATAATTAGAAGGGCTTGGTGGGATGGTCTCATGTATAACTTAGGTAAGCACTACTGCACACATCTTATGGAGGAGTTCTATTGTAACATGAATATCATAAAAGGGGTAAATGGCATACTGCATTTTACTACATCAGTCAACAAAAAGGTCATTTGTGTTGATAACAAAAGCATCAATAGGGTATTGCATTTACCTTTGCCTTTGTGTGAGTTGTCTTGTGAGGATATCTACTCTCTGTTTGTTTTTAACAAATCTGAATTTGAACTAATGTTTGGCACTTTTTGTAAATCTGACATTCTTGATGGTCTTTGTAATGTTAATTGTGGCATTCATTTTAAGCACTTCACTGGAACTTTTCAACATCTAACTCTAATCATTAGGGAAAATGTTATGGCAAAACCAAATCAAAGCAAATACTTTGACTTCTTTGATATGAAAATCATATATCTTCTGTGCACTAACAAAATCAATTTCAGCATCTCTTATGTTATTCTTCTCAATATGATCAATGCACATCTTTTAGATTATATGCCTTATGGTATGCTAATCTCTTCCTTCTTTGCACTTTGCAATACCAACATGCCTTAAGCATTTTCTAATCTTGTTGATTCTCAAATGACTAATGTACACATTAGGCCACAAGTGCCCCTGATGCACTGTGAACCTCAAGAGGCAACTCTCACAGTCATTCCCCAGTTCATAAGAGAGGAAGATGTATTTATCTCTAAGTTTGAGTCTGTTGAAACCATGTTTCATGAGGTAAATCTTGAACTTAAGAGGGTTAAGGAAGAAAATAATGAGATGAAAGAAAAAGTAAGAGAGTTAGAGAGTCTCACTGCCTCTTGCAAACATAGAATTGCATATTTAGGATAATTGGTTGCATCTACTCTAGGAACTCCTTGCATGACTGATCAAGATATTATTAATTCCTTTCAAGTCCCTGTGAATGATAAAACTGCTATGATTCATGAGTTAGAAGATGTTAATGTCGTTCCATTTTTAGTAAAATAGCGAAGGAGCCAACAAGGGTGCTAAAGGTCAACTGATTGATAATTTGCCTAATTTGGTTCATATATGTGATGCTGATGGAAATGTGATTGCTTGAGTTTGCTGTGTGATGGATTCTACTATGTGCTTTTATGCTTGATGCTTTTTATATTGCACTCCCTTGTTGTTATTTAAGTTTGTTCTCTATGTTGTAACTTAATGCTGGTTTGCAATTCTTGTATTATGACCTGTGATCTTGGATTTTAGAAGTAAATGCACTTCTCTGGTTTGTAATAACTTAAAACAGGTTAAGGTTTCTATTCCAAATAATCAGTGAACCACACTGATTATTGAGAACACTTTTGATTATATATATCATGACCAGTTAGTGTATCTTGATTCTAATTATTATTTGTGAATCCTTCTCTTAAACTGTATATGCAGGAACCAAGTCAACTCTGACTTATATCATGTTATGCTTTCTTCCATTATATACATTTAAATATCAATTTTATGCAGGATTTATAACTGGTCTATTTTTGTATTCTGTGATACGTCCTGATTCATCAATCGCAGTTTAAATTGAATAGTCTATGATAAAATCTTTTGAACTAAATTGATGTATCCTGTTCTTCTTCTATGACAGCCTGATTCACTAAATTTCAAATGCTTTACTTGTCTTGATTCACTTATAAATGTCTCTGAAGCTAAATTAATACAATACAATTATAAGTTAACAGATATAGATGGCTGGTATTTGTGTTCTATGTCAAACTGACTTGCAGGAAAAGTAAATGTCACTGAGGAACTCCAAATGCAAAGAAATGGTAAATTCAACTCAAATACATCCCAGGAAAAGCTTCTAAAGGTATACAAGGTAAGGGATTTACTATCTTCTTTATACTTTGTCTTTAATACACATAAGAGTAATATATCAGGTATCCAAACCATCCCAACAATATGTACTATAGTCTGATTAAAAGGGATCAATTTTTAGTTTGTATTAGATTCTCAAATATATAATTTTGCAATGATAGTCTGTATTAAACTCTTGATTTGTTCAGTTTAAAAGGCTGTAGTAGAATGTATTAGGCGATATTGTGTGTATGATTTCTGGATTTGAACAATTTGTACTAGTAATAATCTATGTTTAGTACATTGGTCAATATAAAATGTATTAGGTACTCAGATGTGTAAACT
The DNA here is from genome assembly GCF_009905375.1 of Apium graveolens. Lineage (NCBI taxonomy): Eukaryota > Viridiplantae > Streptophyta > Magnoliopsida > Apiales > Apiaceae > Apium > Apium graveolens. The sequence goes on from NC_133650.1 coordinate 199,520,320, forward strand.
GCCCTTGAAATTAGTTCTTTCAATTTATGACAAACACTCTAGATTGTATTATACTTTATGAAATGTATTCATATCAACTATAATGTATTAGGATGATCAAGGATGTAAAACAATCATATAATACAGTTTGTGATAAATTCAAAATATATGAACTTGAACTAGTATTGCCATTCGGACTTAAAATTCTCTAATTGGAACCGTGTTCACAATTCATTTTAGACAGGAATAATACGAGATATCATTTTTTTTAAATCAATTCAATCGAGTATTATTCAAACATGATTTTATAAAAAGTCTGAAATCATCTGGCATGTATAGTATAAACACATTTGTTTATAAATGACTAAATAGCTCAAATTAAAATGCTTATTCATAACTAAAATTTTCATGTGTTATCGATACAGTTGATAAAACTTACAGTTAAAATAAATTTTTAGCACTGCATATGGTTGCTATAATCACTTACATTATAATCTTCTGTGTAGTAACAATTTTTTTTAAACAAGTGCTTTCATATTTTTAGTCAAACTGGTAAAAGACTTGAATGCATGAAATATTAGTGACACGTATATCTTAAAACCTAAATAGCATACCAAAGTGTCATGCTTCTAAAGTTAATACATGATCATGATTATTATTATTCTTGTTAGGCACAAAGCATGCGCTAAAAATTCATGCAAGTATACGCGTTCGCAAGTAATATAGAATGATTTCTAGTTCGTTCCCATAGAGACTCTGATTAATTATATCTAATTAACACTTACTCACCAATGTATGATTATTCTTCAATATCAAGACAATAACAATTCAGATTGGTTAACTAATATTAACTACAAGAATTAAATACTTAAATTAACAATATTAAACACACATGAGATCCTGACTTCATTACTACTTTATTCAATAGTTATTGTCATTACCCTTAGCATGTAATGGTGATGATATTAATCGAACAACACGAAACTGATAAACGCCAACTTTCGTCATACGAATACCATTCTACCAAGCATCCACAATTAAGATAGAAGTTGAATAGGCATCAATTATGTTGAGACTCTATATGTCTACAGAATTTGACAACATAACAATTTAAGCGCAAGTTATTCATGATGATTACACAGGGCAAGTAAAATGGTTAGAGTTACCCACTAATCATGCATACAATACATGAACCTATGCTAGCATGGCAAGTTCTAAATCTCGAAATTTACTGTCGCTTCACAAGAGATTAACAGGCTATCTTACATGTTCGCGACACATATAAGACGAATAAGCACAACCTATGCTAGATATCATATAATCACCACATACCAAGGTATTAAAAAATTAACTAAAGAAATACATAGTAAATCCGCTAGGATCCCATGATCACGATTAGCCCATAATAGAACTCATCGTCACCATGGGTTCATATAAAAGTATGATAATAATACAACGATATAAAGATTAAAAATACTTAATAAATAATGAAGTACGTCACAAGAGTATTAAAGTTCAAAGCATAAAGAAACTAGCCTCCACTGTTACAACGAATTAAAAGAATCACAAGATAAACGTATGCTTCCTCTTCTTCATTGTTGCATGCTAAAACAGTCTTCTCAATCTTCTTTCCTTCGCTCGTGATTATCTCCTCCATGAAGAAAACGTCTTCCCATAAGGTTTATATAATAGCCCAAGAGAACCAGCGCTAACAGAAGCCCAATTGGACTCGAATTAATAAAATCCGGAATCTGAATTTTCGCCCACAGCCGGCCGCCTGCATCCACCACGCGGGCGCCTGCTAGCAGGCGGTCGGCTGCTACTAGCACGCGGGCACCTGCAACCCTTCTGGAAAATTCCTTGAATTGCTTCTGTTTTTGCTGATTTCTTCGCTCATCCCCCCTAGACTGATTCCAAGCACTTCGTTAAGCTTTATTCGATGAAAACCACCTATCAAAGCAAGTTATAATCTGAAATGCAAAAACACTAGAAAATGTGTCAAATGCACAAAATACTCGAGTTCAAGACACCAATTTTAGCCGTTATGAGACACTCTAAGTGGTATAAAATGCCACTTATCACTTCAAAGCATGCGCTAAATAATTCACGCAAGTATACGCGTTCGCAAGTAATATAGAATGATTTCTAGTTCGTTCCCACAGAGACTCTGATTAATTATATCTAATTAACACTTACTCGCCAATGTATGATTATTCTTCAATGTCAAGAAAATAACAATTAAGATTGGTTAAATAATATTAACTACAAGAATTAAACACTTAAATTAATAATATTAAACACATATGAGATCCTGACTTCATTACTACTTCATTCAATAGTTATTGTCATTACCCTTAGCATGTAATGGTGATGATATTAATCGAACAACACGAAACTGATAAACGCCAACTTTCATTGTACGAATACCATTCTACCAAGCATCCATAATTATGATAGAAGTTGAATAGGCATCAATTATGTTGAGACCCTATATGTCTACAGAATTTGACAATATAACGATTTAAGCACAAGTTATTCATGATGATTACACAGGCCAAGTAAAATGGTTAGAGTTACCCACTAATCATGCATACAATATATGAACATATGCTAGCAAGGCAAGTTCTAAATCTCAAGATTCACTATCGCTTCACAAGAGATTAACAGGCTATCTTACATGTTCGCAATGCAAATAAGACAAATAAGCACAACCTATGCTAGATATCATACAATCACCACATACCAAGGTATTAAACAATTAACTAAAGAAATCCATAGTAAATCCGCTAGGATCCCATGATCACGATTAGCCCATAATAGAACTCATCATCACCATGGGTTCATATGAAAGCATGATAATAATACAATGATATAAAGATTAAAATTACTTAATAAATAATGAAGTTCGTCACAAGAGTATTAAGGTTCAAAGCATAAAGAAAACTAGCATCCACTGTTACAACGAATTAAAAGAATCAGAAGATAAACGTATGCTTCCTCTTCTTCGTTGTTGCGTGCTAAAACGGTCTTCTCAATCTTCTTGCCTTCGCTCTTGATTATCTCCTCCATGAAGAAAACGTCTTCCCATAAGGTTTATATAATAGCCCAAGAGAACCAGCGCTAGCAGAAGCCTAATTGGACTCGAATTAATAAAATCCGGAATCTGAATTTTTGCCGACAGGCAGCCGCCTGCATCCTCCATGCGGGCGCCTGCTAGCAGGCGGTCGCCTGCTACTAGCTCGCGGGCGCCTGCAACCCTTATGGAAAATTCCTTTAATTGCTTCTGTTTTTGTTGATTTCTTCGCTCATCACCCCTAGACTGATTCCAAGCACTTCCTTAAGCTTTATTCGATGAAAACCACCTATCAAAGCAAGTAATACCCTGAAATGCAAAAACACTAGAAAACGCGTCAAATACACAAAATACTCGAGTTTAAGACACCAATCCAAGTTGTTATGAGACGCTCTAAGTGGTATAAAATGCCACTTATTATACCACCAAACTTGAGTCGATGCTTGTCCTCAAGCATCACAGACTCAAAAATAGAATAAAAATATGAATGAATGCAACTTATATAGATGCAGCGATCCCCTCGCGATGACTAAACCAACCAACACATGACATATCAACAAATGCAATCAGTCAACTAAAGATCAATCAAATCACGCAAGCTAACATACAACTAGAAACGTGGTGTATGCGAATGCTTAACAGATATGCTTTGAAACTAGATCAATCACCATAACTTAATTATCCTCAAGGCAATCACAAGCTTATACGAAGAATATATTCTAGATACAAAATGACTTATAACATGTTAGTCCCTTAACAATATAGCAAGAATTACAGAAGGGGGGTTGAATGGAATTCTTGAACCTTTTTCTTAAAATAAAAATGTTCAAACTCGAATACAAATACAAGTGTTTTGATTAGCACAATGCGAAATAAAAATTTAAGTGAATCAAAACATAAACAATTAAAAACAAGAGTCTTTAAAAACTTTCTGGTGGATTTAAACAATTCGACCAGCGATATATATTATATCGAGAGAACTCTGTGTGCAAGAATGCTCACAGCTGCTTGCAAATTTGAACTACTGAGAATACATAGAAATGCTAATAATTTTGCTTACAAATGTTTCTCACTTTTTGTATCTCAGATCTTAGTTTCTATTTGCTACTTCTTGGTTTATATATTACCAAGATTACAAAGTCAAAAGATAGAATCATTATAAAAACTATTAGTTTTTTATGCTTTGCTACTTTGTTCTTTATTACCCAGTTAATAGGCTTCCTCATTCCTTTTGCATACATCCCGACGCATGTGACCAATTGTCACTGTCAACTGATGTTTGAATTCTTTATCCGTTGGGTTCATGATCATCCGTCGGATTGTTGATTATCCATAGGGTTGTTGATCATCCGTCTGGTGCTTTGTAGTTTATCCGTCGGGTAGCAATCATGCACTTGACTTCATTTCACTTATACAGAATTACAAGACATCATCTATGTACAATTAATAAACCTATTCTGCATATCTAGTTAAAGTCCACATGACTTATATGCTACTACAGACTCTATACAAAGGTGTATGCAGAAATGTGCTACAGACTCATTATTACATAAGCTACTCATTCGATGGATAATAAGTCATCATCCGTCGGGACTATAATGAGTTATCCGTCAGGACTATAATTCTTATCCGTCAAGTGCTACATTATTTCACTAAGTAAAATCTACTTAGGTGTTTTGTTTATGTCATCATCAAGTACACAAAATATGCACAACAATCTCCCCCAATTTATGTCTACTGGAATTGTAGCCATAAATTAAGAGATACTTGATGATAACAAAACACCCTAAACATACATCTTTAAAATAAAGTAGATAATACTGAAAGTGCTTCAATTAATCAAAATGTACAAAGTTTGGCTCACAGTCATTTCAAGATGCTCCTCTAGCCTGAGCAGATTTTTCTAGTTTCTTGAAGGTCTAGATCTTCTTCCAAGCTTCCTGTTGTTTTCATCAATCTGATTTTGAAGCTGCCTGTGGAATTCCAGTTCATCGGATTCTGAGAGATTTAGCTTTTCTTGCATTTCCCAAAGAGTCTTATTGCTGGAGATGCTCAGTTGGTCTTCTAATCTGAAGAATCTTCTCATACCTTTGTCATCCATGAATTCCATCAGCCAGTAGGGCCTTAGATGCACTCTTCTCCCTGTGTATAGGATGATTAGAGTATTTGGGAGTGCATCTTTAGCTCTAACACTCCTTAGTTCTTCAATCTTCTTCAATACTAGTCTTCTTGCAGTGACATTGAACCCAAAGTTCTTCTTGAAGGATAAATAAACTTTAATCTGTACAGCTTGGCTCTCTTGAAGAATCCTGTGAAGTGGCCACTGAATCTCCTTTCCTCTTTTGTACTTGAACACTAACCTTTCAAGTAGGTTCCTGTATGCATCAATTCCCCTCACTTCATCTAGTTCATCCAGATAGAGGTTTAGATCAGAAAATTCTTTGATGTCACACAAAGTACATGCAGTCTCCCTTATTGACTTTGGGTTGAGCTTTGACTACAGATTTGGATTTGAGAGGTGACAGCTTCACTTTCTTGACTGCCCTTGACTTTGTCCTTTTTGGCTTGCTAAGGATTGGTAGACTGAAGTCAGGAATTGGTATGTTATCCCATTCTATTGGCTCATCCTTGGGCACAATAGGTTCACCATGAATATTCCTATAGGGATCCACCACCCTTATATCTTCAAATACCATAGAGGGCTTTGATGCTTGAGTTGTAGTTGGTGTGGGTTCCTTAGGAAATTGATCTCCCAATTCCTTGTCAGCAATATCCAGTTTCCTTTTTGTTCATTTAGCCAATTCTTTCTTTCTTGGAGATTTCTTCTGTTCTTCAACTTACTCCCTTGATTCAGTAGCTTCAGATGGTTGAGAGGGAATTTGTTGAGATGAACTCATAGCCTGTATCTTGGCTAAGATAGCAATCTGCTCTTTCTTTTGTTTAGCCTTCTTTGCATTTAGAATAGCTTGCTTCTTTTCCTGCTTCAATCTGGCTTTTTCTTCTCTCTTTGCTTGAGCAAATTGAGGATGTCCAGCTACCACACAAATTTCCTTCCCATTTCTGACTATCTTAGCAATCCTCTTTTTAGAAGCTGAATCGGTTGGATCTTTGTAGAAAACAATTGATCTTGACAGAAGCTTCTTCTCATCAGGCTTGGGTGTCTCATACACAGTATCCAAGGGGTTCTTCAAGGATGATTTTGAATAGTTTACCCTTGGTTTAAGGATCATTTCAGCCTTTGGAGACTTGATGCAGGAAGATTGTCCTCTTTCCAGATAATTCATGCTCATCTCATTCACACTGATTTGCTTGACTTGAGAGTGATGGATGGCTGACTTAACTGGCTCCTTGACAAGTTGAAACTTCTTCTGTATCTCCTCATCAATCTTCTCCCAGTTGATCAAACTCAACTTTCCTTTCTCGGCAACTTTCAAGTTTGCTGCTGCTGCTTGAATCGGATCTATACAATCTGCAACTGGTGGCTTTGAGACAGTAATTGAAGGTACAATTACTTTGCTGATTTTTATTTGAAGTTTCTCCCCCTCACTTGGTCCTTTCTCCCCCTTAATTGGTTCTTTCTCCCCCTTTTTGTTATCATCAAGTTGAGGAGTCAGGCCTTGTGCTTTAGCCAGTTGCATTAGAAGATTTGTCTGAGACTGTTGAACTCTATCTTCAATAACTTTCAATAACTTGAACTCTATCTTCCAACTTGGCCAGCTTCTTTTCAGAATCTGATTCTCTTCTTAATCTCAGTAATAGATCCTGCATGGTACCATATGGCATGACTGAATCCAGCTTCTCAGAATTGTAGGTCTTCAAGTCAGCTATATCCTTTTTGAGTTCATCTACACTCAGATTCTGTCTTAATTGCTGTAGCTTCATTAGATGTAGAGAATCTAGGTGAGCTTGAAGAATATCCTTGGTACCAGCATTTGAGCTCTTCTGAATGGCCTGTTGGATAGACATGACTTGTTTGACCAAGGATACATTAAATTGTCCTGGTGTGGACTCCTTTGTCAAGGCCTATTCAGGTAAATCTGGAATAGAACTTGGGCCTTCATCTCCCCTTAAGTTCATGCTTCCATCAAATGAAATAGAGTCATCATCATTAGAATTTACTCCAAATTCTTCAGATGGCTCACCAGCTGTAGGAGGCATTAAGTTTACAACAGCTTTATCCCTTTATAGAGATTCTGAAGTATGCACCAGATTCAAAGTCTTTTCTGCCTCCTCATTGCCCTGAGCAGCCAATAGTTGATAGGCTGACACAAGATGAGTAAAAGTGTCAGCATCCAAGGAAATGTTATCAATTATAGCTTTGTAATGTTGCTGAAATTTTCTTTCCTTTTCAGCATCATCCACAATCATTGACTCATGAGCAATGGCTGGATCCACCCTCATACCCTCTGTACCTGCTTTTCTCTCATGTTCTCTCTTTTGTTGCATCAGGGTCTCACCCTGGCTCCCCACCCTCACACCCTCACCTTTAACTACTAAGGTGGGACTCCTCTCACTCCCTTTTGCCAATCCTGAATCAATGGATTGCTGATTTTCACTCATTTCCTCTCCTTTTGCCTGGGAGCAACTCAGCCTCTCACTCAAGACACTCTCCTCTCTCAGTCCTAAGAGTGACTGTACAACCACTAAATCTTCTGCACTTGAAATAATTGAAGTTTGAAGTTGTGCAGAGATACTCGACGAATGAGTGATATCCATCGAGTGAGTGGTAATGCTATCCGACGGATAACTGCTGTTAGGCTTATCCATCGGGATACAATCACTACTCGACGGATGAGCAATATCCGTCGAGAGAGTAGAAATGAATGAGGTAGGAAGAGAAACTATTGTTGACTCTGTGCTGATTGAAGATATTTGGGGCACAAATGTCACAATAGTTTCTGAAAGAATTGGCAAGTGAGCCAACAAATCATCTAAAAGATGATGCTCACTTGTACTGAATTTTGGCTTCCCCAACAGAGTTAAAGAAGGGGAATCAGGAATTGAAGTGTTTATCATATCCACTTCCAGAGAGTTTGATGGTGAGTATGGTGTATGAGATGCTTCTATAATTAGAGATTTTGGCTGTGACTCCACATTTATTGGAGCCACATCAAACTGAATTTGAGAGAGTGCAGGGACTGTGTTTTTAGCACCAGTTTGCGCTGTGTGTATGCCCTGTGCATCCCCAGAGGTTTTAGATTTATTCTTTCTTGTATAAGTTTGGGGTGAGCTTGTGTCCCTAACCCTTTTGGCCTGTGCTCTTGGCTGAGAGCTTTGTTCAATAACTACATCCTTTTGGGAGGATGCAGCTAGAAATGAGCTTTTGTCCTTTTTAAGCACTGCAGTTTGTTGGGAAACTGCAGTGTGGCTAGGCTGGGATTCACTCAACTCTCCAACCTTATTCTTGGGGTTTCGTTGATGTTTACCCCTTCCCTCACCTAACTTACCCTCCTTCACACTCCCCTCTTTGGCTTTGGTGGGTTTTTCAACTGGCATCTTTTGAGAGATACCAGAGGGGGTTTTCTTTGATTTAGATTTGGAAATAGTAGTAGGTTTGGAGGCTTTGGTAGGCAAATGTTTGGTCATTGACACAGTAGCCATAGCTACTCCTGAATTCAAAGAAATAGTGGAGGTTGGAATAGTTGTAGGGATGGATGAACTTACCTCACTTACCTGAGGTGCCTGCATTACAGGAAAGTAGAACATTGGCACATCCTTGTGATGATTTTCCCTGTTCAAATCTGCAATGAGTCTTCTCTCTTGAACCCAACAAACCAGTTTGTTGTTTGGGTTCTCAAGCACAATCTCTTCACAGAGGTGGTTAGCCAATAACATGAAAAATCTAGCATAATACACATTCTTACCTCTTTTAGCTAACTCACCTAATTTAAAACCTAACTCAAACAAGACAAGGTCACTAAAATTATAAAATTTATTTGTAACTAGCATGTATAGCATGTTAAGCATGGAAATATTCACTGAATCAAAATTACTGACTTTTCCGGAGAAAACCTTAGTAACTACATCACACATGAAACTCCACTCCTTCCTAAGACCCATTCTCCTAATATCACTCAGTTTAAAAGTAGGAAGTGCATAATGTATAGAATTAAGCATATTGATAATATCAGTGTCATTGTGTGGTGAAGTCACATTATTATCAGGAATTTTGAAACATGCTTTTATCACATCACTATTGATACAGAATTCATTACCTTTGATGGTTAGAGTGATGGTCTTATCAGTAGAGTTGTAGATAACAGTGGTCCACATCTCTTCATCAACTTCACAGAAGATTGTGGGTGATTCCAGCATAGCGTAATTAGCTTGCAGTTCTTCACAAAGTCCATCATCTTGTGGTAGTCCTCTGATTGCTGAATACCCTTATTGACCAATGCAGTGAAATTGTTCTTCTCATAAATGAACCCAGTTTGACACATAATCTTTACTACAGGTGCCATTGTTAGAGAATGAAAACTTGAAGAGATAGAGAGAGTAATTGCTTGAGAGATAATAAAATTAGAGCAGTTGAATTTGAGAATGATTAAAGAAAACAATTGCAATGAAATAAGCTTTTATACTATCTCAAAAATAACTGATAAAAATAATAAAGTAAAGTAAATTATGTCACACCCCCAACTTAACAAACAAAATATATAACTATTATAATATTTAAAAGAAAGTAAATATAACCGAATCCAAGATCTTACAGTTTAGGGTTTGGAACAACCCAACACTACCATCTATTACAACTAATTTTAATATCGAATCCTCACATAAAACTATCTCTTATTCTACCTGAGCTCGGACATACGCATCGGTGTCACAAGTCTTACGTGCTGTCTGCTTAAATCTAACCATAGCTGCTAGCTGTAATATCAGGGTTAAAGCAAGGAGTGAGCCAAATGCTCAGCAAGTGCTAAACAGTACGATACGAAACATAAATCGAGATATATATTAAAGAATGACAATGCGAAGATATAACTAATAATAACAAGAGATGAAATTTTGGGTGATGGCATCATTTGCTTGAATCAAAACATTTTCAAAATCATAACTTAATCAAAATCATTTTATGACGCTACGGATTACAGCCGGTGATCAGCCGCGAAGTAATCCCGAACCTCGCTGGGTTCTAAACTATTAGTGGATCCATATGCAACTTTTAAGCCTACAATATAAGTGTGGAAATGACTCGCGTCTCAGTCCAGATCCACATATTCAAAGAAAACATTTATCCCCCTTTGGGACTGAAAATCCATATTTTAATCATTTCAAAAACTGATGCCGATTTATAATAAAATCTCTTAAGTAGTAAACATTTTATCAAGGGATTATAGATCAACTTTGAAACACTGGAAATATGTCACCAAATTTCAGGGCCATGATCCACTAGACTTTACTATATTAGGGTAATTGAAAGGTTTCCATATACAAGAACTTTGACCAGGAGATTTAGCAAGGCTATTGGATAACATGAAAGAGTAATGCCAAACTAGGTTTAAAGCAATGGTTTTCAACAAGGTACAAGTACTAGAACATCAAGAAGATAAGCTTCATGAATACTAGGGGTGTTAAGGTATTAAGAAAATGATCTTTAGCTCAAGGTATATTAGGATTGTCGAACTTTAGCGTAAGAAAAAGGGTTATCAATCAATTAAGAACAACTTTAAAGAATATCTGGCTTTTAGGTATCAAGGTAAAGTTTCTATTGGGGTTCAAGCATCAGGGTGAGATGTCAATATTTTAGGAATCAATAGCATGTTAATCAAGAGGATCAATCCAGTATTATATCAAATCTTTATTTTATCATGGCATTCCGATTACTTTGATATACTAGCATGATACGACTTTTGATCTACTTGCAATATGTACTTGAGGGTTCATGGCAATACGAAGATAAATTTAAGAATCGCTTGGTTCAAGTATATCAAGATAACTCAGGATAGTCGCATCAATATATATGAACTAATTATCACACATTTGCAGTGTAAACGAAAAACAGGTTGAATCACTTGCCTTGAGAAAGACTGGTCTGGTCTGGCTGGTAGGAGCAACTGGAAGCTTTACTCGACCTTTATGGCAAGTTTACCCTCTTCTCGAGATCCTACATAAATAATAATAACCTCATTATAATATATTCTCACCAACTCAACCTATTTACAACCCGAAATTAAACACAAATGGCACTTAGGCCTATATGCACGCAATTTCTAATCACCCTATAAATACAATAGTACACATAGCCACATATAATCATATATCATATTTTAATATCAATTAATATCACACACACCATAATGCAACACTAGGCTTGGATGATCTCGATCCCCAACAAAGTCACTTGGTCGCTAAACTAGACAAAGTCTCCAAATTTTGGCCTCCTAACTCGATGTGCCTTTACTAAACTATCCAAAACCTATTGACCCTCACTTAGGCCTTTTACTCTAATGGATTTATACTATCTTGCAACCATAGTGGTCAACCTAGGTCTCACTCATAAGTGTTCTAAAACTATATGATAAGTGAAAGTGCTCCCTAAGGAAAATTTCAGAATGACATCTATGGTTTCTTGAGTGCATTAGACACTCTTAAACTACAAGTTTACCTCCAAAACTTCTACAATAGACTCTTCGGACCATAAGGCATCTCCCAAACTCGATGTGGCTCAAGGACCTAGCTTGGGCCTCCTTGTTCCTAAGCTTAAAGTCCATGGTTCCCCTGTTTTTCTGGGCAGAAAACGCCCTGACTTGAACTAACTTGTGATACATGGTTCTAACTCAAATCATATGAATTATGGCTGGAAAAAATCCTCTGACACTCCCTCTAACTAAGGCCCAATAGGGCCTAATGAGGGCTTACCCATGACATGGTCAAAACTTCCTATTTCTAAGTTGCAACAAAACTGTCCCCTGCTGGACAGATTTTGTGATTCTACTCGTGCACCCAACCAAACGACTTATAAACCTCCAAAAAACACCTAAAACCTTTTATATACTCCTAGTTCAAGCTTCTGGTGGCTTGGGCCTCAAAGTGCACAACAAATGCTCATTCAAAACTTCCCCATAAACTAGTGCATCAAATCTGGAAAAATGCAAACACTAACTAATCCCTTTCCACCTTAACTCCCGCTTAAAAACCAAGCATCCAACCCTTACCAAAGCAAACCTAGTGCATTAATGTCCTAAAATAGTGCCTCAACATGAGGGGAGATCATCCATGCCCAAGAACAACAACATGCAACTAAAAATATAACATGCAACTCATGGAAACACTTAACAAGATTTTGGCTAAAGCATAAAGTTTAAATGCTTGCAAATTCGACTTGTACCTATTACTCATCCTTAATATTCATGAAATATATCTTCTCTTAACTATTAATAAGAAATTTATCATGGAAACAATCTATTTTAAGGACATATATTTCGAATTTATAGATTTTTAGACATAGCCACATGATTTCGAAAAGAGTAGCATGCCAAACATGGTTGATCATCATTTTAATATCTTAAAACTAGCATGCATGGCTAAACATGAATATATAATGAAATTTCAGTAGCATGCAAAGGATTTTAAAGCATGGTTTCTCCATAAAACACTTAGTTAACACATATATAAAATGTATCTCATAGAGAGCTCTTGAATTCACAAGAATCAAGAGTTTCTCTTTGGAGATCACACAAGAACTACACATGCAACCATGAAACTTCATCTCCCAAGTCACAAAACTCTTGGGAAGTATATAAAATGAATGTAGGTAGAAGATTTACACTAGGGAAGATGAGAAATGAAATGAAAAATGGAAGGGAGTGGGGGATGGGGGGCTTTGGCCGAGAGCAACAAGGGTGGGAGGGGAGGAGAGAAAAATGAGGTGTGTTGGAGTGTGGAGTGAGTGAAAATGACTTCTCCCACTTGGTTTTTGGTTTTATGCTTTTGGGTTGACAAAATAATGAGTGGAAGTGAGAATGTACAAAAATGACCTCTAGCTAAAGTTAGGCCATTTTGCATGCAAGGTTAGTGTGGTAATTTGGTAATCAACAAATGAGTTAGTGGGGTTGGAAAGGTCTTCTTTGCCCTTTGAGAGAATAGAAGGGTGATTTGCATGCAAGGGCTTCTATGTAATTTGCTAATTATAACAAATAAAATTTGTAAAGATTTATTTTTATAAAATAAATTACAAGTTCAAAAATTATAAAATTTATACCATAAAATAACTTGGATTTTTAAAATTTTTATAAAATCACTTTTGAAATTTGTGAACAAAATAACTTTTAAAAGAAAATTTTCCAAGGTTTAGAATATTCCTTATAAATCAAAAATAAGGGAAATAAATAAACTCTTGCTTTGAAAAATCATATACTACATAAAGCAAATTTAAAATGCAGAAATTTTCATTCACACAACGTGCAACCATTAAGTATATTTACATTCGGCTCTAATATTATACCAAGTCCAAAATTACTATTACATAAAATGCCGGTCGTAACATCCTCTCCCCCTTAAGGGATTCTGTCCCCGGAATCTAAGAGAACAGATGAGGATACCGGGAACGCATATCAGACTCTAACTCCCAAGTTGATTCTTCGACCATGGAGTTCATCCAAAGTACTTTCACTAACCTTACCAACTTAATCCTAAGACTCTTCACTTTCCAGTCGAGTAATTTGACAGGTTGCTCCACAAATGACAGGTCTGCCTGAATTTTTACAGGTTCATATTCTATCACATGGCTGGCGTCAGGATTGTACTTCTTAAGCAATGACACATGGAACACATTATGCACATGCTGATACTGAGGTGGTAAGGCTAACTCGTAGGCTACCTTCCCCACTTGACTCAAAATTTCAAAAGGACCTATATATGTAGGTGCTAACTTCCCTTACTTGCCAAAACTAGACAACCCTTTTCTTGGTGATACCTTTAACAAAACGGCTTCGCCTACTTGGAATCTAACATCCTTACGCGCTGGATCCGCATACTTCCTCTGTCTATCTTGAGCTGCAAGTAACCTTTTCTGAATTAACTTGACTGTCTCATGCAACTGTTGTACCAATTCCGAGCCTAGAATCCTTCCTTCTCCTACTTCATCCCAACTTGTCGATGATCTACATTTTCATCCGTACAAAGCTTCGTATGGTGGCATGCCAATACTGGAGTGATAGCTGTTGTTGTAAGAAAATTATACCAATGGCAAGTGGTCATCCCAACTTCCTGCAAAATCGATTGCACAACTGCGCAGTATGTCTTCGATTGTTTGAATTGTCCTTTTGCTCTGACCATCGGTCTGCGGGTGGTACGCCGTACTCATGTTCAACTTCGTGCCAAGACTTTCTTGAAATTGTTTCCAGAATCTCGAGTTAAATCGGGGATCTCTGTCTGAAACTATCGATACGGGTACTCCATGCCTTAGTACGATTTCACGCACGTACAGATGAACCAATTTATCCACTTACGACTTCTCATTAATTGGAAGGAAATGCTCCGACTTCGTAAGGCGATCAACTATAACCCATATAGCGTCATGTCCGGATTTCATTCGCGGTAGTCCCACTATAAAGTCCATAGCAATATTTTCCCATTTCCATTCTGGAATCTTTAGGGGCTGAATTAATCCGCTTGGTCGTTGATGTTCTACCTTCACTTTCTGACAAGTATAACACTTTGCAACCCATTCTGCCACGTCTCGCTTCATATTTGGCCACCAAAAGTTCTGCTTTAAGTCCCGATACATCTTGGTGCTCCCCGGTGGATTGAAAATCTTGAATTGTGGGCTTCTTGTAGGATCTCATTCTTCAATTCAGGTACATGAGGAATCCAAATTCTTGAGGAAAACCTTAGTATACCTTGTTCATCCCTTCGAGTGCCAATCTCTTCTCCAGTTAGCTGATTCTTCTCTTTCTCCATTACTTCATCCTGACATTTCCTTATCCTTTCCACTAGTGTTGGCTGAAAAGTCATTGCACGACAAACTTCTTCAACTATTCCACAATCACAAAGTTCTAATCCAAATTTCTTAATCTCTTCAGACAGTTCCTTTGGTGTTGCCATCATATTCAATCTCTCCTTCCTACTTAAAGCATCGGCTACAACATTCGTCTTTCCAGGATGATAATTTATCGAGCAATCGTAGTCCTTGATCAATTCCAACCATCTCCTTTGCCTCATATTGAGCTCCTTCTGAGTGAAATTGTACTTTAAACTCTTGTGATCCGTATAGATTTCACACTTTTCCCCGTAGAGGTAATGTCTCCAAATCTTAAGTGCGAACACTATGGCGGCTAGTTCCAAATCATGGGTCGGGTACTTTAATTCATGCGGTTTTAACTGTCTTGATGCATACGCGATCACCTTATTGTGTTGCATTAGCACACAGCCCAATCCTTTATGTGAAGCGTCGCTGAAAATCACAAAGTTTCCTTGGTCATCTGGTTGTACTAACACCAGAGCTGTTACCAATCTCTGTTTCAATTCTTGAAAGCTATCCTCACATTCTACACTCCATTCGAACTTCTGATTCTTCCTGGTTAACTTAGTCAATGGCGTGGCGATTTTTGAAAAATCCTTGACAAACCTTCTATAATACCCTGCCAATCCTAGAAAACTTCGCACTTCCGTAGGTGTCTTTGGCCTCTCCCAACTCATAATCGCCTCAATATTTTTCGGATCTACTTTAACTTCTTCATCTCCAATGACATGTCCCAAAAATTGAACTTCCTTTAACCAAAACTCACATTTAGAAAACTTGGCATACAACTTCTCTTGCCGGAGTATCTCCAACGCTATTCATAGATGCTGCTTATGTTCTTCTTCAGACTTTGAATAAATAAGGATATCATCAATGAATACCACTACGAACTTGTCCAAATACTTTTTAAATACCCGATTCATCAGATCCATAAATACGGCCGGGGAATTAGTCAATCCAAAAGGCATTACTAAGAATTCATAATGTCCGTATCTGGTCCTGAATGCTGTCTTGGGAATATCTTCTTCTTTGATCTTTAATTGATGGTATCCTGATCTCAAGTCAATCTTTGGAAAGCACTTTGCTCCCTTCAGCTGGTCAAATAGGTCATCTATTCTTGGTAGCGGGTAGCGGTTCTTAATTTTCACCTTATTCAACTCCCGATAATCTATACATAGCCGCATACTTCCATCTTTCTTCTTTACAAACAGAACAGGTGCTCCCCATGGTGATGTACTTGGCCGTATCACTCCCTTATCCAACAATTCTTGTAGCTGGCTCGCCAACTCTTTCATTTCTGTTGGTGCCATCCTATATGGGGCCTTTGAAACTGGTTCTGTGCCCGGAGCAAGGTTGATCTCGAACTCGATTTGTCGATCTGGCGATAAGCCCGGTAGTTCATTTGGAAACACATCTGGGAACTCGTTAACTACGGGGATATCTTTTATGCTCGGGTTGCCCTTTTCTGAATCCACTACATAAGCTAGGAATGACTCACAACCTTTTCTAAGTAGCTTCTTAGCCTGAATGATTGTAAGAAACAGTTGCTCTTGCCTCTGTCCCTTAAATACTACCTTCTCTCCACTTTTCGTCTTTAAATACACTTTCTTGGTCTTACAATTAATCTGGGCGTTATTCTTCCCTATCCAATCCATACCTAAAATTATATCGAACTCTCCCAACTTGAAGAGTATCAAGTCGGCTGAAAACTTGTGCCCCGAAATATCAATCTCACACTTTGGACAGAATTGATTCACAGGAATCTTCTCTTGGTTCGTAATTACCACATTTACTACCTCGCTCATAATCATTTTATCACATTAAAGTTTATCAACAAAAGTTTCTGATATGAAAGATCTCGTTGCTCCCGAATCAATCAATACTTTAGGTTTGACATTATTTAGTAAAAGTGTACCTGCTATCACCTCAGAGTTCTGAACATCATCCTTCATTTTCAAATCGAATGTCCTTGCTGTTGCTTGCGGGGTTGTTGTAGGTGGTGGAGGTAATGCCAATATCTCGGCTGGCACGCTTGCACTGGTACTTGCCACATTCATTAGAGCTTTGACTGGTCCGGTTGTCTTGCACTCCCTAGCTATGTGTCCAGTCTTTCCACATTTATAACATGTAACTCCTGGCTTCGGCATCTTACACTCATTTGCCAAATGTCCCTTCTGGTTGCACCTATAGCATGTCATGCTCAGCTTATTACACACTCCGGGGTGCCTTCTTCCACAATGCTTGCATTCCGGTCTCTGGAATCTATTTTCTCCAACTTGCCCTTGACTTGTCTGGTTGTTCCCTTTCGATTCTTGTCTTTTGCCAAAATTCCCTTTCTTTTGAAAATTTCCGCCTTAATGGAATCCAAACCTCTTTACATTCCGATCTTGTGAATTCCCGGCTTCAGACTTTTCTCCATAAAATGGAACCTTTCTCTTCTTGTTATCCCTTTCCTTTCTTGACTGCATCCCATTATTCTCAATCAGAGCAGCTTTCTGTACTACTCCCGCATAAGTATCAAGTTCAAACATAGCCACTCTATCTCTGATCCAAGGCTCTAATCCTTGTTGAAATCTCTTCGCTTTTTCCTCCTCACTGCTAGTATACTTTGTCACAAACCTTGACAACTCTGTGAATTTCTTCTCGTACTCCAGTACAATCATGTTCCCTTGCTTCAATTCAAGAAATTTAAGCTTCATCTGATTCTGCATGTACTTAGGGTAATACTTTTCCAGAAATAACTTCTTAAATCTTTCCCAAGAAACTTGTTGAGTTGCTTTTATAGCTTTTACTGATTCCCACCAATAGATGACTTCGCCCTTCAAGAAGTAAGTAGCATATGGTGTCTTCCGATCGTCCCCTAACTGTACCAACTCAAACGCCCTTTCCATTTCCTTAATCCATGTATTAGCTATTATTGGATCAGTGGTATCATGAAATGCAGGTGGATTCACATTCTGAAAAGCCTTGAAAGTGACAACTTGTCGAGGTGGTACTGGTGGATTAGGTGGTTGGTATGGTTCACGGTTATCTTGGTTTTCAAATTGTTGTTGAAAAGTTAGTTGTTGTTGAGCTATATCTTTGGTTTGCTGTTGCAAGGTTTCCAGTAATCGAAGAATATTTGTATCTGTGGTGGATGTGGTTGTTGGGTTCTTCTTTTTGGGTGGCATGATCTTGAAATAATAGTTATATCAAAACAGGTATGAATAATGAAATAATTCGGGAGTATCGCATGGCATTCTTATTTTCAAAGTCTCAAGTCTCGCAGTCATCTGCTCTTTAGGCTTCCCTTCATAGTTTCGGCTGTCTGGATACACGTTCTTCAGTCGGTCTATCAATCGGTCGTACTTGCCCTGAAGCATGTCAAACTCGCGCCTCAACTCAGCATACACGGAGAAAGCAATAGTGTTGTCCGACCCAGAGGATGACGAGGAATGCGCCCTTTGCTGACAAACCAATAAGAGGAGTATTAATAATAAATTTACTTAACCTACTCTCTCGCATATTATCTATAACCTATACATATATCCTATAACCTATTTGGGCTATCCAGGGACTCTAAACCGTGGCTCTGATACCAAAACCTGTCATACCCCCAACTTAACAAACAAAATATATAACTATTACAATATTTAAAAGAAAGTAAATATAACCAAATCCAAGATCTTACAGTTTAGGGTTTGGAACAGCCCAACACTACCATCTATTACAACTGATTTTAATATCGAATCCTCACACAAAACTATCTCTTATTCTACCTGAGCTCGGACATACGCATCGGCGTCACAAGTCTTACATGTTGTCTGCTTGAATCTAACTATAGCTGCTAGCTGTAATATCAGGGTTAAAGTAAGGAGTGAGCCAAATGCTCAACAAGTGCTAAACAGTACGATACGAAACATAAATCGAGATATATATTAAAGAATGACAATGCGAAGATATAACTAATAATAACAAGAGATGAAATTTTGGGTGATGGCATCATTTGCTTGAATCAAAACATTTTCAAAATCATAACTTAATCAAAATCATTTTATGACGCTACGGATTACAGCCGGTGATCAGCCGCGAAGTAATCCCGAACCTCGCTGGGTTCTAAACTATTAGGGATCCATAGGCAACTTTTAAGCCTACAATATAAGTGTGGAAAGGACTCGCGTCTCAGTCCAGATCCACATATTCAAAGAAAACATTTATCCCCCTTTGGGACAGAAAATCCATATTTTAATCATTTCAAAAACTGATGCCGATTTATAATAAAATCTCTTAAGTAGTAAACATTTTATCAAGGGATTATAGATCAACTTTGAAACACTGGAAATATGTCACCAAATTTCAGGGCCATGATCCACTAGACTTTACTATATTAGGGTAATTAAAAGGTTTCCATATACAGGAACTTTGACAAGGAGATTTAGCAAGGCTATTGGATAACATGAAAAAGTAATGCCAAACTAGGCTTAAAGCAATGGTTTTCGACAAGGTACAAGTACTAGAACATCAAGAAGATAAGTTTCATTAATACTAGGGGTGTTAAGGTATGAAGAAAATGATCTTTAGCTCAAGGTATATCAGGATTGTCGAACTTTAGGGTAAGAAAAAGGGTTATCAATCAATTAAGAACAACTTTAAAGAATATCTGGCATTACAACCCGAGATCCTACATAAATAATAATAACCTCATTATAATATATTCTCACCAACTCAACCTATTTACAACCCGAAATTAAAAACAAATGGCACTTAGGCCTATATGCACAGAATTTCTAATCACCCTATCAATACAATAGTACACATAGCCATATATACTCATATATCATATTTTAATATCAATTAATATCACACACACCATAATGCAACACTAGGCTTGGATGATCTCGATCCCCAACAAAGTCACTTGGTCGCTAAACTAGATAAAGTCTCCAAATTTTGGCCTCCTAACTCGATGTGCCTTTACTAAACTATCCAAAACCTTTTGACCCTCACTTGGGCCTTTTACTCTACTGGCTTTATACTATCTTGCAACCATAGTGGTAAACCTATGTCTCACTCATAAGTGCTCTAAATAAGAAGTGCAATAATAATAATGATAAAAACAGTGATCTCGTCACTAAGGAACTGAACTGAAAGGAAACAAATATATACATAATGCGAAAAATACATAGTTTAATCAGGTCAAAAGTACAACAGTGCTACAGCCATCTGCCCAAAAGTGATACACAAGAGTCTATCTGTCTAGTCAGAGAAAGGGATGCTATATACAAGTCAACTATCCCAGAAAATTGGCTCTTACTATGGCCTCGACTCACTAGACGACTAGACTATCTCATCACCGGTCCTGAATCACACACTGGAGTGGGTCAACTCCCATACTCTTTCCATCGCACGACGGAAGATGTAGTCGGCCTGCCACCTGGAGATCCTACCATGCCTGTCCCCCTGGAGCGATCGGTGTCTCGCTCGGGCCGTGAGCTCTATCCCCGTCAGCTCCCTCCTCAAGGATCTGGGTATAGTAGCCCTAGTCTCATAAGGTCGGGCACGCCTACCCGCCCTCTCCGCATCCAACTCCCTCTTGACCTCATCCAGCCGGGCCTCAGCAACAACCACTCGGGTCCTCAGTACATCTTGAACATAGCCGTGAGCTAACAAAGACTGCCTATGGGCAGGGTCGAGAGGTGGTGAATCCGGAGCCGCTGGGGGTGCCTCCTCGGTCTGCCTAGGCTCGGGAGTATGGGTCTCTGAGCTGTCATCATAGGGGCTCCAAGATAGTGGTGGAGGGGTAGGAGCTCTGACCACCGGGAGTGAGGGTAAAGGGGTACCAGTGTACTCTACCATAGCTCCGACATACTCCTCAGCTACTAGGACCTCCTCCAGGTCCCCCTCATCTCAAATCGCCACAACCTCCGTCTCTGACTCCTCTGAGGGGTCCTCCTCATCCTCCTCCATCTTAGGCTCCTCCTGATCCTCGGCATCTAGCAGTGCCTCATCATGCTCACGCTCGAACATCTCTGGGTCCTCTATCTCATGTGCCTACACATTAAACGAGCTAAGTTACTATCATGATACTTATAAGGGTTCTCGTAAGGGTTTTAACTGTCAGTGCTACTTTAAGTAGTCCGACTACGAACTTGGCAAGAGTTCTTATTATCTTTGTGAGTTTATTATTATATCGTCGCATCATCTCTGAGGTTTATAACGCTTAGCTCTGATACCATTTCTATAACACCCACAGATCCGGGTCGTCATGGTCTTTCTTTCCACAATATCACTTAACTTAATTAATAAACAACCTCATGCTGTGACCCCACACTAACACACACCACAACCCGTTATAGTCTCAGAGATGAAATTGAAATAAGTACAAGTCCTTGAATCCGCAATTTAAAAATTATTACAACCCAAAATGATTACTTGATAAGTTTACAGTTAATTGCCATTATCTGCCACAAGTTGTAATTATACGTAATTGGTTCCCAAAAGTAGAATGCCTGATCTACCAATAGATCTACCTCTGCAGCTATAGCAGCTACAACATCAACGGAAAGACACGAGACGCTTCCCACACGCTTGCGCTGGGTTTGCTTGAGTCTGGCCATCTTTCCTAATTATTGTTGTGTGATGAAGAAATGAAGCAAGAGTGAGCATTACAGCTCGCAAGATAATATATAGTGTAAACAATAATGCAAGTATCTAATGGATAACTTACTGGAAACCTTTATCAAGTGTAAGGTAATTACTTACTGGATATAAGCTTAAAGGAAGATGAAGTTACCAATTACTTCACTATACTTATACCATTTTATAAAACTACTTGAACTACCATTGTTCAAAGTATTATAGGTTTCAAAAGGTCATCCCATAGATGAGACCACCAGTTAAGACTTGAATAGATTCAATCTTTGAAATATTATTGAATGAAATGAAGTTACGAGATACTTTATTTAGTCCCGATATATATATATCCACATATATATCTCTTATACATTTCCTGGAAACCTCTGTTATGTAAAGTATGAACAGAGTTTGTAACATCCAATGAATTTTGGAAAGGAAAAGAATTTTGGCATAAACCCGATATCTTGCTGATCAGGCAAAGATACCAATAAGTAACCTTTTCTACTGTAGATGGATGAATTCCTCGCCGGTCATCACCCAGGCCGCATTAGGACCTCGCGCTAGACCGTTACCCGACCACTCACGCGTGGATGGACTGTCACCCAGCCTCTTACACCTTCATAGACCGTACCCCGGCCTGTCGCTTATGCCGACTCAATTAGATGGACTTACTTCCCGAACATTGGGCAAGTAATCAAATTGTTTTCTCAAAACAGCAACCTCGTTGCGAATATAAAATACACCACAGAGCCGGATCCCTAAGATTTTTGAGCGAATATTCAAGTCTCCTTCGAAAGGAAGATCTTAAATCTGGAAACGAGTTTTTGGGATCCGCTCTAACTTTTAAAATCATTTTGAAGACTCGAAAACATTTTTAAGAATGTTTGGAGTAATGCTGATTTAATGAAATAAATCAGTCCCGATATATTAGAAAATATCTGAATATTATTATTTAAATAATATTCCCATAAGGATAATCCTTATAAAAATAATTGAAGTAAAAGTTTTAAAACTCATACTTGAAATGAATAATAAATAACCAAAGATATACTTATACGAAAGTACGATTTTTATTTGAATAATCGAAAATGAGTTTGATTATCGAAACATTATTCTTTAATAAAATAAAGAATATTATTTAATAAATAAGCGGAGTCATAAGTCCTCAAATGAATATTCAAAATAATATTTATTAAATAAAATAAACGGTGTCATAAGTCCTCGAATGAATATTCAAAATAATATTCATTAAATAAAATAAACGGAGTCATAAGTCCTCGAATGAATATTCAAAATAATATTCATTAATTAAAATAAAGTTATCGAATAAACCTTATTCGATTCATAGTTTTGAAAACAATATCTATATATATATATATCTATATATTATACTTGGGAACATCGACTCCCGGTTTAGCAATATGTTCACCTTTGGGTCCCCTATACTAAGGGTATACGCAACTACTGCTTATCTCTAGCATAGGTATTATGTAACTTATAAGCATTGAATCAACAATTAGATATCAAGATTACGAAACAAGCATGCATATAAATATCATATCACATGCTCCAATATATCGCAAGATTTGCTAATAACAATCATGCACTTATCACAAGATAATGCATATATATATACATCACAACAACAGTATAACGGGTAGAAAACTTGCCTGAACGACTGGGGGTGGTAAAAGTCCTGGGATGAGTCTGGTAACCTATAAACATCATATAAGTTGGAATTAAACCAAATTCGATTAAGAATCTATACTTTAACCAATTAGACCCTAACGTTCGCTTTTACGCTTAACGATTCACTTAAGTCGCTCGAGTACCCTCGGCTCCACCATTTTTAATAAATTAACCATTTAGAGTTTTAAGGCGATTATTTCGCGAGTATTCTACCAGCTGTCTAACCCACTTTACATAATTGTTTCATAATCCAATTAGTCATTTAAGGGCCTTAACCAATGTTTCAAAGTAAGGCGAGGGGTAATGGTTCGTTCGCGAAACACCGTTACTTAAAACGGTCGTTTCTCCTAAACCGTACATCGGATTCAAGTGAACCACATATCAAAACGAAGCTCGTAACATGAACTATCTAATCATGGCAATGGTCAAAACCTAACAGTGAGTTCTCGGGTCCTGATGTTAAGAACAAAACAGTCTAAAGTAAATCGGACATTACGACGACTATGTTTACGCGATTACCAAATTTTATCCTACTCCAAATCAACCACAAATCAACCACAATTCAATCATACAACCAAAATCCATCCATAAAATACTACAACAGCCCCAACAACTCAATATTTCCAAATTTATACTACTTCCCAAACATGAACTAAAAGCTTACTTAAGTTCTTTAACTAATCAACAAGATTTACAACTCCCAACACATCACAAAACCAACACATCTCTAAATACACAATAATCAAGCTTCTCATGAACCATACCAAACACAAAAACTCTAAATATACAAAAGTAGGGCTAGGGTATGAGATTATACCTTCCTTGGTGAGTAAAAGTAACTAAGGAGCTTGGAATCACCCTTGAAAGTCCTTACCAAAGCTTAATCTAAACAAAAACTCAAGAACAAAATTTCAAGTTCTTGAAAAACACTATTCACCCTCTTCTTCCATGAATTTTAGGAATAGATTGTGAAGGAATTTGAAGCTTAAACTTATAGGATATCTATATCTATGCACAAGGAACCTTAGATAATTACCTCACTAATTAATGATGCTTGGAACTTGGATTTGGGTTTTTCTTTTCTTGCAAAATGGAAAGAGGCCGAGAGCTTTGTTCTCCAAAATGAAAGTCAACTTTGTGTTTTTGGTGTTATGATTTGTTTGTTGGTTGTTTTTGATTTTTTTTTAATTAATTTCCTTTTCACCATGGTGATTTTTTGTGTGGCTTGAAATCAACCACACTTCCTTCCCTTTTTGGTCATGCTTAGGTCATCAATCTTATATCATCTTCCCATGCTTTTCCTCTTCTTATTGGTTTGATGACATCATCCTCACTAACCTCTTTGATTAGCTCCTAATTACTTGGCTAATGACCGCTGATCTGTTATACGGTTCGCTTAACTTTTGTTTTCGTTTATCGTTTGAAGGATCATACCCGAGATCTTATTACTTGGGTTTCCTTAACCTTTCTCAATACATTATATTCCTTTTATGATCCTCTCTTATAATCCTTGAATTTTAAATCCTTTTTATCCTGTTACCTTATACTCAATTTTTTCGGTATCCGGTGGATTTTCGGGAAAAATCAAAGTGTTCGAATTTGGATTCTGACGATCTTTACATACACTTATATATCATATAGAGTACTAATAAGATCTCAGAATAACAATAAAAGAACCCCTACATAGTGTGGCATGAAAGTTTCCTTATTCAGCATAATCAGCAGAAACACTATTCATAAGGGTTACAAAAAAAGTTCAAAATTTTGGGGTTATTACATTACTATTACATAAAATGCCGGTCATAACAAATTAACCAATAGAAATTGCCTAAAATAGCCATTTAAAAAGAAACTATAAAAATTCCACCCATTATCCGTCATGTAATGCAAACTGTAAGTATACTCGATGGATAATGTACATGAAATTAATGGCTGAGATTAAGACAATTCGACGGATGAGGATAAACTGTTATCCATCGAGTTTTAAAAGATTCCAGAAAAGTGATTGATTTTCATTAGCAAATAGTATATTGACGGATGACTAAACTCGATGGATAAGGGTCATCCGTCGAGATGTAAATTTTGACTTAGCCAAAATTTCATCCAAGACTGAAAAATCAATTAAATTTCCGGCTACATGACAACTTGCAAAATAACTCAGATAAATTTAAGAGTAATTAAGCATACCTAACTCACTTACCAACCTTGAAAAGGTGGATTCATCCAGTGGCTTGGTAAAGATATCTGTAAGTTGCTTCTCACTTGGAACAAAATGTAGTTCCACAGTACCATTCATCACATGTTCCCTTATGAAATGGTACTTGATATCTATGTGCTTTGTCCTTGAATGTTGCACTGGATTTTCAGTGATGGCAATTGCACTTGTGTTATCACAGAAAATAGGAATTCTCTCAACTTGCAAACCATAGTCTAGCAATTGATTTTTCATCCATAAAATATGTGCGCAGCAACTGCCAGCAGCAATATATTCAGCTTCAACTGTAGAAGTAGAAACTGAATTTTGCTTTTTACTGAACCAGGACACAAGCTTATTTCCTAGAAATTGATAGGTTCCTGTTGTGCTCTTTCTATCAATTCTACAACCTGCATAATCTGCATCTGAATAACCAGTTAGATCAAAACCAGAATCTCTAGGGTACCAAATGCCAAGGTTTGGTGTTCCCTTGAGATATCTGAAAATTCTCTTAATAGCTATCAGGTGAGATTCTCTAGGATCAGCCTGAAATCTAGCACATAAACATGTAGCAAACATTATATCTGGTCTACTAGCCAACTATACCTCTATAACTTGAAATATCCACACTCTTTTCAGTAGTGTTTAATTCAAGCTTAGTTGCAGTGGCCATGGGAGTTTTTGCAGATGTGCAATCCATTAGATCAAACTTCTTTAAAAGATCAAAAATATATTTAGTTTGACTATGAGTATTCCATCACTAACTTGCTTAACTTGTAAACCAAGAAAGTAAGTTAGTTCTCCCATCATTCTCATTTCATACTTACTTTGCATCAATTTGGCAAACTTTTTGCAAAGTTTCTCATCTGTAGAGCCAAAAATAATATCATCTACATAAATTTGAACAAGTATACTAGAGCCATTAACATTTCTGAAAAATAAAGTTTTATCTACAGTACCTCTTGTGAAGTGATTTTCCAAAAGGAACTTTGATAAAGTGTCATACCAGGCTCTAGGTGCTTGCTTCAGTCCATAAAGTGCTTTCAGAAGATAATAGACATATTCTGGAAAATTTGGATCTTCAAAACCAGGAGGTTGACTGACATATACTTCTTCCTTCAAATCTCCATTCAGAAAGGCACTTTTGACATCTATTTGATAGACCTTGAAATTGGCATGGGCTGCATAGGCTAAGAAGATTCTGATGGCTTCTAGTCTTGCAACAGGAGCAAATATTTCATCAAAATCTATTCCTTCTTGCTGACAATAGCTCTTAGCAACCAATCTAGCTTTGTTCCTGACTACTATGCCTTTTTCATCCATCTTGTTTCTGAATACCCACTTGGTGTCTATTAGACTCTTTCCTTTAGGTTTGGTACCAGCTTCCATACATTATTCCTTTCAAATTGGTTTAGCTCCTCCTGCATAGCTAAAATCCAATCAGGGTCCAACAAAGCTTCTTCTACCTTCTTTGGTTCTTTCTTTGACAGAAAGCTGCTATATAGACATTCTTCTTGAGTTGCTCTTCTTGTTTGAACTCTAGAAGAAACATCACCAATGATAAGCTCAAAGGGGTGATCTTTTATCCATTTCCTTTGTTGAGGTAGATTAGCTCTAGATGAAGAGACCTCATGGTTGTCTTGATGTGTGATTGAGTTTTGATTGCTAGAAACTCCCCCTGAGTTTGTGGATCTTTGATTTGAGAAATGGGAATTTTCTATAGGTGATCTGTCTTGACCTCCTGCTCCTTTTGATAACCCGACGGATGGTGAATTTTGAGTACCGACGGATGAGGCAGGTTGTCTCCCGACGGATAATGCAGATTGCCTTCCGACGGATGAAGCATTATGCAACTCGACAGATGTTGAATTTTGTGCTTCATTGGTAGTAGATTTGTCTGTATTATCCTTAGACACTGTTTCTTGATCACTTTCATCATCACTGTCATCACTAACCATCTCCATATTGTCGAATTTGAGGCTTTCATGGTAATCTCCATCTTTCAGTCCTTCAATCTTTTTATCTTCAAACACAACATGTATGGATTCCACACAATGTTGGTTCTTAGATTGTAGACTCTATATGTTTTACCAACATCATATCCAATAAAAATTCCTTCATCTGCTTTAGCATCAAACTTCCCATTTTGATCAGTTTGATTTCTCAGGATATAGCATTTGCAGCCAAAGACATGAAGAAAGTTTAGAGTTGGCTTCTTGTTCTTGAACAATTGATAGGAAGGCATGCATCTTGCTTGATTAACAAGAGAAATATTCTGAGTGTAGCATGGAGTATTTACAGCTTCAGTCCAGAAATATGTTGGTAGTTTAGATTCTTCAAGCATTGTCCTTGCAGCTTCAATAAGTGATATGTTCTTTCTTTCCACTACTCCATTCTGTTGTGGAGTCCTTGCTGCTGAAAACTCATGCGAAATCCCATTTTCCTCACAAAATGCTCTCATGACAGAATTCTTGAACTCAGTTCCATTGTCACTCCCGATTCTTCTAACTTTGAAGTCAGGATGATTGTTGACTTGCCTTATGTGATTGATGATGATTTCACAAGCCTCATCTTTAGACTTTAGGAAATATGTCCAAGAGAACTTTGAGAAATCATCTACAATTACTAGGCAAAATCTTTTCCTTGAGATGGACAATACATTGACTGGTCCAAATAAATCCATGTGAAGCAGTTGCAAAGGCTCTTCAATTGTTGAATCAAGTTTCTTCCTGAATGATGCTTTGATCTGCTTCCCTTTTTGGCAGGCATCACACAGTCCATCCTTTGAAAACTCCACTAGAGGAATGCCTCTTACCAGTTCTTTCTTTACCAGCTCGTTCATGGTCTTGAAGTTTAAATGGGATAGCTTCTTGTGCCATAGCCAACTTTCATCTTGACTTGCTTTACTGAGAAGACAAGTTGCAGATTCTGCTTTAGTTGAGTTAAAATCAGCTAGGTACACATTTCCTCTTCTTACACCAGTGAGAACCACTTTGTTGCTTCTTTTATTAGTCACAACACAGGCTTCTGAGTTGAAGGTTACTGAATTGCCTTTGTCACAAAGCTGGCTGATACTCAATAGATTGTGTTTGAGACCATCCACTAAGGCAACCTCCTCAATGATGACATTGTCCTTTGAAATCAAGCCATATCCCACAGTATAACCCTTGCTGTCATCTCCAAAAGTAATACTTGGGCCAGCTCTCTCCTTAAACTCTGTGAGCAGAGTAGAATCACCAGTCATGTGTCTTGAACAACCACTATCCAAGTACCAAAGATTCTTTCTGTTTCCCTGCACACATCAAAATCAAAGCAAGTTGATTTTGGTACCCAAGTTTCCTTGGGTTTAGCTTTTTTTTTTCTGTTTCTTGGGTCTTATCTCATTTGGCTTAGGAATTTCAGATTCATCCTTAGTCATTTGGATTGGACCTTTGAAACCATTCATTGCAACAGAATTATCATGCATATTATGACTAACAGGAAATGGCATGCTTGGTGTAAACTGATAGGAATATGTCCTAAGTCCAATCATGTATTAGGATTTAGGAATAACTTTTATGTAATCTGTTTTGATTTCATTGATATTAATAAAGACTTGTTTTGTTTTTATTACGGGCTTTATCTATTTAAGTGTTTAAATAAGATATACCATATTTTAGATTAAAGCTTTTTATGGATTATGATGAGATCATAATAGTGAGACCTAAAAAGATGATAACTCTAAACTTAAATAGTTCCTGGTCATAGGATTACTAACTGGTAATTAATAATCCGCAAAGATCGGTACATACTATGCTTGCTTCATTATGAAGGATGTCTGTTCTCATAGACATTTGTGTGGTGACACTATAGCTAGTATGTAGGTGCTTATTATGGAATAAGTTCACTGAACATGACTCGCACAGCTGAACAACTGATGGAGTTCACTCACGTGTCAGCAGTTGTTCACATAGTGATAGTTGTACAAGTATCCTTAGACTTGAGGTCATCACAGTCATCTTGTGTACACTGAACTATGCTTTGGTTTAGTTCTTAGTCTCCAGGGACAATTATTAGGGCTCTTCTGGGTATAGGAATTTGTACACGAAGATAGTGTATGATCAATAAAGGATCTACCCCTTCCAGTGAAGGAATCGAATGTTCAAGGCTGATCCACTTATGCTAGTTCAGGAATCTCTGGCCAGAGTAAATGAAATTAGAAAGGAGTTTCTAATTTGTATAGAACTACGCATAGTAAATGGTAAGCAAGTGATTAAATTAGATAGGATTGACACGAGATCCATGCCTTGTATTTAATATGGACATTGTAGGGTAGAAGGAGTTTATTGTACGGTAACTATTCACTGAATAGGTTCTTGATATTCTAAGCAGTGAATTCATATTATCCGGATAGTCGCGATATGCTGAGAAGTATCCCTCACGATGTAGAATAAATGTGATTAATTAATTAATCATATTTAATAAATTAGACAATTTATATAAATAATGATAAAATAGTTTTATTATTATTTATTTCTACTACCGGCTTAATATTGAACCTACAGGGTCACACCATAAAAAGAGAATGATTTAATGGTGGAGGAATTAATTAATAATGGCTAATAATTATTTATTTATGAAATAAATAATTAATTGGAAAATTTAATAATTGATTAAATGAGATTTAATTGATTATAAATTAATTAAGAAAAGTTCTTAATATTATTAATTAAAGGATTTAATTTTTGGAAATTAAATCAAGAGAGAGAATGATTTCTAAAGTGTTTAGAAAAAGGATTAATGATTAAAAGGTGTTTTAATTATTAATGAGAATAATAAATGGGATAATAATAATAATATTTATGGGAAAATTTCAGCTAAAATTTTTGCCTATAAATACACTATTATAGACCCTAATTTTATTCCAACCTTGAAACCCGAAAACCCAAAAAGTTTGGAAAACCCAATTCTCTCCACCTCCTTCCTCCTCCTTAACATCGTTTTCTTGGTGGATACCGGTGGAGTGCTTCACACTTGAGGAGCAACTGCTAAGGATCTCTGATCGTTGTCTCTGAATTATTTTAAAGGTTAGATTCGATCCCTCGAATTTTTATTCACGATTTATATGCTTTTATTTGGATTTTATATGTGTAAAAGTGTTTTGTCATGCCCCCGCTGCGTTAAAAATCCAACATAAACATGTTATTACAGTAAGGCATGCTAAATGGCATTTGTGGCATACTATATGCAGCATAATAAGGATTAGGTGCAAATGACATATTAGCAAATTGTGCATTCATGTTCTGTGTAGGAATAGCATTAACAGGCATGGGAGGCATGACATTCATTTTAGGAAATTGAGACTGAACAGACATGGCAGTAGGCATGGCAGATTTGCAATTAACAGATAAATGATTTACACTACCAGACTTGACACAGATTTTTTTAGGAGCATATTTATCAGGTATGTAGTTATTGTGTTTGTTAATCCCTACTTTACCATTCCTATTGTTTTTCCTTTTAGTCTCTGTTTTTACCTCAATTTTCTCAAGTCTGTCACTTAACTGTTTGACAGTCATGTGACCAACATTAGCCTTTTTCCCTTTCTTAACTTGACTTGACTCTCCTGAAACAAAGTTCTTGGAAATAGACCCATACTTCTCATTCAGCTTGATTAGTTTGGCTTTGCTAATGGGATTGCTCACAGCCGACAGATGAGGATTTTCATCATTCGACGGATAACACTTTTTGTTATCCGAGGGATAGTCCTCATCATCCATCGAGTCTACATCTGTTAGCAGTCCATCTACCAAATTAGGTTCTAGTTTCTCTTTGTTCTTTTTCCAGGCTTCATCACAAAAAGACTCAATTCCTTGAACTTTGATGATTTGAGCATGGACATCCCTAGATGTTTTCCATGCTTTAATCACCTCTTGTTCACGCTCGAGCTGCTTCTTTAAAATCTCTTCCTTTTTCAAGGACTCAGTTAATTCCTCCTTGGCAATCTTACACTCAATTCTTAATTTTTCAAAATCAATAAACTGAGACTCAAGCACATTATTCCTCTCACTTAAAAACAAATTGTTTTCTTTGATTTTAGCATTTTCTTTAGTAAGAGACTTAAGTGTAACACGCAAATGATATAATTCTGTAGACATGTCATTTATGGCATCATTACACTCAGCTTTAGATAAATGTGCAAGGTTTGTAGTAATTACCTGATTGCTTGAGGAACTTGTCTCTGTCTCATCAGAATTGGCCATTAGGGCTAGATTGACATAGCTGACATCTTTATCTTCATCCAGACCATCTGCTGCCCAGTCATTTTCTTGTGTAATAAAAGCCTTTTCCTTTTGTTTGAGTAGATCAAAGTATTTTTGCTTATAATCCACAGACTCAAACTTTTTCTTACTGGAATCTGACTTTCTACACTCATTGGAAAAATGCCCTGCCAAGCCACATTTGAAACATTCGAATTTTGACTTATCCACCATGTTTCTATTTGGCTTGGCTGCTCCAAAGTTCTTCTTGAACTTGAGCTTGGAAAATCTTCTGGAAAGAAATGCTAGGTGCTCATCAATGTCCTCCATGTCATCTTGGCTCAATGAATCTTCACTTTCTACTGCAAGCCCCTTGCCCTTGTTCTCAAAGACCTTAGAAGTTGATTCAACAGCTTCCATCTTCACTTTCTTCTCCTTTTTCAACTCAGCAACTAGTGCAATGGATCCTCCTTTCTTCTTTCCTCTCTCCATCCTTTCATCCTGCTCTATTTCAATCTCATAGGTTTTCAGGATGCCATACAGTTTCTCTAAAGTAAACTCCTTATAATCTTGTGAGTTTCTTAATGAGACTGTCATTGATGTAACACCCCCAGATCCGGGGTCGGGGATCCGGGTCGTCACGGTCTTTCTTTCCACAATATCACTTCACTTAATTAATAATAAATAACCTTATGCTGTGACCCCACACTCACACACACCACAACCCGTTATAGTCTCAGAGATTGTTGGGTCCCAATGTGTTTGTAGAAGGGGGGTTGAATACAAACGTTACCAAATAATCGAATAAAATGCGGAATAAAAAATGTGAAACAAAATTCAAGTTAAATAAAAATATTATTAAACTTGAAATGTGTTACAACAACTGTATCGATTACAAGGTATTAATCTCAAATCAATTATCACAAATCTAGAATAAATTCGACATGAACTTTTTCTATTTTTGCAATAATTAGAATCAAATGCTAAACGCGATTTGAGATTAAGTTCTAGGGATTTTGATCCGCTAGATTGTTACACAAGAACAAGATAAATAATTCTAGTGGTTTGGATTTAACATTAACAAACTAGAAATTGATCTTGAATTTCTGCAGAGAAAAGATGATATTTTTCAGAGGCGGCTGCTTTCTTTTTGTTCTTGTCTTGATTGAGATAAAAAAGATATGCTGCTTCTCTGCTTCTATTTAATCAATCAGCTGAATCAATTGAATTGGAATGACAATCCTTTAAGCTTGCAAGACTTTCGGTAGGACAATTGAATGAACTAGCAAGACAATCTGAATGAACTAGCATGACAATCAGAATGAACTAGCAAGACAATCATCCTCCTGATGTAACTTTCGGTGTAACAATTGAATATGGCCTAGCATGACAATCGGTATGACAATCCTGATTGTCATGCTAGTTCATTTTCAATTGTCTTGCTGATTTAAAGCTTGAATTTAATCCAATTAAACTTCTGAAAATTCCTAAAATTCCTAGAATTAAATCAGAATTAATTAATCAATTAATTCAATTAATAAATAAATTATTCTTCGCAGATATAATTTATTTTCTTAATTAAATTAGATGACTTAATTAATTAATAGAGAATTAATTCTAGTCTTGAGCAGCAACCATTCTTCTGCAAATCTTCTGAAAATCACTGAAAATTATGAATCAATTCCACCACTTCAACGTTGACACTCGATGTACTGTCTGGTTCATGAGTGACTAACTTCCGTGACGTTTCTTCATGTCTTGACTCTGACACTTTGATTTTCTTCAGATTAAATCCTTGTAATTTATTGATACCCTGACGAGATCTCTGTCACTTGATTAAATCCACGATCTTGATTTATATCACTGAGGCATGATCAACTTCTTGAACTTCTTCCAGTGAATTAACTCCTCAAGTCTGTAGATGAACATTATCTCTGAATCCTTTGACAGATATTACTTTGCGAGATCTCTCTGACGGTCGATCCACTATTTACTTATTACATTCTTATTTGAGTTGAGTTGAATCCTCGAATATACAAATAGGTCTATGACATATGACTTACAATCTCCCCCTATTTGTTTGTTAGACAATAACATACAAATACCTAGAGGATAACTCAACTAACAAATAAGAAAAAGATATAAACAGAAATGCAAAGTAAATAGCAGAAAAGTTCTGGATGATATTTAACATTTTCCAGATTCCAAGTAGATGTTCCTCTAGACTGAACATATCTTCAAGTAGTTCCATCTTCATTTGTACAACCACATTTCCTGTTGAGAAGCCCATATCTCTTGCTTCTCCCCCTATGAGAATCAACTGATTAAAGAAGATCACCTTCGTTTTACCACCTCTCCCGTACAATAGGATCCGCAGATAAAAACCAATGGTACTCCCCTAACAGCTTCTTCCCTTACTAGGAAATCACCTTGTGTTTACCACCTCTCCCGTACAATAGGATCCGTAGTTACAAACAACAATGGTGTGGTGTAGTGTACATGTAGGATCTTTTTCTTCCTCCCTGCTATTTCTCCCCCTTAGTTGAGGAATCCTCCAAACTATTACTTAAGCTTTTATCTCCCCCTTAAAGAAGGAATGTATGCCGTCGTCTGAAGGAGTTCTCATATATCACTTGGTTGGAAAAGAAATAACAAGTAGTTTCTCTTTCTACCTCACTGTGAGTGTGTGATTCTGTTTAGTGTACCTCACATGTGTTTCACTCTTCTCTCCACTCGTGTTTACACTCTTTCTCACAAGTGTATCACTCCTCTCATAGCTCCATATTCCAGCTGTACCTGCAAGGAAAATCACCTTAGCCATCCTTAAGGAGGTCACAGGTGGTGCAATGGGAGTTCACAAATCCCCATCCTTGTTAAACTCGTCAGATGAATCTGAGTCATAATCTACAAGTTGCTAGTTTCCCTTTTAGGGTTCCAGATTTGAATTCTGGGAAGGTAAACAATGATCCAAAGAATTTAGCATAAAGATCAAGGTTCCCTTCTAATGTCTGTGAAGACATTTCCTTGTGACTCATCAGGTAATATCTGAATCATTGTCAACAAGTTGCCGATCTGCACCTATGTCAGATCCACTATCCGCAGATGCATCCAGGGGATTTAAGCCTGGGGAGGTAGACACTGACCACTGACATATGGCTTTTGGATCAGTATCCTCTCCTAACACCTGTAAAGGCAATTGGTCCACTAACGAACCTTGAACAATCGAATCTGACCTTAAAATGGTCGAAACTCTTGTTTCCGTCAACTCATCCTTTGTGTGTGTAACCTCTCCTTGTGCATCAAGAATTGATTATGTTTGAAGTGGTGACACTACATCGGATACCTTGGCCGACAGGCAAAATTCAATAGACTCACCCTGTTGAGAGAATGAATCTAGTAACTGTTTTTGTGCCTTTTCAGCCATTACATCTTTTTGAGAAGATGTATGGGGGCTAGCAGTTGTCTCGGTTTAAATACTACTCATCTATGTAGGAGACAGAGCTACTGGGTTGACTACAGAACCTTCCTTATGTGGTGCACTAGGCACTATCTCCCTCACGCTCATTCATACTACATTTAGTGGTAAGAGAGTGTTGGTTGGTTCTGTTTTTGTATTTGTCTTTACAGTCTGGGATAGACGTTGTGGGTTTTCAACCTCATGACTGTCAATGAAAGAAAGTCATTGGAGACTGAACCTGTAACACAGAACATATGGTAATAGAGAGAAAATGATTTACAATAGTAATTTTAAAAGATTTTACATGAAATAAGAAATCACTAATGTAGAAAGAAGTTTGATTTTGTTTTTCAATATGAATGAGTTTTTGATAAAACATTGATCACTTAGGGTAAAGTCTAAGTAATTCTCATTCATGTCAAAAGCTTACAAATATCTGCAACATAATGTTAACAAGATATCATTGACCGATACTTGTCAAGTACTTTAGATACTAATTGTTATGTTGCATAACTAATATACCACTACACATATAAAACAATATGATTGTGCTTAGTGATAAGATAGTTATTAATATGACGACTCTACTTATTCATATAAAATTGTAACTGCAGTTAGAGTGCCATACCATGTCCTTGACGATTGCTTGAGCAGTATACTAGTTCATACCAACCTGAAGTGAGATTGTGAAGAAGAGATTGCATAGTCCAATAGATCTGCAGTTGCAAAGTCCATGAACTGTGGTGCACTGACTTCCTCTTTTAACTCACCAATCAGGAGTACACTTGTACACATCTTACTAGAGTACAATTCCAAGTGTAATGTGCAGCAGGTGTCTGATATGTCGTAATATTCTCAAGTCTCGTCACTGGTGCTATATGTTAGATACTGCTTCCTGATAATAACCTAGCACAATATACAAAATTACAATGATAACATTCCCAGCTTGCAAACAGCCATATCCCTCAGATAAACCTTTGCTGTTATCTCCAAAGGTAAACAGGGGGCCAGCTTTCTCAATCACATTTGATAGCAGGGCTCTATCTCCGGTCATATATCTTGATGATTCACTGTCAAGAATCCACACTACCGGTTACACCTGTATACTGCCCTGCACTTCAAATGGATTAGACCTT
Source organism: Apium graveolens (assembly GCF_009905375.1). Classification (NCBI taxonomy): domain Eukaryota; kingdom Viridiplantae; phylum Streptophyta; class Magnoliopsida; order Apiales; family Apiaceae; genus Apium; species Apium graveolens. Next base: position 199,556,667 of record NC_133650.1, read on the forward strand.
CTTCGGAACCCAAACTTGGTTGGGCCCGGCATACTTGTAGAACTGTCCTTTGTCAGGCAAAACAACATTTTTAATTTCAACGATCTCAACATCCTTAATGACTGAACATTTGACCTTGTAAATAGCCTTAACAAATTTCTGTTTAAGCTTAGGCACAAATGTCTCCTTTCTAGCCTTAGAAGGACTAGCAGTCTTAGACCTATCATGCTTCTTGTTATTCACATGCTGACGAGGAGTAGTCTTATCATTAGACACATGCTTACCATTAAAATAAGCATACATCATATTAAAAGCACAAGACATACAATTAGCAACACCACATGCTTTATGAGAGTGATTAACAGCAGGCAATTTATGCATGGTAGACATGGCATTATTGTTATCCAACTCATGTGTGTCTGAGTTAGTCTCAGTTGCTTTCACAACTTTGACTGGAACTTTCGACTCACTTGACTTGGAAACAATCTTCTCATTAGCATGATCCTCAGCACGTATTTCTTCTTGAATAACAGAAGAGGTCGCATCAAATGGTTCAGCAATTGATGCTTTATAGAGGGGTTCATCAACACCCTTAAGCACATGTGGTACTTCCCTCCCTTTAGCACATACATGAGGAGGGGAGTTTATGCCTAATTCTCCAATAGCAGCATTGTAATCATAACCTATTCCAGATGTTTGATTAACAGCTTGCTTACTGTAGAACTCTTTAGCCTTCGAACAAGAATTGAAGTAGGCTCTAACCTTAGTCTCAAGACCAGTGATCTTGTCTTTGAGAATAGTTTCGAGTTTTCTATAACAGTCAACTCTATTCTCTAGAAAAGATACCTGTTCTTTTAATTTGTCTTGATTAATGTGCACAAGTCTTAATTCATTGACCTCTTTCTCAAGGTCTGTGATCTGTAAACTTAACAGTTCATTATCACGACGTGCACAATCTAAGTTACCTCTTAGATGATAAACCATTTCAGCATCAGAAAGTTTTACCTCTATTCTTGACGATGAAGCTTTTCCATCAATAGCCATAAGAGCAAGATTTCCTTCATCTTCATCTTCACTGTCAGTATCATCCCAGCTTCTTCCCTTTGCCAGATAAGCCCTTTCAGAGTTCTTTCTTACTTGCTTTGGCTTTCTACATTCTGTGGCAAAGTGTCCCAACTCATTGCAGTTATAGCATCTAATGGTGCTCCGATCAACCATCCCTGTTTTGTATCCACCAGTGCTGGTGTTAGAGGATGAAGATCCACCTTTCTGGAATTTGTTGTAGTTGGACTTGTACTTCAGCTTGGGATTCCTCTTGAATCTGACATGGGAGAATCTCTTGACAATTTGGGCCATTGACTCATCCTCCAATTGCTCCAGCTCTTCCAAGGAATAAAAATCATCACTTGATTGATTTGTAGTAGGAGGATCATATTCTGCTACTAACTCATTTTCCTCAGCCTTGGAAAACTGTACCATTCTCTCCAATTGTTGAGATTGCTGTTGTTGTTGACCTTCAGCTACAAGTGCAGTAGATGTGCTGACCATTCTATCCTTCCCGTAGACTTCCTTCTGTTGAATCTGCTCCAACTCATAGGTTTTTAACACTCCATAGAGCCTGTCCAAAGAAATCTCACTCAGATCTCTAGCTTCTCTAATGGCAGTGATTCTATGTTCAAGATGAGCTGGCAGTGTTAAAAGGAACTTTTTGTTGACCTCCCTGGTTGAATAATACTTTCCATTGATGTTCAGGTTGTTGATCAACGCATTGTACCTCTCAAACACTTCAGTAATTCCTTCTCCTGGATTTGATTTGAAATGTTCATATTCAGAGGTTAGGATTTCCAACTTGTTCTCCCTAACTTCCTCTGTGCCTTCATTAATCACCTCAATAGTTTCCCACATGTGTTTGGAATTTTTACAGTTCATCACATGTCTGTTCATCAAGGGATCAAGGGAATCAATTAATATTAATTGAAGGCTGGCATCCAAGGAGGCTTCTTCCTTCTCAGCAGGAGTAAAATCTTCAGGCTCTTTTGGATAGGTTCTAGCTTCAGTAGTCACCACACCATCTATTATTACCTCCGGTTCAATAACCATCGGAGTTTTTATACCCTTCTTTAACAAGTTTGAATATTTGGGATTTGCAACTTGTAAAAATAATAGCATCTTCTTCTTCCACATGATATAATTCTCTTTATCAAATTGTGGAATTTTAACGGTTCCAACTTTATGTGAAGTCATTATGAATTTTTGAATAAATAAAAATTCAAGGAGTTGAAAAATCACAAAAGTCTAGGATCTTGATTTGTTCGTTAATCAGAAGGCTCTGATACCAATTGTTGGGTCCCAATGTGTTTGTAGAAGGGGGGTTGAATACAAACGTTACCAAATAATCGAATAAAATGCGGAATAAAAAATGTGAAACAAAATTCAAGTTAAATAAAAATATTATTAAACTTGAAATGTGTTACAACAACTGTATCGATTACAAGGTATTAATCTCAAATCAATTATCACAAATCTAGAATAAATTCGACATGAACTTTTTCTATTTTTGCAATAATTAGAATCAAATGCTAAACGCGATTTGAGATTAAGTTCTAGGGATTTTGATCCGCTAGATTGTTACACAAGAACAAGATAAATAATTCTAGTGGTTTGGATTTAACATTAACAAACTAGAAATTGATCTTGAATTTCTGCAGAGAAAAGATGATATTTTTCAGAGGCGGCTGCTTTCTTTTTGTTCTTGTCTTGATTGAGATAAAAAAGATATGCTGCTTCTCTGCTTCTATTTAATCAATCAGCTGAATCAATTGAATTGGAATGACAATCCTTTAAGCTTGCAAGACTTTCGGTAGGACAATTGAATGAACTAGCAAGACAATCTGAATGAACTAGCATGACAATCAGAATGAACTAGCAAGACAATCATCCTCCTGATGTAACTTTCGGTGTAACAATTGAATATGGCCTAGCATGACAATCGGTATGACAATCCTGATTGTCATGCTAGTTCATTTTCAATTGTCTTGCTGATTTAAAGCTTGAATTTAATCCAATTAAACTTCTGAAAATTCCTAAAATTCCTAGAATTAAATCAGAATTAATTAATCAATTAATTCAATTAATAAATAAATTATTCTTCGCAGATATAATTTATTTTCTTAATTAAATTAGATGACTTAATTAATTAATAGAGAATTAATTCTAGTCTTGAGCAGCAACCATTCTTCTGCAAATCTTCTGAAAATCACTGAAAATTATGAATCAATTCCACCACTTCAACGTTGACACTCGATGTACTGTCTGGTTCATGAGTGACTAACTTCCGTGACGTTTCTTCATGTCTTGACTCTGACACTTTGATTTTCTTCAGATTAAATCCTTGTAATTTATTGATACCCTGACGAGATCTCTGTCACTTGATTAAATCCACGATCTTGATTTATATCACTGAGGCATGATCAACTTCTTGAACTTCTTCCAGTGAATTAACTCCTCAAGTCTGTAGATGAACATTATCTCTGAATCCTTTGACAGATATTACTTTGCGAGATCTCTCTGACGGTCGATCCACTATTTACTTATTACATTCTTATTTGAGTTGAGTTGAATCCTCGAATATACAAATAGGTCTATGACATATGACTTACAGAGATGAAATTTAAATAAGTACAAGTCTTTGAATCCACAATTTAAAAGTTATTACAACCCAAAATGATTACTTGATAAATTTACAGTTAATTGCCATTATCTGCCACAAGTTATAATTATACATAATTGATTCTCAAAAGTAGATGGTCTGATCTACAATAGATCTACCTCTGCAGCTATAGCAGCTACAACATCAACGGGAAGACGCGGGACGCTTCCCACGCGCTTGCGCTGGGTCTGCTGGAGTCTGGCCATCTTTCCTAACTGTTGTTGTGTGATGAAGAAATAAAGCAAGGGTGAGCAGCAAGCCCACCAAAATAATATGTATAATGATTTACAATATATGAGCCTACTCATAATACTCATGAAAGTCTTGGTCAAAAGAAATGAACCAAGTTTGATATCTTAATGCGATGAAGTCGCAAAATATTCAGTATATATACATATATACTTTTCAAAATATTGGAAGTCCTCTTCCATGCATAATATACACAAAGTCCCAGTGTATAACTGTATAAAAAATATCGTTGCAAGGTGATCTCATATATCTAACCTTGTCTCAACGTTAATCTGAAAATCTTTGTCATTCATAAGACAATTATTAATTAGATATAAGTTTAAAAGATGAGGTTACCAAATACCCCAATATACTTATATCTTTCCCAATACTACTTGAACTACCACCGTTCAAGTTATAATCAGTTTCAAAAGTTCATCACATAGATGAGACTACAAGACAAGATTTGAATAGATTCAATCTTTGAAATATTATTGAATGAAATAAAGTTACGAGATACTTTATTTAGTCCCGATATATATATATCCACATATATATATCTCTTAACCATTTTCTGGAACCTCTGTTATGTAAAGTATAAACAGAGTTTGAAACATCCAATGAATTTTGGAAAGGAAAAGAATTTTGGCATAAACCAGATATCTTGCTGATCAGGCAAAGATACCAATAAGTAACCTTTTCTACTGTAGATGGATGAATTCCTCACCGGTCATCACCCTGGCCGCATTAGGACCTCGCGCTAGACCGTTACCCGGCCCCTCACGCGTTGATGGACTGCCACCCAGCCACTTACACAATAATAGACCGTACCCCGGCCTGTCGCTTATGCCGACTCAATCAAATGGACTTACTTCCCGAACATTGGGCAAGTAATCAAATTGTTTTCTCAAAACAGCAACCTCGTTGCGAATATAAAATACACCACTGAGCCGGATTCCCAGGTTTTGAGCGAATATTTAAATCCCCTTTGAAAGGAAGATCTTAAATATAAAAATGAGTTTTGGGATCCGCTCTAACTTTTAAAAATCATTTTGAAGACTCGAAAACATTTTTAAGAATGTTTGGAGTAAAGCTGATTTAATGAAGTAAATCAGTCCCCAGAATATTTAGAAAATGATCGAATATTATTATTTAATTAATATTCTCATAAAGAATAATCTTTATAAAAATAATTGAAGTAGAAGTATTAAAACTTATACTTGAAACGAGTATTAAATAACCAAAGATATACTTATATGAAAGTATTATCTTTATTTGAATAATCGAAAATAAGTTTGATTATTAACACCTTATTCTTTAATAAAATAAAGAATATATTTCAGCAAATAATCGGAGTCATAGATCCTCAAATGAATATTCAATAATATTCACTAATAATATAAAAGAGTCATAAGCCCTCGAATGAATATTCAAATAATATTCAATAAATAATATAAAAGAGTCATAAGCCCTCGAATGAATATTCAAATAATATTCAATAATAAATAAAGTTTAAAGTTATCGAATAAACCTTATTCGATTAATAGTTTGGAAAACTATAACCATATATATATATATATAAATATATATATATATATATACATATATATCAATATATACAAAATCTACTCGGGATCCTCGACTCCCGGTTTTAGAAAATATTTTCACCTTTGGGTCCCTATACTAAGGGTATACGCAACTACTTGCTTATTTCTAGCATAGGTATTATGCAACTATAAGCATTGAAATCAACAGATAGATAACCAGATTACGAAACAGACATGCATATATACCATATCAGCATGCTCCAATATATCGCAAAATTTGCTAATAACAATCATGCACTATCACAAGATAATGCATATACATATATACATCACAACAACAGTATAACGGGTAGAAAGGCTTGGGGTGATAAAAGGCTCGGGACGAGTCTGGTAACCTATAAACAACAAGTAAGTTGGAATTAAACCAAAATCACTTGTAAATCTATACTTTAACTAACTTAGACTCTAACGCTTGTTTTGCGCTCACTGATTCGCTTAAGTCACTCGGGTACCCTCGGCTCCACCATTTTTAATAATTTAACCTTTACGAGTTTTAAAGCGATTCCTTCACGAGTGTCTTACCAACTGCCTAACACACTTACCATAAATGTTTCATACATTAATTAACCCTTTTTGGTCTTTAACCTATGTTTCAAAGTAAGGCGAGGGAAAAAGTTTCGTTCGCGAAACGCCGTTACTTGAAACGGTCGTTTCTCCTAAACCGTGCATCGGAATCGAACGAACTACATATCAAAACGAAGCTCGTAACATGAGCTATCTAAACATGGCAGTGGTCATAATCTAGCAGGGGGTTCTCGGGTCCTAATGTTATGCACAAAAACAGTCTACAGAAAATCGGACGTTACGACGGCTATGTTTACGCGATTTCCCAAATTTTAAACCATTCAATACCAACCACAAATCAACCCCAAATCAATCATACAACCAATATCCCTCCAAACCACATCATAACAGCCCCAACAAATCCACATTAACCATTTATACTTATTCCTCACATGAATTAAAAGCTTTACTTAGGTTCTTTAACTAATTACCAAGATTTACAACTCCAACAATGCAACAAACCCAACTAATCTCTACAAACTCAACCAAACTTCAACCAATCAAGCATCATGCTTCACATATGCTATATCAAACACATTCAATCCTAATTACTCAAAACTAAAGCTAGGGTTTGTAGTTTATACCTTCCTTGGAGAGTGGAGAATCAAGAGAATGGCTTGGAATCACCTTTAAAGCCCTTATCCAAGCTTAATCTAAACAAAACTTCAAGAACACAAATTTTAGTTCTTGAAAACACTATTCACCATCTTCTTTGATGATTTATAAAAAAAGATTGGCTTGGAATTAGAAGCTTAAACTTATAGGAAGTATGTAACTATCCATGGGGAAGCTTAGATAATTACCTTGCTAAATAATAAGTGGAGGAGCTTGGACTTTCATTTTTTAAGAAAACCACCCGAGAGCTTCATGAAGAAATGGAGGATTTGGTGTTTTGTGATTTGTTTTGCTTGGTTGCTAGGTTTTTGTATTTGCTTTAGTCAATTACCTTCTTGCCCTTGAATTTGTGTGGTTCTCATTCAACCACACCTTCTTCCTTCCCTTGTCATGCTTGTGTCATCCTCATGATGTCATCCTCCCTTCCTTGTCCTCTTTCTATTGTTTGGATGACATCATTCCCACTAATCCCTTTGATTAACTTCCTAATCGTTTGCCTAATGACCGCTGATCTGTTATACGGTTCGCTTAACTTTCATTCTCGTTTATCGTTTGAGGGATCATACCCGGGATCTTATTACTTAGGTTCCCTTAACCTTTCTCAATATATTGTATTCCTTCTATGATCCTCTCTTATAATCCTTTAATTTAAATCCTTTTTATCCTGTTACCTTTTTCTCAATTCTTTCCGTATCTAGTGGATTTCCGGGAAAAACCAAAGTGTTCAGAATTGGATTCTGACGATCTTTACATACACTTATATACCACATAGAGTACTAATAATATCCCATAAGATCAATAACAGAACCCCTACATAGCGTGGCATGAACAGTTTTCTCATTCTGCAAAAACACTATTCATAAGGGTTTCAAAAATTTCCAAAAATTGGGGTTATTACAGTCTCCCCTCCTTAAAAGGATTCCGTCCCGGAATCAGATAGAAAGTGAATAGGGATACTCTCTTAGCATTGCACTTTCTAACTCTCGAGTAAATTTTCCCACATTGTGGTTCTACCATCAAACTCTTACTAGTTTGATAATCCTTCTCCTAAGCACTTGTTCCTTTTCACTCTATAACCCTTCCTGGTTGCTCCATATAGGTTACGTCGGGTTGCATATCTATGCGCTCATATGCCTCTATTTATCTGGCATCTGAATTACACTTCCTTAACATTGATACGTGAAACACGTTACGACCTGCTACATGTTCAGGGGTAGGGCTAGCTCATATGCTATCTTCCCAATATGTCTTAATATATCCAAGGGTCCTACAATTCGTGGACTTAGCTTCCCTTTCTTTCCGAACCTCATCCTTCCTTTCCAAGGGAATACCTATAACAACGCTAGGTCCCCTACTTCCTATTCTTTGTCCTTCCGTGTCAAATCAACATACTTCTTATGTCCATCTTGGGCTACTACCAGCCGTCCTCTGATTAGATCTATTATATCCGTGGTCCTTTGGACTACTGCGGTTCCGAGCATCTTACGCTCTACAACTTCATCCTAACATAAGGGAGATCGACATTGTCTTCCCTCAAGGATCTCATAAGGTGACATCTCGATAATGACATATGATCTATTGTCGTAAGAAAACTCAATCCGCGTTATGTGATCATTCCAATTCCTTTCAAGTCTATTGCACAGACTCTCATTATAGCTTCTAGCATTATAGCTTCTGCTTCTCAATACCCATTCTTTTCCAGTTCGTAATCACTACTACCTTCCGTTCCTAATATTATACTGGTTATACTTTTGCTCGTTAGCGTTCTATAACCTTTTAATAACCACGTCAACCTTAGTATCACGAATGTGTTCCCATTCCGCATACTACCACCACTTTATTACTCCTTTTTCAGTTGTTTCTATTTTCCAAAGTTTGATTAATCATATAGAAGTAAAGGAATTTGTTGAGAGATCACTATGATCATGAACACTTGTTATATCGCATAGTTAGTACAGAAGGTGGCCAGCCTTTAGTACTTGACAAGCAATTAAACAACATGTGGTATCCTACTAGGCTTCTATCACAAAGATAGATAGTCATTCGGCAATACCTCCCCTTCTGGAAGGGTTGTTCTTCTCAGCTTACATGAAATGAAAAGAAGAGAAAAGAACGAACTGAAGAGAATTGTATATATGAAAAAAAAAAAAAATATACTGCCACAAAATATCTGGCTTGGAATCTACCTCTGAACTATAGAGGTTTGTCATAGAAGAACAAAACATATATGTATTTATATCAACATCAAGTATTATAGCATCGCATTTCACGTGCTTAAATATTTTCGCTATCCCGTCCATCATTCTATGGACCCATGCTCTTCCTTGAGCTTATACACAATTACCTTTGAAACTCCCTCGACATCGAAAATCGGATCTGGGATCTCATTCTAGACATCATCGTTACTTGAATTCTATGTTTGCACCGCAACCTTCCTCGTATAATAATACGACTCTCTATTGATAAGAAAGAATAATAATTCACTAGGTAGATACTCTACTTAATTAGTCTATCAATGATAACTTATACACTACCACGACCCGATTAGTGGTACTCAATCTCAACACCCATTCAATACAACTCTCACGGTTGTAAACAGCTCATTACTCGCAGAATCATTGCTACCTTACTATGGTCCACCACTGACCTACTGTACTCATTCATTTTCCATGAAGTCTTAATAGCTAACCATACGGAGTCCATACATCTCGTATCAAATCCTTCTGAGGAGGTAACATAATCACCATTCCTGATTCATGAAGAACACTCCTGATCCTGACATACATACATGACATGAAGCAGATAAAAGTGCAGAAGAGTTTCAATCAAAGCAACGATAGCAGGTTAATACCATTCTTAATCATACGCCCTAAATAGAAGAATTAACTCAAGGGTTCATCTAGTCCTTTTTGAAACATGGTCCTGGCTTATCTCAAGATAGGACCTTCTAAGATAGATAGCCCGTTCATGGCGATTACACGAATTAAACCTTTACCAACTACTATTACGGCTGGGTATTGCACAGTCATCAGAAGGAATGACAAACTTCCTAACCATAATTCAACCTTCACATTTTTAATCCATCATCACTGTATTCTTTTGGCACACGCGCCTATAATTATCCACTTACCTTTAAAGTGTCGGCCACCTCTTTGGCCTTTCCTGATAGTAGAATTTTCCTTACAGTCAATGTCACATTAACCACCTCCAAATAAATTTTCTACCTTATTTCAATCACAGCTTATGTGAAAATGCTTTCCTTAAAATCTGCTGAGTAAAAAAAAATCACCATTTTTCCATAAGTTATTGCCTTAGTCTTTAGAGGTTAATCACTGTCATGACTGACTCTCAATCATAATTAGAACATCTTTTATCTTAAGTCCTTATTGCCCTGAACAATTTCGACCATTACTGGTTCGATCCATACTTTCTCGTGGTTTAACACGTGCCCCACTTGGCAACATTATAATTATGTCATATTTCCTTTATCAACATTTTTATTCTTGAGAATTTCGAATATTTCCTTTCTCCTTGTAAAACCTCTAAGGTTATCCTTCAATCATTCCTCCTGTATTCCCTATATACAGGGCATATCAAAATACCATTTACTAATACTAGAACCATTGTCTATATACTTCTGAAAAAAAATTTCCACTGATCCTTAAAGGTTATTATTACCTTAATCCTTTCCAATTCATACTGTTAAAACTCATACTGTCCCTATTAAGGGTGAAATGCCAACCTTTATGCATTCCCCTAGGATTCATTTTAAGTTACCGATGTTCTATCCTTAATTCCACCTTTAAAAGGCACCTGCATCCTTCCACGAATAAATCAAGTCATATATCCTTGATAGATTATCATATTCATCATTCCCACCTCGATAGTCTATACCTTTTTTCACCATAACATCCTTATTCAAGTTAAGGTCAATCCACATGGCCTTCAAAAGATAAAAAAAAAATGGTTATCCGCTTTTCTTTCCTGATTTGGTAATGATCACATGGATGATCTGGAAGATATTGGTCGTGTTCAACGTGAACTTCTTCTTAATAAATCCTTATTTACTTTTGTTGTTTATCTCAACAGTCATCTCAATGTTGGGATATCTTTCATACCTGGCGTCTCCCTTCCTGGGTATCAAGCCACCGGTCTTACACTTCACATTCTTGAAGGTCACTTCCTTCATCCAATTTTCTTAATTTCTTACTTTCTTGTCTCCTCAGTCTATCCGCGTCTCATTATTTATCCTTCGAACTATCTCAAGGTTTCTTCGAATCCTCCCAACTTACAGGGGATAATATATATGTATCTCTTATACCTTCAACCATCAATTTAACTCATGGTATATCACCCTCATCCTGATGATTACATACTTTTCTATTTCTATTGCTACGAGTCTTTAGGGTTTCCTCATACCCAACTCCCTTATCATTCCTCCAACTCTATCGCCTTTATATTCCTTTCCACTTCAGTTTCTTTTTATTTTCGTTTCCATTACAACCATTACATGAACCAACACTACATAAGCATTGATTTCAACCATCCCGTCATTCTGGATTCGTGTCCTCAGAACGAATCTTGACAACTTTTACATCTTAGATTCATAATTCATCATACTCGTCTGCTTTTGTTCTGGCTCTAAAGCTTTTACACTATCTCCTTATCTTTGGGAATTACTTTCCCGAAAATAATTGACTAAACTTAAATCAGTTTATTCTAACCTCTGGCTCCGTGCCTTTCTTGGTCTTTCACCAGCGGGTGGTCTCTCTCTTAGGAGGGTAAGTGACAAAAACGGTCTTTTGTGGTTCATCAATCATTTAAGATCTCAAATGATTCCTCTATTTCCTTTAGCCAGGCTCTTGCCTCGGCTGGGTCAGCCTGTTCCTTGGAACTCTGAGAGCTTAGCGATTTAAAGGTCATGAAAGAATTTCACACCACATTGTTTCCTCAAGGTGGTGGTTGGGAATAAAATATAAGTTCTGTCTAGACAGGTCCATAAATTGCCATATAGGAGTACCGTCTCGGGTCTCCTTTCCTTACTCGACTTTCTGTTTCCTTAGTATGAAATGTTTCATCCTACTCCCCATAATTGGGGTCATCTTTTAATTTAAAAATCCTCATTTTCCACTCCATTATGTCATGGGTTCCTTCTATCTTGATGGCGACCTTCCTGACTATCACGTTCAGGGTTTGCTCTAAATCTTATTCCTCAAACTATGGCTCTCATCTAAGTTCTCATCCTTACGCTCTTGAACTTTTGGAACCCAATTTCTGTAGGAATACCTCATTATTCCCTTATCATCTTTCTCTGGCACCGTATGCTCTTTTCCAAAAATTCGGTCTGTATTGCAATCTCAAACAGCTTTTCGGTACCGGCTCCGGTTACCTTCACTTCTATTTCCATTTTCTCAAAATCTCTTATAAACTATCCCAAAGACATTATCATCTTGGGTCTCTCCTTTTTACTAAGGGCATCAGCCACCACATTGGCTTTCCCCGAATGATAAAGAATCTCCCAATCATAATTCTTGATTAGCTCTAACCGCCTCCTCTGGCGTATGTTGAGCTCTTTCTACGTAAAAAAGGTACTAGAGCTCCTATGGTTTGTGTAAATCTTGCACTTCTCTCCATACAAGTAGTGCCTCCAATCTTTAGGGTAAAACTATTGCCACGAGCCTAAGCTCATGGGCGGGGATATCGAATTTCATATTACCTTAATTGTCTTGACGCAGACGCGATTATCTTGCTGTGCTAAGAAGCACCCTAATTCCTTATGCGAAGCGTCACTTACAAATCACAAAATCTCCTTTTCCATCCGGCAATGCCAGCATAAGGGCCATCACCAACCTTTGCTTCAGTTCTTGAAAGCTGTTCTCGCATTTCTCTGTCCATTCGAACTTCTCAGTCTTACGAGTAAGCCGCGTTAAAGGGGCTACTATCTTTACAACTTGAACGAACCTCCGGTAGTGACCGGCCAATCCTACCTCTGGTAGTCGACCAAACCATGGTCATCAATTCATCAGTGGTCCTTTATCCAATCCTGTCAGGATCCTCCATGGGATCCTCCTCAACAACTATCCCTTCTAGGACAACATCCTCAACCGCTAAATCCTCAATATCAACATCATCCGGTCCTGCATTAGGACACTCTATCGGATCCACAATCCGATCTCCAATTAGTAATAAAATACCATCGCGATGTTGCTCCTCAACCTCAGGGTTCGGAGTCCCGCTACCATATACGATAACGAACTACGCTCCTATCACGATATTTATAAGGGTTCCCATAAGGGTTTTAACTGTCAGTACTACGTTAGGTAGCCCGACTATGAACTTGGCAAGAGTTCTTATTATCTTAGTGAACTTATTATCTTAACGTCCCATCATCTCTGAGGTTTATAACGCTTAGCTCTGATACCATTTCTGTAACACCCCCAGATCCGGGGTCGGGGATCCGGGTCGTCACGGTCTTTCTTTCCACAATATCACTTCACTTAATTAATAATAAATAACCTTATGCTGTGACCCCACACTAACACACACCACAACCCGTTATAGTCTCAGAGATGAAATTTAAATAAGTACAAGTCTTTGAATCCACAATTTAAAAGTTATTACAACCCAAAATGATTACTTGATAAATTTACAGTTAATTGCCATTATCTGCCACAAGTTATAATTATACATAATTGATTCTCAAAAGTAGATGGTCTGATCTACAATAGATCTACCTCTGCAGCTATAGCAGCTACAACATCAACGGGAAGACGCGGGACGCTTCCCACGCGCTTGCGCTGGGTCTGCTGGAGTCTGGCCATCTTTCCTAACTGTTGTTGTGTGATGAAGAAATAAAGCAAGGGTGAGCAGCAAGCCCACCAAAATAATATGTATAATGATTTACAATATATGAGCCTACTCATAATACTCATGAAAGTCTTGGTCAAAAGAAATGAACCAAGTTTGATATCTTAATGCGATGAAGTCGCAAAATATTCAGTATATATACATATATACTTTTCAAAATATTGGAAGTCCTCTTCCATGCATAATATACACAAAGTCCCAGTGTATAACTGTATAAAAAATATCGTTGCAAGGTGATCTCATATATCTAACCTTGTCTCAACGTTAATCTGAAAATCTTTGTCATTCATAAGACAATTATTAATTAGATATAAGTTTAAAAGATGAGGTTACCAAATACCCCAATATACTTATATCTTTCCCAATACTACTTGAACTACCACCGTTCAAGTTATAATCAGTTTCAAAAGTTCATCACATAGATGAGACTACAAGACAAGATTTGAATAGATTCAATCTTTGAAATATTATTGAATGAAATAAAGTTACGAGATACTTTATTTAGTCCCGATATATATATATATCCACATATATATATCTCTTAACCATTTTCTGGAACCTCTGTTATGTAAAGTATAAACAGAGTTTGAAACATCCAATGAATTTTGGAAAGGAAAAGAATTTTGGCATAAACCAGATATCTTGCTGATCAGGCAAAGATACCAATAAGTAACCTTTTCTACTGTAGATGGATGAATTCCTCACCGGTCATCACCCTGGCCGCATTAGGACCTCGCGCTAGACCGTTACCCGGCCCCTCACGCGTTGATGGACTGCCACCCAGCCACTTACACAATAATAGACCGTACCCCGGCCTGTCGCTTATGCCGACTCAATCAAATGGACTTACTTCCCGAACATTGGGCAAGTAATCAAATTGTTTTCTCAAAACAGCAACCTCGTTGCGAATATAAAATACACCACTGAGCCGGATTCCCAGGTTTTGAGCGAATATTTAAATCCCCTTTGAAAGGAAGATCTTAAATATAAAAATGAGTTTTGGGATCCGCTCTAACTTTTAAAAATCATTTTGAAGACTCGAAAACATTTTTAAGAATGTTTGGAGTAAAGCTGATTTAATGAAGTAAATCAGTCCCCAGAATATTTAGAAAATGATCGAATATTATTATTTAATTAATATTCTCATAAAGAATAATCTTTATAAAAATAATTGAAGTAGAAGTATTAAAACTTATACTTGAAACGAGTATTAAATAACCAAAGATATACTTATATGAAAGTATTATCTTTATTTGAATAATCGAAAATAAGTTTGATTATTAACACCTTATTCTTTAATAAAATAAAGAATATATTTCAGCAAATAATCGGAGTCATAGATCCTCAAATGAATATTCAATAATATTCACTAATAATATAAAAGAGTCATAAGCCCTCGAATGAATATTCAAATAATATTCAATAAATAATATAAAAGAGTCATAAGCCCTCGAATGAATATTCAAATAATATTCAATAATAAATAAAGTTTAAAGTTATCGAATAAACCTTATTCGATTAATAGTTTGGAAAACTATAACCATATATATATAAATATATATATATATACATATATATCAATATATACAAAATCTACTCGGGATCCTCGACTCCCGGTTTTAGAAAATATTTTCACCTTTGGGTCCCTATACTAAGGGTATACGCAACTACTTGCTTATTTCTAGCATAGGTATTATGCAACTATAAGCATTGAAATCAACAGATAGATAACCAGATTACGAAACAGACATGCATATATACCATATCAGCATGCTCCAATATATCGCAAAATTTGCTAATAACAATCATGCACTATCACAAGATAATGCATATACATATATACATCACAACAACAGTATAATGGGTAGAAAACTTGCCTGAGCGACTTGGGGTGATAAAAGGCTCGGGACGAGTCTGGTAACCTATAAACAACAAGTAAGTTGGAATTAAACCAAAATCACTTGTAAATCTATACTTTAACTAACTTAGACTCTAACGCTTGTTTTGCGCTCACTGATTCGCTTAAGTCACTCGGGTACCCTCGGCTCCACCATTTTTAATAATTTAACCGTTACTTGAAACGGTCCTTTCTCCTAAACCGTGCATCGGAATCGAACGAACTACATATCAAAACGAAGCTCGTAACATGAGCTATCTAAACATGGCAGTGGTCATAATCTAGCAGGGGGTTCTCGGGTCCTAATGTTATGCACAAAAATAGTCTACAGAAAATCGGACGTTACGACGGCTATGTTTACGCGATTTCCCAAATTTTAAACCATTCAATACCAACCACAAATCAACCCCAAATCAATCATACAACCAATATCCCTCCAAACCACATCATAACAGCCCCAACAAATCCACATTAACCATTTATACTTATTCCTCACATGAACTAAAAGCTTTACTTAGGTTCTTTAACTAATTACCAAGATTTACAACTTCAACAATGCAACAAACCCAACTAATCTCTACAAACTCAACCAAACTTCAACCAATCAAGCATCATGCTTCACATATGCTATATCAAACACATTCAATCCTAATTACTCAAAACTAAAGCTAGGGTTTGTAGTTTATACCTTCCTTGGAGAGTGGAGAATCAAGAGAATGGCTTGAAATCACCTTTAAAGCCCTTATCCAAGCTTAATCTAAACAAAACTTCAAGAACACAAATTTTAGTTCTTGAAAACACTATTCACCATCTTCTTTGATGATTTATAGAAAAAGATTGGCTTGGAATTAGAAGCTTAAACTTATAGGAAGTATGTAACTATCCATGGGGAAGCTTAGATAATTACCTTGCTAAATAGTAAGTGGAGGAGCTTGGACTTTCATTTTTTAAGAAAACCACCCGAGAGCTTCATGAAGAAATGGAGGATTTGGTGTTTTGTGATTTGTTTTGCTTGGTTGCTAGGTTTTTGTATTTGCTTTAGTCAATTACCTTCTTGCCCTTGAATTTGTGTGGTTCTCATTCAACCACACCTTCTTCCTTCCCTTGTCATGCTTGTGTCATCCTCATGATGTCATCCTCCCTTCCTTGTCCTCTTTCTATTGTTTGGATGACATCATTCCCACTAATCCCTTTGATTAACTTCCTAATCGTTTGCCTAATGACCGCTGATCTGTTATACGGTTCGCTTAACTTTCGTTCTCGTTTATCGTTTGAGGGATCATACCCGGGATCTTATTACTTAGGTTCCCTTAACCTTTCTCAATATATTGTATTCCTTCTATGATCCTCTCTTATAATCCTTTAATTTAAATCCTTTTTATCCTGTTACCTTTTTCTCAATTCTTTCCGTATCTAGTGGATTTCCGGGAAAAACCAAAGTGTTCAGAATTGGATTCTGACGATCTTTACATACACTTATATACCACATAGAGTACTAATAATATCCCATAAGATCAATAACAGAACCCCTACATAGCGTGGCATGAACAGTTTTCTCATTCAGCAAAAACACTATTCATAAGGGTTTCAAAAATTTCCAAAAATTGGGGTTATTACAATTGATTTCCATTCCTTTGGAAGAGATCTATGGAATTTCAGATTAGAGTCTTTAGTCTGATAGACTCTTCCATGCAACTTAAGAGCATTTAGTATTTTTTGAAACCTACTAAAAATGTCAGTGAGAGACTCACTTTCCTCATTGTGAAAATGCTCATATTTCTGAATCAAGAGCTGCATCTTATTTTCTCTAACTTGCTCAGTGCCATCACAGATTATCTGTATAGTATCCCAGACTTCCTTCGCAGTTTTGCAGTTGATAATGTTGTCAAACATGTCTGCATCAACTCCATTAAACAGAATATTCATGGCCTTTTTATCCCACCTGACTTGTTCAATGTTAGGATCAGACCATTCATGCCTTGGCTTGGGAACTGATGGCTCATTTCCTGTTGCAGCTCTCATTGGAACATGAGGGCCTCTTTCTATGCAGTCCACATAGGCCTCATCTTGAGAAAGCATATGAAGATACATCTTTACCTTCCAATGATGGTAATTATCTTTATCTAGAAAATGAATCTTGACTCCAACATCCTTCTTGTTCATCTTGCTGAATTGTTTTGATCTTTAAACTCTTTGTAGATTAAGAGCTTGCTCTGATACCAATTGTTAGTCCCTTAACAATATAGCAAGAATTACAGAAGGGGGGTTGAATGGAATTCTTGAACCTTTTTCTTAAAATAAAAATGTTCAAACTTGAATACAAATACAAGTGTTTTGATTAGCACAATGCAGAATAAAAATTTAAGTGAATTAAAACATAAGTAATTAAAAACAAGAGTCTTTAAAAACTTTCTGGTGGATTTAAACAATTCCACCAGAGATATATTATATCGAGAGAACTCTGTGTGCAAGAATGCTCACAGTTGCTTACAAATTTGAACTACTGAGAATACAGAGAAATACTAATAATTCTGCTTACAAATGTTTCTCACTTTTTGTATCTCAGATCTTAGTTTCTATTTGCTACTTCTTGGTTTATATATTACCAAGATTACAAAGTCAAATGACAGAATCATTATAAAAACTATTAGTTTTTTTTATGCTTTGCTACTTTGTTCTCTATTACCCTGTTAATAGGCTTCATCATTCCTTTTGCATACATCCCGACGCATGTGACCAGTTGTCACTGTCAACTGATGTTTGAATTCTTTATCCGTTGGGTTCATGATCATCCGTCGGATTGTTGATTATCCGTCAGGTTGTTGATCATCCGTCGGGTGCTTTGTAGTTTATCCGTCAGGTAGCAATCAGGCACTTGACTTCATTTCACTTATGCAGAATTACAAGACATCATCTATGTACAATTAATCAACCTATTCTGCATATCTAGTTAAAGTCCACATGACTTATATGCTACTACAGACTCTATACAAAGGTGTATGCAGAAATGTGCTACAGACTCATTATTACATAAGCTACTCATTCGATGGATAATAAGTCATCATCCGTCGGGACTATAATGAGTTATCCGTCGGGACTATAATTCTTATTCGTCGAGTGCTACATTATTTCACTAAGTAAAATCTACTTAGGTGTTTTATTTATGTCATCATCAAGTACACAACATATGCACAACATAACACTTCAAAATTATTGGTGTTTATTACGAAATCATGCTTTTATTCAACACATAAAATAAATGCTTATTTGATCATGTAATGAGTGAGGTCCACAAAAGACTTATACAATGGTATCCATTTAGCGAGCATTAGGTTAGCGGATCCCAGACTACAAAAGCCTTAGGTCACTAGGCACAAAGTCCCCTAAGAACTTAATAACTCGAATACCAAAGAGCTCACTCGTGATCAATTGTGCATGAACCATATTTTTCTTCTTTTCTTTTCTTTTTTTTCCCTTTTTTTTCTTTTTTTTAATTTCTGAGCAAGTGCGTTTCGCTCCATCTTGCTCAACCCTAGACTACTCGTATACAATACGAGCCGGTTACTAGCCATTTGATGCCTAGCCACAACTAGCAATGAATTCCAATTTTCTATCTCTAATTTTTATCTTTTCATGTTTTTTATCATTAAGAGCCTGGCATGCATTTTAAGCATAAGCAATAGATTAACCTCAAAAACCATCAAACCATGACAACAATCTAGTCCTTAAGCATACTCTAAGACTTAGTGAAATTGTTAGGTCACACACACTTAGAAGGGGGTTGAATACAGTGTTTACTACAATCAAATCGAATTAAAGAACACAAGCAATAGAACACAGATTTTATTCAACACAATAAACTCTGTTACAATATGGAACTGTCCTCTCTCAGTGATGAACAAATTATCACGAGAGCTTCTAGGGTTACAATGAATAATAATTTCGATAATGATAACACCTATAGTGTAAATCCTATGTCTGTGTTTATATACTACACAGTTACAAGATAATGTTCTAATTGATATTGAATATAATTCTGCTTCCTAAAATATATCAATCAGTTATCTTTTCTTCCAAGTATTCTATTCTTCATAGAATTCCTTCTTCATGCATATTTCTTCTTGCGTTTGTCTTGATCTTCTTTCCTTTCAATCAACCGCCTGCCTTATCTGAAAGTCTCCTTAAGTCCTGATAAATATCTCCTGATAACTTAAGTTCTGATATCTTAAGTCCTAACTTCAGTATAAGTACTGATTTCCAGTTAAGTACTGATTTGTCCTGTTAGTTAAGAACTGAAAACTAAACACAAATCATATTAGACATGACATCACAAATATATCTAACAATCTCCCCCAACTTGTAAATTAGCATAATATACAAGTTCAACAGATATTTGATGATGTCAAAAACATTAAGTACAAATGCATGAGAATTTGACTAGATAACTACAACTTACAGTCCTTTCAGCTTTACCATCCATAAGATCTGATATCAGCTTCAGTCTGTATACACTTCAGAATTTAAACAGTTGTAGATCTTTGACTTGGCTTCAATTTCTGATCTCTTTGATGTCAGGAGTTGTTTTGAGATAGTTTTTCAACAAACATCTCTCAGCATATTCAAGTTCATTAACCATCCTCCTTTTAGCATTTTTTAATTCAGCTGTATCTTCACCAGTTTGAAAAATAGCTGCTCTGAGATCATTTATTTTAGCTTTCCTTATGTCCAGATCTAGTCTGATCAGATATGCCTTGTCAGACTCTAGATTGAATTTCATAGCCTTATAACCCAGAAAAGTAGTTATAATCTTAGCAGTGTTAGGCTTCATGTCAACAATATCACCTTTGTGATCTCTGTACTTGGGACAGTATGGGTTGTCAGACTTTACAGAGTAAAGCTTCTTCTGTCTTTGAATTTATGACTTTAAATACTGCAGCACCATCTGTTAATCTATTTTTCACTTGAAGTAGGAATAGAACATGTTCCAGTTCTTCAAAATACTTCAATGGAATAACATTTTTCCTGATATGGAATACCCTTCCATCTATCATAAAATATAACAAGATATGTTCTTTCAAAACAGAATGGTACACCATTTGTACAGATTCAAGTTGATTCAATCTTTCAGGAGTTGCTCCTACTCCTGGTTCACTTAAGGAAGTTGGATCATTTGTAATGTTGTGTACTCTTCTTTCATCAGAACTACCCAATCCAGATTTATCTCTTGTTTCCTTTCCTGTAACAACTCTTGCTTCAAAACCACTTGTTGCAGTCTTCAAAGGTTGAGTCTGTTTAGCTTTGGTGAATCCTGGTAGGAGTATCTTTGAAGGTTTAATATGAGTAATGTCAGAGGTTTCCTTTTCCTTATCTTCTGATATCAAGTTAAATTGAGCTTTCTCAGAAGTTGCTTGCTTCACTGTCATATCAGAGTTTACTAAATCTTGACTCTGAACAACATGAGCCATGTCAGAGGTTGTTTGAGAAATTTTCTTTGTCATCAGAGTAAGACTAGCATCTTCTTCATCGATTATTTTTTATCCATGACTGGCATATAAACCTTTACAAGTTCATCAACTTTTTCTTTGCCCTTGGACCTTGAATCTACTTGCACTTGCGATTTAGCTTTGGCCTTAGAATTTGTTCTTTCTTTTATCACAATACCCTTAAGCTTTGGAAGTTTCTTTTCATCTTCAGAAGCTTTAGATTTAGAGTTGACTTTTTCTGATTTAAGTCTAGCTTCTTCTTCCTTTAGACTCTCACAGTCCATTCCTGGATTTTCTTTAAGAAATAATTTCTTTGAAATTTCTTCATCAAGTTCCAGATGATCAGTAGAACTTATCCTTTTACCAGTATCAGAACTTATTCTTCTCCCAGTATTAGAACTTGTTCCTTGACTTGTAATTCTAGCTTTACTTGATAAAAATCCTTTGCCTTGACCTTGACCTCTACCCTTATCAGAGTTTCCCTGGTCATCATTTCCATCATCCTTTTCCTTCAGTGTCTGAATAGATTTGCATTTGGACTTAATCACTTTCTCCCCTTTTTTGGCATCAGCAGGTAAAAGAAGAGAGACAAACAATTCCACTGAGGATTGGATCTCATTGAGTTGAGTTTGCTGAGAAGCTTGATTCTTTAAAATTTCATCAATCTGAATTTGTTGCTTCTCATGAGTTTTCTCAATGTAGGCCATTTTATCAAAGACATGCTTGAAAAATCTGTTCTTTTCAAGTTTCACATTCATATCTTGTTGGATCAAGGTTTCTTGAATTTTATTCACCTTGGCATGAGTTTTTGAGTGTTGACCTTGAAGGTGCCTAGTACTCAATGCAGTAACTCTCAGCTGTGCCTTAAAATCATCATTTATCAGCATTTCATCACCTTTTGCTAGATGTTCAGCAAGAATCTTTTCAGAAGGAACAAAACTAACTGTGTTCCATTCCTTAGTCCACTCCTTTCCTCTGGGAGTTTCACTCCAAGGTACTGGTGCTTTACCTCTAACAAACTTCTTGACTAAATCAGCTTTATTAACTGTTTATTGAGGTGCATGTCCTAATAGATCAGCTGCATCAGCATCTAGATTAGTAGCAGCTTCACCAGTAGTTTCAGCATTATCAGCATCAGAACTTATAAATCCAGCAGTATCAGCATCCTCTGATAGGATAGCAGTATGTGAGGCAATCGAGGTTTCAACATCATCCTCTAAATTCTGATCTGCATCTAAGTTCTGATCACCAGCCAAATCTTGATGCCCACCTAAAGTCTAATTTTCATCATCCATTTTCTTAATTGGTGTTGTTGGAATATCTTTATTGAAATCAGCATCTTGAGTTGGTGTTGTTGGTGGAGTGAATTGAGTTGCTGGAGCTTCCAAGTACAGAACCTCGGGCACAATCAAGTTATGAATATCAATTTCAGCACTTGTACCTGGGTCTTCAGTATGTACTTGTTCAATTATAGGTGACACAGGAGGTGTAGGCACTCTGTCTTGAGCACTTTCTGGTTGTGCAGAAGGAAGTGATTCAATAACAATTGGTTCTGTTGGGATCAGAGATTCCTGACCCCCTTCCTTAGCTGCTTCCTCATCTTCTGAATCTGACTCAACTGTGTCCCTGTGAGCTCTTTGCTTTTTTATTTTCTTCAAGGGTGGAGACACTGTAGGAGCTTTATCATCAGGATTTATGTAACACCCCCAGATCGGGGGTCGGGGATCCGGGTCGTCACGGTCTTTCTTTCCATAATATCACTTAACTTAATTAATAATAAATAACATCATGTTGTGACCCCACACTAACACACACCACAACACGTTATAGTCTCAGAGATGAAATTGAAATAAGTACAAGTACTTGGATCCATAATTTAAAAGTTTTTACAACCCAAAATGATTACTTGATAAGTTTACAGTTAATTGCCATTATCTGCCACAAGTTATAATTATACATAATTGATTCCCAAAAGTAGAATGCCTGATCTACAAATAGATCTACCTCTGCAGCTATAGCAGCTACAATATCAACGGGAAGACGCGGGACACTTCCCATGCTCTTGCGCTGGGTCTGCTTGAGTCTGGCCATCTTTCCTAACTGTTGTTGTATAATGAAGAAATGAAGCAAGAGTGAGCATTACAACTCGCAAGATAATATATAGTGTAATAAAAATGCAAGTATCTAACTAGATAACTTACTGGAAATTCTTATTAAGTGTAAGATAATTACTTACTGGATAAAAGCAAAAAGGGAGATGAAGTTACCCATTACTTCACTATACTTATACCATTTTAGAAATCTACTTGAACGACCACTGTTCAAAGTATACTAAGTTTTCAAAGGTTCATCATATAAATGAGACTACAATATAAGAGTTGAATAGATTCAATCTTTGAAATATTGTTTAAAAGAAATGATGTTACGAGATACTTCATTTGATGGAAACATCATTATAACTGTTTGACCCTGTCAATGCTTCGACAATCACCCATCCGTAGCCTTTCGATCGAAATGCTCCGGGTAGTGTTGCAGAAATATCCTAACTGGATGATGAACTCATTACGGGAGTTTGCCGTGCCAAGAAGACCACTTACGATGATCAGTCGCTGTAGTGCAACCCCACCAATTTCTATATGAAGAGGAGAACAGTCGGATTTACTTGTCAACCGAACCCTGGACTCCTAAGAAATGGACTGTCTTACCGGAACTTCCGGGCCATTTGGGCCAATATAATAAGGTCGGGCCGGCGCCACTCGACCACTTATGCCACTCCTAGTTCAGATGAAATCCATGACTCTGAAACGTAAAGCTCGTCCCCCCTTTCCCCAAGTAAAAACTTGTTGATACGGCTCCAACAAGAAGTCGTATCTAGTTGGAAAGGAAAACTCACCGATATTTCCCAGGCGGTGCCTGTTAATGGATTAACTTGTTCCAAGAATTTTACTTCCCGAGTGTTGGGTAAGTAATCAAAAACTCTTTTATCAAAACATCAACCTTGTTGCGAATATAAAAATACATCACGGAGCCGGATCCCTCGGATTTTTGAGCGAGTATTTAAATCCCCTTCGAAAGGAAGATCTTAAATTTGAAAACGAGTTTTAGTATCCGCTCTAACCTTCCAAAAATAGTTTTGATAAAGCTTGAAAATAATCTCTGAAAATATTTAAAGTAAGAATGATTTGATAGTATCAATTATTTTCCGAATACTTGGCAAATATCGAAACATTATTCTTTAATAAAATAAAGAATATTAATTAATAAAATAAGTGGAATCATAAGTCCTCGAATGAATATTCAAAATAATATTCATTAAACAAAATAAGCGAAGTCATAAGTCCTCGAATGAATATTCAAAATAATATTCATTTATAAAATAAAACTATCGAATAAACCTTATTCGATTAATAGTTTTGAAAACTATATATATATATGTATATATATATAATATACTCGGGAATATCGCCTCCCGGTTTAGAAAGATGTTCAACTTTGGGTCCCCTATATTAAGGGTATACGCAAGTACTGCTTATCTCTGGCATATGTATTATGCAGTTTATAATCAATTGAATCAAAAACGAGATATCAAGATTACGAAACAGGCATGCATATATATATATATATTATATCAACATGCTCCAATATATCGCAAGACTTGCTAATAACAACCATGCACTTATCACAAGTTAATGCATAAACAAATATATACATCACAACAACAGTATAACGGGTAGAAAACTTGCCTGAGCGAATGGGGGTGGTAAAAGGCCTGGGGCGAGTCTGGTAACCTATAAACAACATATAGGTTGGAATTAAATCACGTTCGCTTAAGAAACTAGTTTTTAACCAATTAGACCCTAACGTTCGCTTTTGCGCTTAACGATTCACATAAGTCGCTCGAGTACCCTCGGCTCCACCATTTTTAGTAAATTAACCGCTACGAATTTTAAGGCGGCGCTTTCACGAATACCCTACCAACTGACTTGTTAACCTTATAAAATTGTTTCATACTCCAATTAGTCATTTAAGGACCTTAACCAAGGTTTCAAAGTAAGGCAAGGGGAAATGGTTCATTTGCGAAACGCCGTTACTTAAAATGGTCATTTCTCCTAAACCGTACATCAGATTCAAGCGAACTACATACCAAAACGAAGCTCGTAACATGAACTATCTAAACATGGCAATGGTCAGAATCTAACAGTGAGTTCACGGGTCCTGAAGTTAAGAACAAAAACAGTCTAAGGTAAATTGGGCATTACGACGGCTATGTTAACGCGATTACCAAAGTTTATACTACTCCAAATCAATCACAAACCAACTTACAACCAACATTACAACCAAAATCCATCCAAACCTCACTACATCATTCCATTACTTCATGTTTTATCCAAGTCATTCAATCACAAACAAAAGCTACTAACCATACTAAGGTTCATTAACTAATAACCAAGATTTACAACTCAAACTCATTACAAATCCAACCAAACTCTAAATATACATGAATCATGCTTCTCATGAACTATACCAAACATAACAAGCTCTAAACATTCAAAAGTAGGGCTAGGGTATGAGATTATACCTTCCTTGGTGAGTAGAAGTAACTAAGGAGCTTGAAACAACCCTTGAAAATCCCTACAAAAGCTATATCTAAACAAAAACACAAAATCAAAAATTTCAAGTTCTTGAAAACACTATTCACTCTCTTCTTCAATAATTTATTGAAGGAGATTGTGAAGGAAATGGAAGCTTAGATTCCTAGGATAGCCATAACTAAGTACAAGGGACCTTAAATAATTACCTCACAATTTAACAAGGCTTGGATCTTGGTTTTTGATTTTCTTTTCTTTGAAAAGATGAAGAAGCCGAGAGTAGATGTTCTTAGAAATGGAAAGTCAAATTCCAATTTGTATTTGTGTTATGATATTTGTTGGTTGGTTGCTTCCTTTGTTGGTTAATTACTTTTTACCATGGTGAAAAATGTGTAGCTCACAATCAACCAACCAATCCTTCCCACTTTGTCATGCTTATGTCATCAAGCTTAGGTCATCTTGTTACACTTGTCTTCTTCTTGTTGGTATGATGATATCATCATCCCCTAACTTCTTTGATTAACCCTTAATTACTTGACTAATGACCGCTTATCTGTTATACGGTTCGCTTAACTTTCGTTCGCGTTTATCGTTCGAGGGATCATATCCGGGATCTTATTACTTGGGTTTCCCCTAAACCTTTCTCAATATTTTATATTCCTTTTTATGATCCTCTCTTAAAATCCTTGAATTTAAATCCTTTTTATCATGTTACCTTATACTCAATTCTTTCTGTATCTGGTGGGTTTTCGGGAAAAATTAAAGTGTTCGAATTTGGATTCTGACGATCTTTACATACACTTATATACCATATAGAGTACTATTAAGATCTCTAAAAATATCAATAAAAGAACCCCTACATAGCTTGACATGAAAAGTTTTATTATTCAACATAATCAGCAAAATCAATATTCATAAGGGTTACAAAAAGTCCAAAATTTTTAGGGTTATTACAATTTAGCTTTTTAAGCCTTTTGAGAGGCCTAGAACTCCCAGTTACAGTATCTTTCTGAGAAGAGATCTTCTCAGCTTTTACAACAACAGGTTCTGATGTTTGAACCTGTTCCTCAGTTGGTTCCTCAAATCAACAGAATTTAATCAAAACATTCATCACAAAATAAAATTAAAAATCGATAAAGTAAAGATTAATAAATTGCAATTAGACATGCACAGTCACATAATTTGAAAAACAAAGAACAAATCTTGCAATTAAATAATATTTCATTGATATATCAGTTGAGTACATTTCATGAAATTTATCGATTACATGCAAAAATTACAAGATAGGCCTATTCTACGATTCTTAACATCAACAGCCTTAGTCCTAGTCTAAGAAGACCTAACGACTAGCTTCTTCTGCTGCTGATGAAGAGCACTGCAAGATGAATTGTTATGGATAAAAAACTAAGGTTATTATTTGCTGTATTTACTGCTAAGGTTCGGGAGCTCAAGGACTTTAATGGCTGCTCTCGTGTTTTGTAGCTTAACTCTGCCTTTACGGGATGCCTACGTATCTCTGTGAATTAGAGAATCAAGCCAAAAAAATGTAGTTCTGAATGGAGGGGTGAGACCCTTTATATAGATGTTGGTGGTCCTTGAATTGGACTTGGTAAAGGAGACTTGGTAGCCAAGTCTCAGAATTAGAATGGACTTTGGAGTCCTAAATAGTAGGAAACTGATTCCTTATCCTTCTAGGTCCCTTTGAGGCTAATCTGCAAGGATTTATATCCTTATCGGGACTCTTCTCAATAGCTGATTTTTCCCTTATTAATTAATTAATATTCAGGATTTTTGGGCCTTCTTTGTTCCATCAGGCCTGATCTGGTCCATCAGGCTTGATCAATGTGTTAACCTTTTTGGTCTGAATATCATACATCTTCTTATTGGACCTAGCAGCCCAAATCATGTATAATTATTATAATATTTAATTACATAATCAGGATTTATTTATCCCTATCATTTGCCCTCCAACTTTTGGGAAACCGTATAAGATTTCGCAAAAGTTAAGTTCGTTCATTCCCTTTCAGGGTATCGTTTTGCGTAAAGTGTGGAGCGACCTACACGCTTACAACGATTTGCCTTGTACGTGGCTTCAGGGTCATTTAAAAACTTCCCCTTCTATTTTCTTACCTTCTCCCTATTTTTAGGAATTTTCTGGTATTTTTCAGGAATTTTCCCTTTTTTCCGAGATTTTTTCCCATTTTTTTGCAATTTTTTACAAATATTCTCAAATTTTCAGCCCTTTTTCGACCAAGATCCTAGTCGAAATTTCAACCTAGATCCTAGTCGAATTTTGGGCCATCTTTCCAATCCTGGTCGAAGGACTTCGACTAGGATCCACGACCTGGATTTCGACCTGGATTTTGGTCGAAAACTAGTATCTTTCTTTGCTTCCTGGTCGTTTGGTTTCGACTAGGATCCACGACCTTGGTTTCGACTAGGATCCTAGTCGAACCTTCGACCTAGATCTTAGTCGAGACTTCTGTGCTCATTTGCTTCCTGGTCGTTAGATTTCGACTAGGATTCTCGACCTGGTTTTTAACCAGGATCCTAGTCGATTCTTCAACCTGGATTTTAGTCTAGGTTTTTGCATCCCATTCTTGAAAAATATTGTGCTTGATTCAGGAATTCGACCTCAATCCTGGTCTGGCTTTTGACCTCAATCCAGTTCTATTATACCTGTAATTTTCGGGTGTCTATTCGAAAGAATTTGAACAGAATTCACGAGCTGAAATTCGACCTGAATCCTGGTCTATTATACCCGTAATTTTCGGGTGTCTGTTCGAAAGAATTCGAGCAGAATTCATGACTTGGAACTCGACCTTAATCCTGGTCTTATTGGGCTTCCTTCTTATCCAATTTGGATTGGGCCTTATCTTTTTTAAGACTTTGATTTGGGCCTTCTATTGTTCCAAATCCTAATTGGATTTGGGCCTTTAATTTTACAAATCTTAATTGGATTTGGGCTTTTTATTTTTCCAAATCTTAATTGGATTTGGGCTTTTTATTTTTCCAAATCTTAATTGGATTTGGGCTTTTTATCTTAGTTGGATTTGGGCCTCCCATTGGGCCTCTTATTAATCTGGGCTTAATATATCAAAACACCCTCTTTAGAATTCTCTAGAATTCTCGGGAATTTTTATTTAATTTCTTTGGAATTCCTTGGAATATTCTGGAATGTTCCATTTTCTGGGCTTTTTCTTTGGGCCTTTATCCTTACTGGGCTTTTTGTCCCTTCAACTTCACTTTTTCTCCTATATAAAGGAGTGAGTAGAGTCTACTGCTCCTCACTTTCTTATTTCTAAATTCTTCATCTTTCGTCTTCTGTTAAGAATCTCAGAGCAATAACAGTAAGTCGGAGTATCTTAAGCCCCAAAGCCTTTTTTAGGAGCATTACTTCAGGTAAGATTTCTCCCTTTACCTTTTGTGCTTGTTTTTGCATAGTTTGCGTTTTAAAATTGTCTCCTTATGTGCCCCCTTTTTTTCAGATGGTTGATAAGAAAATGACCCGTTTGGCCAAGATGAATGTGGCCAGAAGTCCAATGAATTCCCCATTCGGTCAAGGTACACTTCCGTGATTGATATGATCAACACCCGAGGGGACGAGTACCCGTCAGATGTGCATCTAGATGTGCACGACCATATCAACGCCTTGCGGGATCCAAAGGAGCTGGACAAGTTGATCGGTTATTTCAGAATCAAGGATCCTTTCAAGCTAGTTCTTGCAGGTCCGGCCGACAGGGCCTGTCAGTGGAGGAAAGACGCACTATGCGTCTACAGGGATACTTTAAGGGCAGGTATTAGACTCCCCTTTCACCCATTCATCCCTGTTTTGCTAGCTGATGCGGGCATCAGTCCTTGCCAACTCCCTCCTAACTCTTGGAGGTTGATTCTGTGCTATCTGTCGTAATGCGCCAATCACAATGTCTCTACCTCTGTTGCTGTTTTTAGAAAGATTTTCCAGTTCAAGAACAATCCTGACAAGAATCCGGGGTGGGTTTCTTTAAACCAGCGCCCAATCGTTCCCCACATAGTGAATGGGGAGTCCATCCCTGACAACAACTTGGGGTGGAAGAAAGATTTTCTATTCGTCGTTTGGGAGGGTGGCGATTGGGGCACCCTATTTCGCTCATCTTTTGGGCTAGCCGTAGATGGGAGCCCAAACGATATAATTTTGTCTGAGGAGGAGACCAGAGCTTTCAACCTCCTTACGCAAGATAATGGGACTTCCCATTCTTGGGATCTTATCAGGGAGACCATTCTTGTAGAACGCGGCCTTTCTCCCGTCCTTAAGAAGAGTACGTTTCCTTCCTTGTCTAGTTGTTTTCGTTCCTTCTATCTTCTACTTTGCTAACTTCTCAACTCACTTATCTTATTTGTTGCAGTGGCTGAGAAAATTGAAGAGGCTACAAAGCCTAAAGACCTGGAAATGACCAGGATGAAGCGTGCTGGAAAGGTCTTTAAAGACCCGCGCCTTGGGGATCGTTTCCCGGAGTTCCTACTCCAGGCAATGGAATCAGGCGAAGAAGGCCCCAACCAAGTTTTACGTACCAAGCAAAAACCAGGGTCTTACTTCCAACCTGCTTGCGGAATCCGGGGAAGGATTCGATTGTCAGCAACACAACGCTTGCCAAGGAATGGTCTAACCATTCTATTTCCCCGGTCGACTATCAAGACTTTGTCCTTTAACAGGACTTGGAGGGTAACGAGCTTTTCGGAGCTCAGGCTTTGGCGACGGTACGTCTTTTTCCTTAGCCGTTCATAGTTGCCTTTTTGATTTTTCCCATTTCTTACTTTTGCTGTGTTTCTTGTAGGCGAACGCCCATTTTTAAGGGGCGATTCATCAAGCCAAGGCTTGGAAGGTTGGCCTCGAGGATGCGAACAAGAAGCTGGAGGAGGCCAACCAAAGAATAGAGGCCCTTGAAGCCCAACTTGCCTCATCTACTTCTGATTTGGAAATGGCCCGGGCTAAAAATGTTATCCTCAAGGCTCAAAAGGATAAAGCCTTTGACGGCTGGATGGACACTCAGGAGTTCAAGGATTTAATGGTGGAGCATGACGCCCTCCTTCATCCAGTCAGCTATAAGGAAGGCTGGGACGCCGCGGTGGAGGCTATTCAGGACGAGTTTCCAGAAGTCCTTGAACAGTCTTCCTTCCCTTGTCCTGTGCGGGTTCCAGCACTTGGGGGCATTGCAGATAAGCTTGCCGATTTGATCAAAGACGGCCCATCGGGGAGTCAAGGCCAAGGCCAAAAGAGGAAGGAGCTCGAGTCCAGCTCTGAAGAGGAGGAATCTTCTTCTGAGGAGGAGCCTGAGCCCGTTATAAAGAAGGCCAGGGTAAAAGAGCCTCCAAAGGCAGCGTCTCCTAAACCAGTGTCTCCTGCAGCATCCAAAGCGTCCGAAGATAGTTCCGAGGGAACCTCTGCGGAGACATCCGAGGGGACTTCCGAGGGACCGACTGAAGAGACATCTGAGGAGACTTCGGATAGTGGTTCCGAAGAATCCCAGCCTTTCAAGGCCTAAGTTTTTTATGTATTTCTTCTTTCTTAAATAATATTGAACTTTGTAATTGACTTTTAT
This sequence comes from Apium graveolens, assembly GCF_009905375.1. Lineage (NCBI taxonomy): Eukaryota > Viridiplantae > Streptophyta > Magnoliopsida > Apiales > Apiaceae > Apium > Apium graveolens. The sequence goes on from NC_133650.1 coordinate 199,587,784, forward strand.
TATTTTCGGTCGTATTTTGCCCAAGTATCGTCGTATTTTTCTTTCGATTTTTCAAACTCAAGTTTATAACTTGGTTTTATCTTTCACAATGCATCAATTTAATAGGCTAAAATTAAGTCGAAGGCTTTATATTATAACTTGGTATTCTTGATACCTTACATGAAATGGGTTCAACCCTGATAAAATCTAAACATATCTTCTATATAGAAAAAATCCTAAGCAAGCAAAGCTTCAAGGTGCTTTTAAACCTACTTGTCACTCTGACAAGTGAGAATCGTGCTTCAACTATTTTACACATAGTAAACCTTCAGGTTTTGCGCATTCCAAGTCCTCGGGACTTCAAAACCGTCCATAGTCTTCAGCTTGTAGGTTCCTCTACCCTGAACGCTCTTGACTTTGTACGGCCCTTCCCAATTTGGGGCAAGTTTCCCTTTCTGTCCTACACCAGAAGCTTCCACTTTCCTCAAGACTAAGTCACCTTGTTTGAAGAACCTTTCTTTCACCCTTAGGTTGTAGTACAACGAAGCTTTTTTCTGATATTCCACTATCTTCGCATGTGCCTCATCTCGTACTTCATCAATTAGATCAAGGGCTAACCTTTGCCCTTCTTCATTTTTCTCAACATTGAAAGCTTGAATCTTGGGGGAGGAATGTGATATCTCTACAGGAACAATTGCTTTTGCACCATATGCTAACATGAAGGGAGTTGCTCCAGTCGTGACTCTACAGGTAGTCCTATAGGCCCATAGTATGGGGAGTATTTCATCCACCCAGTTATTCCTTGACTTCTCGATCCTCTTCTTTAGTCCATCCAAGATTATTCGATTTGCCACTTCCGCTTGCCCATTGGCTTGCGGGTGAGCCACAGATGTGAATCATAACTCAATTTCATTTTTCTCACAATACTTCTTGAATTCCTCGTTGTTGAACTGTGTTCCATTGTCAGTGACTAGGATGCGGGGAATTCCATACCGGCACATAATACTTTCCCACAGGAATTGTGCAACCTGCTTAGTTGTGATCTTGGCCAAGGGTTTGGCTTCAATCCACTTGGTGAAATAATCAATGGCTACAATCAGAAACTTCCTTTGTTCCGTGGCCATGGGGAAAGGCCCTAGTATATCCATTCCCCACATAGCAAAGGGGATGGGCGAGTTGATAGAGGTCAGCATCTCGGGGGGTTGTCTAACAACTGGTGCGTGCTTCTGACAACGGTCACATTTTTTCACATATTCTTTGGCATCGACCATCATTTCTGGCCAATAGAAGCCTAAACGGGTTATCTTATGAGCCAAGGCCCTGCCCCCAAGTGTTGCCCGCATATGCCTTCATGTACTTCTTCAATAGCCAAGTGAGCCTCATCGGGCCTGAGACATCTTAAGTAGGGAACCACGAAAGATCTTTTATACAGAATTCCATCTATCAAAGAGTATCTTAGTGCTCGAACATCCAATTTTCATGCTTCAGTAGCATCGTTTGGTAACCAGCCGGTTTGAATGTGAGCCTTAATGGGATCAATCCATGATGTCCCTAGGCCTATAGGAGCCACAAGCTTAACATCAATGCTTCGTGTTTTCAAAACGCGATAGTATACATTTCCAGAACTTTCTTCCATCTCAGATGAAGCAAACTTTGACAATGCATCTGCCTTAGCATTTTCCTCCCTTGGAATGTGCTCAACATGGCATTCATCAAATTGGGTCATCACGGCCCATATTAGGCGGACATACTTAGCCATCGTATCATCCCTTGCCTCAAACTCTCCCTTCACCTGGGATATGACCAACTTCGAGTCTCCACAGACTTTTAAGTTCTTGACTCTAAGTGTCCCTGCTAAGCCAAGACCAGCTATCAGAGCTTTATATTCTGCCTCATTGTTTGTGGTTGGAAAGTCTAACTTCATGGCATACTCAATCAAGAACCCATCAGGGCTTTGTAGAACCAAACCTGCTTCACTTGAATTCATTTTTGATGCTCCATCAAAATAGAGAACCCAGTATTCTTTTTCCTTATTAACCGTCTCTTTATCCCCCTTATCTTCCTTATCCTGAGGTATGTTATCTTCCTGCCCCCCGATTTCTAGGTTGGGTATGGTACATTCCACCACGAAGTCAGCTAATTCCTGGGCTTCTATTGCCGTCTGTGGCTTATACTTGATGTCGAGCTTTCCCAGCTCTATTGCCCATTTGATCAACCTCCCACTAGCCTTAGGACTATGAATGATATTTCTCAGGGGCTGATTTGTTAGTACCTCAATTTGATGAGCTTGAAAGTAAGGACATAATTTTCTTGAAGCCATTACCAAGGCTAGAGAAAATTTCTCAATAGTTGAATAATTCAACTCGGCACCATGCAGAATTTTGCTGACATAGTATACGGGTTTCTGGATTTTCAGTTCCTCCTTAACCAACACAGCGCTCAAAGCACTCTCTGAAACGGCTAAGTATAAGTATAAAACTTCATTCAAAGCTGGTTTGGCCAACAACGGGGCCTGGGCCATATATTTCTTTAACTCTTCGAAAGCCTTCTGGTTTTCCTCACCCCATACAAAGTCCTTAATGTTTTTTAGTGACTTGAAGAATGACAAGCATTTGTCTCCTGACTTGGACATGAATCGTCCCAGCGCAGCAACCCTTCCTGTGAGCTTCTGAACATCCTTGACAGTTTTTGGTGGTTCCATGTCCAGGATTGCCTTTATTTTATCGGGGTTAGCCTCGATCCCTCTCTTGGAGACCATTAATCCCAAAAATATTCCAGACCCTACTCCGAAAGCACACTTTGTAGGATTTAACATCATCTTGTGGTACCTCAGGACCTCAAAAACTTCCGTCAAATGGGTTATATGGTCAGTCTTTACCAGACTCTTGACTAACATGTCATCGACATAAACTTCCATAGTCTTGCCAATAAGATTCTTAAAAATTTTATTTACCAACCTTTGATAGGTGGCTCCTGCATTCTTAAGACCAAATGCCATAACTAGATAACAATAAACACCAAAGTCAGTGATGAATGGTACCTTTGGAATGTCATCCTTGTGCATCTTGATTTGATTATATCCACTGAATCCATCCATGAAGCTCAGCATTTCATGCCCAGCAGTGGCATCTATCAAAGTATCGATCCTTGGTAACGGGAAACGGTCCTTAGGACATGCATCATTTAGATCAGTAAAGTCCACACACATCCTCCATTTTCCATTGGCCTTCTTCACCATTACAGGGTTTGCTAACCACTCTGGAAATTGAATCTCCTCAATAAAACTAGCCTCCAAGAGCTTCTCCACTTTCTGTTTTATAGCTTCTTGCCTTTCTGGAGCAAAACTTCTTTTCTTTTATTTCACTGTCCTCCGATTTGGGTCCACATTCAGCTTGTAAGTAATCAGTTCCGGGTCTATGCCTGGCATATCAGCTGCTGACCATGCAAATACGTCATTATTTTCTTGCAAAAACTTCACCAACTTCCCTCTAAGGGGCTCCTCGAGCGTTGTTCCAATAAAAGTCACCTTCTCAGGATCTTCGGGGGCTAAAGGAATTGAAACCAAGTCTTCTGCTAGCTTTCCTCTTTTCTCATCATTCTCTCGGATATCCAGATCTTCAATAGGAAGAACCTGCCCCCCCTAACTCCATCTGCCCTCAAAGAGGCTACATAACAGCTTCTAGCCATTTTTTGGTCTCCTCTCTCTTCTCCGATCCCATCCCGGGTTGGAAACTTTATAACTGAATGGTAGGAAGAAGGGACTGCCTTAAAGGCGTGTATCCCTGTTCTTTCCATAATAGTGTTGTAAGTCAAACTAGCCTTTACCACCACGAAGTCCAACATATGAGTGGCTTGCCTTGGTTCCTGTCCTATGGTTGTTGGCAACTTGATTATCCCCTCTACGGGGCACGCCACTACCGCGAACCCATATATTGGCATGTCGGTTGGGGTCAATTGGGAGTCATGATATCCCATCCTCAAAAAGGTGTCAAGGAGCAAGATATCCACTGAAGCACCATTATCCACAAGGACCCTTCTCACTGGCATGTTCCCTATTATCGACGTTATAACCAACGGATCGTCATGGGGAAATTTCACACCCTCCAGATCAGAATCATCAAAAGACATTGTTACTCCTGTCATGGCCCTCTTTGGGGCTTCCCCAACAATATGCATAACTTCTCGGGCATACGCTTTCCTGGAGTTCTTGGATAACCCAGCAGCAGTTGGTCCTCCAAAGATTGTGTTTATCACAGGACCTCGGGGTCGTGGTCCTCCGAAGATTATTTTTATCACAGGTCCCCTAGGCTGGGGATTCTGCCCCTGATCATCTTGGTCCCTCCTATGATCTTCAAAATTCCTTTAGCCCCCGAAGATCCTGAGAAGGTGACTTTTATTGGAGCAACGCTCGAGGAGCCCCTTAGAGGGAAGTTGGTGAAATTTTTGCAAGAAAATAGTGACGTATTTGCATGGTCAGCAGCTGATATGCCAGGCATAGACCCGGGACTGATTACTCACAAGCTGAATATGGACCCAAATCGGACAGTGAAACAAAAAAAAGAAGTTTTGCTCCAGAAAGGCAAGAAGCTATAAAACAGAAAGTGGAGAAGCTCTTGGAGGCTGGTTTAATTGAGGAGATTCAATTTCCAGAGTGGTTAGCAAACCCTGTAATGGTGAAGAAGGCCAATGGAAAATGGAGGATGTGTGTGGACTTTACTGATCTAAATGATGCCTATCTTAAGGACTGTTTCCCGTTATCAAGGATCGATACTTTGATAGATGCCACTACTGGGTTGGAAACTTCATAACTGAATGGTAGGAAGAAGGGACTGCCTTAAAGGCGTGTATCCCTGTTCTTCCCATAATAGCGTTGTAAGTCGAACTAGCCTTTACCACCACGAAGTCCAACATCTGAGTGGCTTGCCTTGGTTCCTGTCCTATGGTTGTTGACAACTTGATTATCCCCTCTACGGGGCACTCCACTCCCGCGAACCCATATATTGGCATGTCGGTTGGGGTCAATTGGGAGTCATTATATCCTATCCTCAAAAAGGTGTCATGGAACAAGATATCCACTAAAGCACCATTATCCACAAGGACCCTTCTCACTGGGCTGTTCCCTATTATCGGGGTTATAACCAACAGATCGTCATGGGGAAATTTCACACCCTCCAGATCAGAATCATCAAAAGACATTGTTACTCCTGTCCTGGCCCTCTTTGGGGCTTCCTTAACAATATGCACAACTTCTCGGGCATACGCTTTCCTGGAGTTCTTGGATAACCCAGCAGCAGTTGGTCCTCCAAAGATTGTGTTTATCACAGGCCCTCGGGGTCGTGGTCCTCTAAAGATTGTATTTATCACAGGTCCCCTAGGCTGGGGATTCCACCCCTGATCATCTTGGTCCCTCCTACGATCTTCAAAGTTCTTTCTTCCATTGTTATTCCTATCCCCTCCATCTTTAGTGTATCTATTCAATCTTCCTTTTCGAATGAGGAACTCAATTTCATCTTTCAGTTGTCTACACTCATTGGTATCATGACCGACATCTTTGTGAAATCTACAATATTTGTTCTTATCTAGCTTGGCAGGATCAGCCTTCAAGGGCTTAGGCCAACGAATATCTCGATCTTTCTCGATTTCCATCAAGATATGGCTTCTAGGAGCATTCAGCTTAGCATATTCACTGAACTTTTTCCCAGGTCCTCCCTTCTTGGGGGTTGAATCAGGGTTTTGCTCGGTTCTAGGATACTTGTCCTTAGCGATATACTCCAGATCAGTTTTCGGCTTCTTGCCTCCAGTGGGCTCATTACTCGCTATGGTCTTCCTCATGCTTTCTTCCACCTTGATGTACTTCCCTGCCCCTATCTTGGAGCTGTAACATGCTTTCAGGTGGCGTTTGGTTAAGGACATCTTGAAAAACTCATCCCTAGTTCCTTGTTGTAGCGCTATCATGGCTACTTTATCATTAAGGTCTTGGACTTTTAAAGCCTCCTTTGTGAAACGATTCAGGTAGTCTCTCAAGTATTCCTTTGCTCCCTGCACAATGCTCATAAGAGATGCTGAACTTTTCTCATGTACTCTCCCGCTGATGATTTGCTTAATAAAAACCTGACTTAATTCTCTGAACGACCCAATAGAGTTCGGGGGCAGACGACTATACCACCTTTGAGCCATACCCGACAGGGTTTGAGGAAAGGCCCGACACTTAATAGCATCATTCACGGGCTGCAACAACAGCGCATTAGAGAATGTTCTAACATGATTAGCGGGATCTCCCATGCCATCATAAGCTTTTATAGTTGGCATCTTGAACTTCCTTGAGATATGGTCATTTATTATATCTTCAATGAAGGGTGGAGTAGGATCATCAGGATCTCCAAGGGGAAGAAGATTGCTTGGATCAGCCCTTGGGACAATAGCCCTTCTCTGCACTGGACCATCCAGGTCTATGATAGGAGGAGGATTTCTCCCTCTAGGAGGTACTGGGGGTCTGGTGGTTTGGTGCGCCTCCAAGTCGCGCCTCAGCCTTTGAATTTCAGCCTCGTTAGCTCTGATTCTTTCCTGCACTTCTTGGGGATTCGTCCCTTGGGTGCTTTGAGGGCGTTGGCTACCATCATCCATAAGCTCTTTGTCAGCACGTCTCCTTCTTGGAGCTACTTCATCATCCGAAGATTCGGAGTCTCTCTCACTGTAAGGACCAGAAAATTCTTAATCCTCAGGGATAGGAGCCAAACCTCGTATGTATGGGGGCGAACGCCCTCGTGCTTCACTACGTCCAGCATGTCCACTTCCTCCAACCTCGGGGTAAAGGGGCATCCCATAAGGGGGTTAGTAGTAACAACAGTTGAATATTCGTACCCAATGGGTCGAGAATTCTCCGGTGCATGTACTTGTTGAACTTGAGGATTCGTAACTTGAGTAGCCGAGGGAACCGTCCCTTGTGGCTGAGGTTCAGTTGCCCCTATATGGGCTTCTCCTTGTGTGGTTGCATAGGTTGAGTGAGGAGGTACCTCCACTGTTGAAGAAATCACTTGGGTTGTCCCCGTTGGTGTTCCTCCTCCAAGGGCTCTAACTGTTCTCCATGTTTTCGCCATGGTTATTGTTGTGCTTTCCCACAGACGGCACCAAATGTTATGGATAAAAAACTAAGGTTATTATTTGTTGTATTTACTGCTAAGGTTCGGGAGCTCAAGGCCTTTAATGGTTGCTCTCGTATTTCGAAGCTTAACTCTGCCTTTACGGGATGCCTACGTATCTCTGTGAATTAGAGAATCAAGCCAAAAAAACATAGTTCTGAATGGAGGGGTGAGACCCTTTATATAGATGTTGGTGGTCCTTGAATTGGACTTGGTATAGGAGACTTGGTAGCCAAGTCTCAAAATTAGAATGGACTTTGGAGTCCTAAATAGTAGGAAACTGATTCCTTATCCTTCTAGGTCCCTCTGAGGCTAATCTGCAAGGATTTATGTCCTTATCGGGACTCTTCTCAATAGCTAATTTTTCCCTATTTAATTAATTATGAAATTAATTAATATTTAGGGTGTTTGGGCCTTCTTTGTTCCATCAGGCCTGATCTGGTCCATCAGGCTTGATCAATGTGTTAACCTTTTTGGTCTGAATGTTATACATCTTTTTATTGGGCCTAGCAGCCCAAATCATGTATAATTACTGTAATATTTAATTACATAATCAGGATTTAATTATCACTATCACGAATGATTCGTTCTTGCTGACGGAGAGCTTGTCTCCTTTCCTCTTCCAACCTATCAAGATGGAGATGGTACTCCATTGAAAAGAACAAGAGTTTTGTGTGAACCTCTTGTGGAACTGAGTTCCAAAGCTCTTCAGGAATAGTGGTGACATGCCACTCCTGTTGCCATTCATCACAACTCAACTCGATGTTAAAGGTTTCATAGTTCAAGAACAAGTTGAAACGAACCATTTTTGTTGATGAGAATGAAAAGAGAGTGAGTTTGTGAGAAAATGAAAGATGTTTTGGTTGGAATGAATAGTCGGTTTAAATAGACAATAAAATACCAAGGGATGCGAGGACTGGTTAATGTTTACAAGTAAAAATAATGACCCCTCGACTCCCTAGACTGATGTGTAATAATAACAGTCAGTAAAAGATCTAAAGCCAGAGTTAATGGGCACAGGATATAATAACAATTACTGTGCGCATGCAGTTTTTCAAGACATACACGCTAACCGCTAGCCCATAATAATTATGACTGTTTTATCTCACATAAACCAATATTTTGTAAAAATATGATCGTTCAAGTAATGACCAAAAATAAACCAAGTAAATAAATACTGCCACATTAGCATCAGAACTTGATTATTATCATAATTTAAAAGTCATCAGAATATGGCTTCTTAACTCGAAAAGTGAATATTTATTCCTGTAATTCTTCACACAAATACTGATATGGGTTCAACAGAACTTAATCATTAGAACTTCCATTAGAACTTGTCCTCAAAATTTATGGAACTGACACTTAAATTGTTCATCTAAAACAACATTTATCACCACAGTAATTTTCATCATTCATATGGAGTGTATGTGTGTGCATTAAGCTAAATATCAGATAAAGAGTAAAGTCTGATTCACTTCAGTACATCTTAGAAATAAGGCATAACCAAGAACTTTGCTCAAAATCTGTCATTATTCTGAAGTCTACTATAGAATGAGTTCATGCATGAGTTCACCTCAACTGTTTTGTGCTCATTTTATGCATCTTTTGTAATTCCATTTTACAGTGACTTCTCAGTGTAAGTGACTCACGACTTCTTATCAGAATTTATGTTGTTATCAGAGTAGTTCTCCAGTAATCATAGAGTATGAAAAGTCACCAAATTTTTTTTGCTTTTCTAATTCATATTACGTAATACCAGCAATGCACTTGGGTCTTCCCTTCCACATTTTTACTCTAGATCTCAAAGGAGTACCTGATATTTATTTCTTTTCTTTTTCTTTTTCTTTTGATAAGTGAGGCTTATCAGCACTTAGTACATCCATCAGATTTACTAACATCAGAACTTAACAGATAAGAAGCACCATTCTAGTTTTTGACTTAGTAATAAGATACACAAAGTAAACTTTAACTAAGCTCAATATCAGAATTTGCTTGTATCAAAAGATTTCCACATAAACAATTACTTCAAACATGAGATCTTTAGTATGTTAAAGACTACTAGGTCAGCATCTAGCATAGTTATCCTTATTAGATTGAATAGTCACAGAAACATTCATATCACTATCAGAGTTTAGAAATTCACATCAGACAACAATCAGCACTTAAGTAAATTTCAATTTAAGCACAGAATACACAAAGATAGTAATATCTATAAATACTGATCATAAAGTCTGATGTATCAGAATATAAACTAGGCAGATTTAGAGAAAGAACCTGAAACCAATCCAAGTTCATTTACCAATATTGTAAAAGTAGCTTCACATAGTGGTTTTGTGAAGATATCTACTAGTTGTTGATCTGTTGGAACAAAATGCAATTCCACTATACCTTCATCCACATGTTCCCTTATGAAGTGGTACCTAATGCAGATGTGCTTTGTCATTGAGTGTTGAACTGGATTACATGTTATAGCAATAGCACTTTGATTATCACAGTAAATAGGGATTTTAGAACATTCTAACCCATAATCCAGTAACTAATTCTTCATCCAAAGAATCTGTGCACAACAGCTTCCTGCAGCAATGTATTCTGCTTCTGCAGTTGATGTGGAAATTGACTTCAATTTCTTGCTAAACCAAAAAACCAATCTGCCTCCAAGAAATTGGCAGCTTCCACTTGTGTTTTTCCTGTCAATTTTGCAACCTGCAAAATCTGCATCTGAGTAACCTATTAGCTTAAAGTCTGATTCTCTAGGATACCACAATCCTAGATCAGCTGTACCCTTAAGGTACTTAAAAATTCTTTTCGCAGCTGTTAAGTGAGGTTCTCTTGGATCTGCTTGAAATCTTGCACAAAGACAGGTAGCATACATGATATCAGGTCTACTTGCAGTTAGATAGGGTAGAGAGCCAATCATACCTCTGTAATCAGTAATATCTACTGATTTACCAGTATCCTTATCCAATTTTGTTGCAGTGGCCATAGGAGTGGATGCACTAGAATAATCTTGCATTCCAAACTTCTTCAACAAATTTCTGGTATACTTAGATCGACAAATAAAAGTTCCTTCTTCATTCTACTTGACTTGAAGGCCCTGAAAATAGTTAAGTTCTCCCATCATACTCATTTGATATCTTGACTGCATCAGCTTGGCAAACTTCTTACAAAGTCTCTTCTTCCAATTCTCCATTGAGAAAAGCACTTTTCACATCCATTTGAAAGACTTTAAACTTCTTGTGAGCAGCATAAGCCAAAAATATTCTTATGGCTTCCAATCTAGAAACTGGTGCAAATGTTTCATCATAATCAATTCCCTTATGTTGAGAGTATCCTTTTGCAACCAGCCTTGCTTTATTCCTTATAATTATGCCATCACTGTCAGTTTTATTTCTGAAAACCCACTTTGTACCAACAACAGATATGTTTTTTGGTCTTGGAACTAGGGTCCAGAATTTATTTCTTTCAAATTCATTTAACTCTTCCTGCATTGCTTGCACCCAATCAGCATCTTGAAGAGCTTCTTCCACTTTCTTTGGTTCAGTCTGAGAAAGGAAAGAATGATAGAAAAATTCATTTGATGTAGTTGTTCTAGTTCTGACACCTGCATCAGGATTTCCAATAATTAAGTCAGGTGTATATGCTTTAGTCCACTTCCTTGCAAATGGAAGGTTATCTCTAGAACTGGATGCTCCCCCATGATCCATGCTGTCTCCATCAACATTTTCTGATGCTCCCCCTGAAATTATGCTCTCTGAGTTGGATGCTTCATAATTTGAGTTTCAGAAATATTAGAACATGAGTTTCCAGAATTATCAAAACTTGGCCCATCAGAACTTGACGAATCAGAACTTGAAGAGCCTGTTGTATATTCTGATGCTTCTTGAGATGTGTTTGGATCTTCAGTATGCTCCCCCTGCACAGGTGCATTTTCCTTTGGCGTAGTCACCACAGTTTCAATAACATCAGAGTTTAATCCATCAGAGTTTGCAGTATCAGGATTTAGACTGTCAGGATTTACAGAATCAGAATTTAAAACTTCATTTTCGAATCTCAGCTGATCATGATCATTGAAATCTTCAAGTCCAATAATCTTCTTATCATCAAAAGAGACATTGATAGATTCCATGACTACCCTTGTTCTTAAATTGTAGACTCTGAAGGCTTTTGTGGAAAGCGGATATCCAACAAAAATTCCTTCATCAGCTTTTAGATCAAATTTGGATAGATGTTCAGGATGAGTCTTAAGAACAAAACACTTGCATCCAAATACATGAAAATACTTCAGATTTGGCTTCTTTTTCTTCACCATCTCATATGGTGTTTTTCCATGCTTGTTGATAAGTGTAGCATTCTGAGTAAAACAAGCAGTCTACACAGCTTCATCCTAAAAGTAGGTTGGTAACTTTGCTTCATCAAGCATAGTTCGTGCAACTTCAATAAGAGTTCTATTCTTTATTTCAACAACTCCATTTTGCTGTGGAGTTCCAGGAGCAGAAAATTCCTGCTTTATTCCATGGTTTTTGCAGAACTCTTCCATAATCAAATTCTTGAACTCAGTGCAATTATCACTCCTTATGATTTTCATAGAGTCTTTGATCAATTTATCCAGATGTTTGACATGATCAATCAAGATAGATGCAGTTTCACTTTTTGTGTGCAAGAAATACACCCATGTGTATCTGGTGAACTCATCCACTATGACCATAGCATATTTCTTCTTTGCAATAGACATGACATTCACTGGACCAAATAGATCAACATGTAATAGGTGATAAGGCTCAAGAATTGATAATTCAGTCTTGCTCTTGAAAGAAGATTTTCTTTGTTTTGCCTTCTGACATGAATCACAAAGGCCATCAGGAGCAAATACTGATTTTGGCAGTCCTCTCACAAGATCTTTCTTGACTATTTCATTTATATTGTTAAAATTTAAATGAGAGAGTTTCCTATGTCAATCCCAGTTTTCTTCAATTGATGCTTTACTCAACAGACAGATTACAGAACCATCAGTACTTGTTGAAAGCTTGGCTTCATAAATGTTACCATGCATGTATCCTTTCAGAATAACTTTGCCTGTAGATTTACTTACAACTTCACAGTGTTCTTCAAAGAAATCCACATGATAACCTCTGTCACAGATTTGACTTACACTCAGCAGATTGTGTTTAAGTCCTGAGACCAGAGCTACTTCCTTAATGATGACATTCCCAAGATTGATATTTCCATATCCCAATATTTTTGCAATGTTGCCATCTCCATAAGAAACACTTGGGCTAGCCTTCTCCACAAAGTCTAATAGCAGGGCTTTATTTCCAGTCATATGTCCTGAACATCCACTGTCCAGAAATAGGATATTTTTCCTGTTGCCCTGCAATCACAAAGACCACTAATGATTAGTTTTAAGAACCCAGACTTGCTTGGGTCCTTTGGCCTTATTAAGTTTGTTAACATTTGCAGCGGATTTAGCATCATAGTTTATGTTAACAGTTTTCTTGTCAGAATTTACAATATCAGACTTTGCATCAGTACTTACGCAAGAAGGAATAATGCTAACTTTCTTTAAAGAAGGTTTTATTTGTTAATAATCATAGTACAAACTATGATATTCCTTACAAGTATAAGTGGAATGCCATAAACTACCACAATGAAAACAAGGATTTTATGGCCTATATCTAACAGACTGACTCTTAACTCCTGATTTTGAAGGTAAGGAATTTATGTTCATATTCTTCCTGCAAAAAGAACCCAGATGGTTAGAATTTCCACAATTATAACATTTCTTTCTAGGAGCATTAGGAACAGGCTTATAATCATTGCTTTTATTCACACCTTCCTTTCCATTCCTATTTTTCCTAGGTGGATTTACCTTGTTTACATTCTTAACATCTTTCAGCTTATGCTTAAGCTGCTTTTTAGTCATTAAGCATATGTTAACTTCAATTGGCTTATCCTGTTTTGGTTTGTCAGAAGTTAATTTCTCTTTAACTTCTGATTTATCAATATCAGACTTTACAGCTACAAACTTAACAGGATTTACCTTTGGCTTTTGTTTAACAACTATAGGCTCAATTTTTACAGTTCCCTTATCATTCTTATCATCTCCATAACCTAAGCCCTCTTTCCAGTTTCCACTACTTAACAAATTCTGAGTTGTTCTGCTAGAGTTAGTCCAAGTCGTGATAATCTCTCTTTCCTTTCTTAACTCAATTTTTTGAGATTCATTCATTTTAAGTACTTTATCCCTAACATAAAAGGCATCATCTCTATCTTTCTAAGTTTGATTGAACATGACTAACTCTTTTTCTAAATAATCATTCCTTTTTTTATAAGCAAGATTTTCAGAAGTTAATCTTTCACAGGTTAAAGTTTGATATCTGTAACTAATGAACATGGTTTTAAGATATCTTCTCAACTCAGTAATATCATCAGTATGAAAGGCATAAGTAGTTTGAGGTACCTTTAAGTCAGCAGTATCAGAACTACTATCAGCATTTGCCATGTTATCAGTATCATCAGTATGAAAGGCATAAGTAGTTCACCTCACTTTCAGAATCTGAAGTGTCTGTCCAGCTTTCCTCCTTTGTGACAAGAGCCTTGCCTTTGTCACTCTTCACTTTCTTGCAATCAGGAGATATGTGGCCTTTCTCACCACAGTTGTAGCATTTGACATTTGAGTAATCTCCTCCGTCAGACTTTCCTCCTTTGCCTTCAGATTTTCTGAAACTCTTCTTATCAGAACTTGCACCTTTCCTGGAAAATTTCTTTCCCCTTCTGAATTTCCTATATGCAATCCTTGTGATTCCTTTCACCATAAGAGCACACAGCTTCATCATCTCTTCATCGGGATCCATCTCAGGTAAGCTTTCAGTTTCTGTGTCATCATCACTATCAGAACTTGATGACTCAGTATCAGATTTTGTGATGAGAGCTTTTCCCTTGCCTTTTCTTGAGGCAGCTGCTTTGGGGGATTCCTCCTCAGCCTTAAGAGCAATTTTCCTTGACTTTCTTCCATTCCTCTTGCTTCTTTGTTCCATCTCAAGTTCATGAGTCTTAAGCATCCTATAAATTTCATCAAGAACATAGTTGTCTCTTATAGCGGTTGCCTTTAAATCCCAACTTTCATGAAGAGCTAACAGGAATTTAAGATTTGAATCATCAAGTTCATATTCCTTGTCCACTAGTGACAGATAATTCAAGAGTTTGACAAATCTGTCATATAATCCAGTTAATGACTCATCAGGTTTTGAGTCAAAGTGCTCATACTCTTGAGTGAGTATAGTCCTCTTGTTCTTCTTAATTGAATCAGTTCCCTAACATCTTGTTTCCAAGGCATCCCATATCTCCTTTGCAGTCTTGTAGTTGATTACCCTGTTTGACATGACATTATCAATGGCACTATGCAGCAAATGTCGTACCTTTGCATCCTTAGCGATATATGAGATATCTTCAGCTGTATATTCACTTTTCTCCTTTGGTACTGTCTGTGCTGGCTTATTTACAACTATAACAGAGAGCTTGGTTGGCTTGTGTGGTCCTTCATTGATTCTGTCAAGGTATTCTGGATCTGTAGCTTCCAGAAACATAGACATCCTCACCTTCCATATGGGATATTCAGATGGTTTCAGTATGGGAACTCTAATAGTCTCATATCGATTATGGATTTCAGTGTTTAGAGGTTCTTCAGTTTTGGTGGGCTTGGTTGGAGTTTGTTCTTCCTCAGACATGATTATTTTTGGATCTTAAACTGTTTGTGTGTTAACAGATCTGCTCTGATACCACTTGTTAGGTCACACACACTGTAGAAGGGGGTTGAATACAGTGTTTACTACAATCAAATCGAATTAAAGAACACAAGTAACAAAACACAGATTTTATTCAACACAATAAACTCTGTTACAATATGGAACTATCCTCTCTCAGTGATGAACAAATTATCACGAGAGCTGCTAGGGTTACAATGAATAATAACTTCGATAATGATAACACATATAGTGTAAACCCTATGTCTGTGGTTATATACTACAAAGTTACAAGATAATATTCTAATTGATATTGAATATAATTCTGCTTCCTAAATTATATCAATCTGTTATCTTTTCTTCCAAGTATTCTATTGTTCATAGAATTCCTTCTTCATGCATATTTCTTCTTGCGTTTGTCTTGATCTTCTTTCCTTTCAATCAGCCGCCTGCCTTATCTGAAAGTCTCCTTAAGTCCTGATATTATCTCCTGATAAATATCTCCTGATAACTTAAGTTCTGATAACTTAAGTTCTGATATCTTAAGTCCTGACTTCAGTATAAGTACTGATTTTCAGTTAAGTACTGATTTGTCCTGTTAGTTAAGAACTGAAAACTAAACACAAATCATATTAGACATGACATCACAAATATATCTAACAGAAATTACAAGTGTTTCTAGCATGCATGTCAACCTAACAAGATTTAACATCACTCTAACGCTATCACTACACTCGCCTCAATATCACATATTAATCGGTAAAGCAACACAAAGGGATCATGGTATATGCATGAGCTATATGACATGATAAATAAAGCTAAAAAATAAAAAAAAACTATAAAAAAAACTATATGGAAAAAATATGCAACTATATAAACTAAACTAACATGAAAATGCAACTACATGACTCACACACAAATATGTTCCTTAACTACCACCCCCAAACTTAAAATCTTCAATGTCCCCAGTGAAGGTAGTAGAAAGGAACATAGGATATACCTACTCAGACGAATCATCATCATCACCCTCAAAGGGTGGAGTGTCAGGAGGTGGATAGGAAGAATCCTCACCATAAACGGGCCACTGGATGTCAGCTCCAAGGCCTCTAAATGCAGTCTCAAGTGCTTGAGTGAGCTCCTGCGCAAACCGACTCTGCAACTCATACATCGCATTCATTCTCCTAGAAAGCCTCCTGTACTGGACATCAACCAATCCCAAACCATCTACTCCCTCAACTCTCGAAGAGCCTTCCTCTCCCTGAGCCTGACTGGACCTAGCCATGGTAGCACCAGCTGCTGGAACTCCTCCTGGAAGGTGATATCCCAAACCATGTGACTCGGACTCTCCACCCGTCCATTCCTAAAATGCATTCAACGTCGATGAATCAATAGGAGCGGCCGGCATCTGCAGCTGCTCATAAGACGGCCACTGGACTCCACATGCCTTGCACAACTTTGTGACAATAGAGGCATACGGGATAGAGTACTGTGATTTCCCCCTCAAAAACTTCAAAATCCCTTGGTAGATGAACTCACCAAGGTCAACATAATATTCCTCATTCAGAATCCCCCATAACAACCTCGCCCTCTCCACTGTAACCTCATGTGCATGCGAAGAAGGAAGAATATTAGCACATATAAATGCATTCCAAGCATGAGCATACCTATTCATCGCGATAGCAGGGAAACTACGATAATCGTTGGTTCCCCTTTTGAACTTCCACACTGTTCCCGGATGACAGAGAGTAGAAATAACCAAGTCCAAATCAAAGTCCTCAAGGGCCTTTGCATTTTAATTCTCCTCTTATGGTTTCCTTTGTCGCTGCCCAATAACATGGCGAATCGCCTCAGGCTGATAATTAACAGTAAGCCCACGAACAACAGAAAACCCATTCTTGTCGGCCTTGGCGTTCGTATAGAACTCGTGAACAACACTCATCGGTACAGCCTCAGGTTACTCACAGAACGTAATCCATTCTTTCTCAGCAATCATCGGCAGCAACTCACCATCCCTCTCTGATGGCAAGAACCCCCTCTCCTTCATAATCGGCTTAGTCAGAAGCTTGGCGTACTCTTCTTCAGCAGCCCTATCCAACAATCGGGGCCTCGCAGCAGTATTCCTCGAAGAATCAGTAGCAGTCGGATTGGTGCTGCTGCTACCCACAGTTCGTGATCTCTTTGGGGCAATGAGAACTGAGAATAAGAGTTGGAGAGTTTGTGTTTGCTGTGTAGGAGAGATTTTTTTAGAGTTGAATGTGTGTGGGATGTGTATGTAGAGGTTGTATGTATTTATAGGGCAAAAATACGGTTAGAATTTGATTAGGAGTGGGGATTGTGGCTAGGTACGGGGAGAATTCATGGGTTTATTGGTGATATGGTTTCTGTTAATTTTGTTTTTGTTTTGTTTATTTTTTTTATAGGCTAAAAAATGATTTTTCAAAAATTAGGGTCGCACGCGGCCGCCTGGCACCAACAGGCGGGCGCCTGCTAGTATAACGACTCGTATATTTTATTATTTAAATATGTAATTGTTAAATAATTAATAAATAAAATATGTGTATTGGTAGTGTCAGCGGTGTATTGTGTGTTACTATTTTTATATGTGACTGTGGGTGTATAGGGATTATTTGTGTAATAAATAGTGAGCGGTATTATTCTGTTCCACTTTAAAAAGTAGATTTAATTGCAGATTTATTCCCATAAATATTTGGATGATCTCTAAAATTGGTTTTATAATTTTATAATTACAATAATTATTTTTTAGACTTTCTAAAATTGAGAAATCAATATTTCATTAATTATTTATTTTTAAATGATTTTCTGAGTGTGATTAATGGTAAAATCCATATTTAATTATGGAAATCTTCAAAAATTATGAAACTTATATTTTATTAAGTTCGTATTATTCTGAGAATTTTAAAATTATTTTGGGAATTTTCGGAGTTACTTTCACCCGCAAGTCGATTCGTTTAATTGATAAAAGCGGGTATAAGTGGCGTTTCAGAAATTATTTTAAAATTACGAAATTTATGTTTTTATTAACTTCAGGATATTTATAATATTTTAAGACTAATTTGGTAATTTTCTGAAATTGTTTTAAAACGTGATTTGGTTCGTTAATCACGAGTTTCGTGTTAAATCGGAGTACCAGAAGGTTATAATTATCCGGGATGGCTACGTGTTCAATTCTAAGACTGTGTTCTTACAGGTGTCATGCTGTGACTGTAATAAAATAAAATAAAGTAAATAAATAAAACACCACACACACGCAAACACAGAGTCCTGTGTTTCCTCTCTTTCACTTTCAATCTCTCATCTCTCCCTGTTGATTCTCCCCTCCGCCGTTTCTTTTATTTTCCTGATTGCTCCATGTAGCATCGGCGTGTCCCTGTACCTTGGTAACTGCCGGATTCTTATCTCCCTCTTCTTGGTGATTCTGATATATGTATATACATATATGTATGTATATGTTTATGCTTAATTTAGTTGGGTCCCTAACTCGGTTATTGCCGCCTTGTGCTTCCTGTTTACCACCTGGTTCTTTTCTTTTCTTTCAGCCGTGTGCGGCATTTTTCGATTGTTGCTGTGTTGGGGGTACACGCGCGTGTGTGTGCACCTTTTTTAATTGATCATTCATTTTTTTTGCTATTCTGAAATTTCTGTTGGAAATAAGTATTAATGGTACGTGTAATTGTTTAATTAACGGCAGAATTTCGCGTTGGAAACCCGAGAATTAATAGGGTACCCGTGAAATTTTGTCGCCGTCCGCGATGAATTTCGACGAGCGGACGGTGGACCGTGATGATCATATTCTGAGTCCTAATAAAATAAATAAATATAAAATGTGAATAAAATTGTAAAATACGAATAACAATGAATAATAAGTGTATTTAATTGATAATTGTAAATTGGTGAATTGACGTTGCTGACTGAAATCGGTGATTGGGAATTTGTTTGCAGTTGGGTTGGATTTGGTTGTGTTTGTGATTTGACGTCGAGTCGTTCGACGGGTAGGCCGATAAACAAGGGAGGTGCTGCCGAATTTTTGAAAATTAAATTCAGAAATTCGGGACATACCTTGTAATTATAGGAACATCGAGCGAGTATAAATAAATAAATAAATATATATATATATTGTGCGAAACCTGATTGTATGTTCTGGTGAATGTTCTTTCAAAATTCAGTAACCCTAATTTCGTAAAAATGACGAGTATACGTATTTTCTAAAAATGAACACCGAACTGAATTCTGAGAATGTGAACCCTAATGATTGTGTGTGTTATTATAATATATATAATTACGACTCGGGTTCGAGTATCGTTGGGTAGGATTGGTATCGAGGATATGTCAAGCATACCTAGACGTCTAACGTAGGGTATTTCGGCTCTGTAGGTTCTAGTAGAAGGACTCAGGAAATTGGTATCGAACTAAGTTGACCTAGTGATCAGTTGGCAAGCGCAGCGAGGTTCCCAATCGAAGGACCTGAGCGTTAAAGTCGGATCCAGGATAGTCAAATAGTAAAGCGATAAAGCCGAGTATCCCAAATTGGTTCAAGGTCAATCAGAGATAGTTGTATCGCTCTGCAAAGCAAGTACCCCTGACCATTCTTTTATGGTTCAGTGCATATGTCGTGGAATTTTGGAAAGAGACAAAAAAGGGAATTCAGTTGATCTATTGGAGTTGCGTAAGAGGCCCGTTATTCGGTAACAACCCAGCATGAGGTTGCGTAAGTGGCTAATTAGGTTGTGTATTCTGTTTAACCGATTAGTCCAGCGTGGGGGAAAGACCTAGCTAGTCTTTTCCCAAGTTCCGGAACACATTCTATTTCTGGACGGCCGCTAGTCGCTGTCCGGTGAGGGTAGACTGATCAGCTATCTTCACCCGTTAACGTCCAATAGATTTGATTGATTCAGTTTTGAAATTGTTTAACAAAGCAATGTGTTTGAGATAGATGATTTTGTGGTTCCGGTAACGGAACAAGTGATTGAGGTTCCAGAAATGGAACAAATGATTTTGGGTCCCCGTAACGGGACAATGGTTTTATGGTTCCTGTAATGGAACGGAAGGTTTGAAAATGGAAATAGCATGCTAAAAATTAAACAATGATTTTGTTTATGCGCAACACACGACTGTTAATCTTATTTTACAGAGCATGCTAGTTTTGATATCCAGTTTATATCTGTTTTACATGTTTCTGGCAAGTTATGAATTCGGTTCCTGTAACTGTTTTACTTTAAACTGTATTACTTGTTATTCATATAGTGGTACTGCTGAGCAATTAATTGCTCATCCTTGCAGAATATTTTATATGCATTGCAGATGCCTAGAAGATTCTTGCACAGTAGTCAGGGCAAAGTTCCAGCTCCTTTCGTGTCAGGCTCCTCTGAGGTAGTTGTGTGCAGGCCAGATGAGGTCTGTTGAGTTGATGCGTTAAGTTAGTGGTCGGGATTGTGTAAGGTAATTCGGGTGGTATTAGTTGAGTAACCTAAGTCATACTTAAACCTGGAAAAGGTCTTGGTAAAGGGGTCGTAGTTATGTATTATCAAGGTTTTGGGTTAAATTATGATTGTCATTATTGTTGTTGATGACGTCAACTCCTGACCCCGGGGTTGAGGCCGTCATAGCTAGCGCGCGGCCGCCTGATCCTAGCAGGCGGGCGCCTGCAAGGCTTATGGGAAAAAAATTTCTGCCAACTTTTTTCGGATTTTTTTGGGTTTTTCGATAAAGTACTAAATTCTAAGGTGTCCTATGGTCTCATATCTTGGGTTGCCTCCCAAGAAGCGCTTCTTTTACATCATTAGCTTGACGTAGAGTAATGCGATCAAGTTGACAATAAAACGGCACTAACCACTTCACGGTTTGCCGTATCCCCATAATAGTGCTTCAATCTCTGACCATTTACTTTGAATGCTTGGTCCGGATCGTTCTTAAAAATCTCCACCGCTCCATGTGGAAACACAGTTTTGACGATAAATGGTCCAGACCACCTTGATTTCAACTTTCCAGGAAAAAGTCAGAGACGAGAGTTGAATAGAAGAACTTGTTGCCCCTGCACGAATGACTTAGGCGATAGCTTCCTGTCATGCCACATTTTTACCTTTTCCTTGTATATTTTGTTATTTTCGTACGCTTGAAGTCGAAATTTATCAAGTTCATTTAACTGAAACATTCGCTTCTTCCCAGCTGCATCTAGATCAAGGTTTAACTTCTTTAATGCCCAATAAGCCTTATGCTCAAGCTCCACAGGTAAATGACATCCCTTACCATAGACAAGTTGAAACGGGGACATCCCAAGTGGAGTCTTGTATGTTGTTCTATAAGCCCAAACAGCTTCAGCGAGCTTCAAAGACCAATATTTCCTTGACAGACAAACGACCTTCTCTAGAATGCGCTTGATCTCTCTATTAGACACTTCAGCTTGACCATTAGTTTGCGGATGATAGGCAGTAGCAATGCGATGATTCACATTTTAGCGTTGCATCATAGAAGTGAACTTACGATTGCAGAAATGCGACCCTTCGTCACTTATGATAACTCGTGGCATTCCAAACCTTATGAATATCTGCTTATGAAGAAAACTCAACACTACCTTTGCATCATTAGTCGGTAGAGCTTTGACTTCTACCCATTTCGAGACATAATCGGCTGCCAGTAAGATGTACTGATTATTGCAGGACGAGATAAATGGTCCCATGAAATCGATTCCCAAACATCGAATACCTCAACTTCAAGCATCACATTTAAAGGTATCTCATCCTTTCTGTTAAGATTCCCAACTCTTTGGCAACGATCACACCTTAAAATGAACTGATGTGCATCCTTAAACAACGTAGGCCAGAAAAAACCTGCTTGAAGTATACGAGCTACTTTCTTTTCACCATCATAATGTCCACCATAAGCTATGGAATGACAGTCTCATAATATCCCGTCCGTCTCACAGAATGGGATACATCTCCTGATGATCTGGTCTGCTCTTTGTCTAAACAAATATGGTTCATCCCACATGTACCACTTCACCTCATGCATAAACTTCTTCTTTTGAGCCGCATTCATATTATGAGGCATTACATTACTAACAAGATAGTTCACAATGTCTGCGAACCATGGCTCTTCCTCTTAAATTGTGAACAACTGCTCATTCGGAAAAGATTCGTTGATAAATGTCTTATCATGTGAAGTAGAAACGGTATTCTCCAATCTAGAGAGATGGTCAACTACTTGATTTTCAGTACCTTTTCGATCCTTGATCTCTAACGCGATTTCTTGTAGTAAGAGAACCCAACAAATAAGTCTAGGCTTCGAATCCTTCTTTGAGACCAAATAGCGAATGATAGCGTGTCAGTGAACACTGTCACCTTTGTCCCAAGTAGATAAGATCTTTCGAAACCAAAAACTATAGCCAAGAGCTCCTTCTCAATAGTGGTATAGTTCAGTTGGGCTCCATTTAGCGTCTTACTAGCATAGTAGACCACATGAAAGATATTAGTCTTTCGCTGCCCAAGAACTGCTCCCACTGCATTATCACTTGCATCACACATCATCTCAAAAGGTTCTCTCCAATCTGGTGCCGTATTAATTGGTGCGGTGATTAAACTCTTCTTGAGAGTCTCGAATGCTGTCATGCATTCTTCATCAAATTTGAAAGGCACATCTTTTTCGAGTAAGTTGCACAACGGCTTAGATATTTTAGAGAAGTCCTTGATGAAATGCCGATAAAAACCCGCATGACCAAGAAAGCTACGGATTCTTTCATAGAAATAGGTGGCGGAAGATTTTTAATGACACCCACTTTGGCTTTATCCACCTCAAGACCTTTACTGGAGACCTTATGCCCAAGAATGATGCCGTGTTGCACCATGAAGTGACATTTTTCCCAATTGAGCACCAGATTGGTCTCAAGACACCTTTTGAGCACCAAACGGAGATTATTCAAGCATTCATCATACGAATGTCCAAATACAGAGAAGTCTTCCATGAACACTTCGACATTATTTCCAATCATATCAGAGAAAATAGCCATCATGCATCTCTGAAAAGTTGCAGGTGCACCACATAAGCCAAAAGAAACTCTACGAAAAGCAAACGTGCCAAATGGACAAGTGAAAGTAGTTTTCTCTTAATCTTCTGGTGCAACGCAAATCTGATTGTAGCCCGAATAGCCATCCAGAAGACAATAATACTCATGATCAGCCAACCTGTCAAGCATCTAATCAATAAATGGAAGAGGGAAGTGATCCTTCCTCGTGGCTTTATTCAACTTCCTGTAGTCTATGCATACCCTACATCCTGTGACTATTCGAGTGGGGATGAGCTCGTTCTTCTCATTTGCTACCATAGTAATACCTCTTTTCTTAGGTACACATTGCACGGGGCTCACCCAAAACCTGTCAGAAATAGGATATATAATTCCTGCATCCAGCCACTTTACACCACTTCTTTCATGATAGGATTAAGCCTTCACTGTTGCTCAACAGTCGGCTTGCTACCTTCCTCTAGTAGAATTTTATGCATACAGTACGAAGGGCTGATCCCTTTTATATATGCTATAGTCCATCCGATGGCCGATTTGAATTCTTTCAAAATCCTCAAGAGCTTGTCCTCATCACTACCTGAGAGATCAGATGCAATAATAACAGGCAAAGTAGATGCATCACCTAAAAAAGCATACCTCAAGCGTTCAGGCAATGGTTTAAGCTCCAAAGTAGGTGTTTCCTCAATAGATAGTTTGAGCTTTCCCTCAGCATTTTTAAGATCAGTATTTCCCAGAGATTCAAATGGCATGTCTAGCTTTTATCTCCAAGGAGAAGCATTTAGATATTATAGTTGCTCATTGCCTTCGTCATTTTCACTGTCAAAATCCCCCAATAGGGCTTTTTCTAAGGCATCAGACCTTAGCACATGATCAAGTTCTAAAATAACTGGGAAATCGACCAAATCCACCTTGAAGCACTCCTCATCTTCCGTAGGGAATTTCATCGCATTGAACACATTGAATGTCACATCTTGATCTTGTACCCTCATAGTGAGTTCACCTTTTGCACATCTATCAAGGTACGGCCTGAAGCCAAGAAAGGTCTTCCCAAGATTATGGGAATCTTCTTATGTTCCTCGAAATCCATAATGACAAAATCTGCAGGGAATATGAGCTTGTCCACCTTTACTAGCACGTCCTCCACAATGCCTCGTGGGTATGTAATTGAACGATCAGCCAATTGTAGAGATATATAGGTGGGCTTCGGATCAGGCAAATTCAGCTTTTTGAAGATAGACAACGGCATCAGATTGATGCTTGCTCCCAAATCGCAAAGGTACTTGTCAAATGACAACTAGCCAATGGTACAAGGAATGGTGAAGCTACCTGGATCCTTAAGCTTTGGAGGTAACTTTTGTTGCAGAATGGCACTGCACTCTTCCTTCAGAGCAACGGTATCAAGATCATCCAGTTTCAACTTCCTCGAAAGAATACCTTTCATGAATTTCGCATAACTAGGCATTTGCTCAAGAGCCTCAACGAAAGGTATGTTATTGTGAAGTTTCTTAAACACCTCCAGAAACTTACCAAATTGCTTGTACACCTTTTGTTTTTGCAATCGCTTAGGAAAAGGTGGTGGAGGATAGAGCTATTTCTCCCCTGTATTACCCTCAGGCAGAGTGTGTTCAACAGTAGTCTTCCTTGGTTCCCCCTCTTTCTCCTTTTGCATTCCTTCTTCATCTACAACTTCAACTTCTACATCTTTTGCTTTTTCAGCATCAGCAACTTTTCCAGAACTTAAGGTGACAGCTTTGACTTGCTCTTTAGCTTCCTTCCTGCCCGACACTTGAGTATCGCTGGGAAGTGTGCTGGTTTGACGATTGAGCAAGGCATTGGCTTTTTGTCTAATTTGATTTTCCAAGGTCTTGATAGAAACAACCTGACTTTTGCATAACAGCTTTAACTCCTCAAAACCAGCACTAGAAGGTGGAGCAGCACCTCCTTGTTGAGGATATGATTGCCTTTGAGCAAATTGCTGAGGTTGTTGGAATCCAGGTGGATTAAATTGTTTACTTGCAGCTTGTTGATATGGTTGCTGAACATCATTCTGATTATTGCTCCAGCTGAAATTAGGATGATTTCTGTTATTGGGATGATAAGTAGCGGGCACAGGATGCTGCGGTCTCTGAAATAATTCACATACTGAACAACTTCATTAACAAGAGAACATTGATCTGTAGCATGAGAGCCTGCACAAAGCTCACAGACGCTAGCTATTTGATTTACTCCATAGTTGGCTAAAGAATCGACCTCCATAGACAGCGCCTGGAGCTGCGCTGTAATAGCTGTAGTTGCGCTGTAATAGCTGTAGCTGCATCAACTTCCAGAAAACCTGCTAACTTCCCAGGCATCATCCTTTGAGTTGGGTTTTGATACTCGTTTGCAGCCATAGTTTCAATGAGACTATAGGCCTCAGTATAGATTTTGGCCCACAAGGCACCTCCAGAAGCTACATTGAGCATGGGCCGAGATTAGGCCCCCAAACTATTGTAGAAACCAGTTATCACCATCCAGTCAGGCATACCATGATGTGGACACTTTCTCAACATCTCCTTGTAGCGCTCCCAAGCCTCGCACATAAATTCTCCTTGCTGCTGCGCAAACTGAGTAAGAGCACTCCTCATAGCTGCAGTTTTGGCCATTGGATAGAACTTCACCAGAAACTTTTATGCAAGATCTTCCCAATTAGTGATGGACCCAGCTGGTAAAGAATGTAACCAATCCTTATTTTTATCCCTCAGAGAGAATGGGAAAAGCCTCAGCTTGATAGCCTCATCAGTGACACCATTATATTTGAAAGTACTACATATCTCGATAAAATTCCTGATATGCATGTTGGGATCTTCAGTCGCATCACCTCCGAAAGAAACAGAATTGTGCACCATCTGAAAAGTGCCCGACTTGATTTCAAATGTATTGGCCTGAATGGCCGGATGAATGATGCTTGACTGAATGTCATCAATTTTAGGCTGAGAAAAGTCCATAAGAGCTGGATCAGCTTAAACTACACGATCACCCATTGTTTCAGGTTCTTTCTTTTCACTCTCTTTATCCGAATCTTCAAAAACTATCTTCTCCGGAAAGTCAAGAGCTGTATCTGTCTCCTCAGCTTTATCCAGATTTCTCTTACGAGTGCGAGAACGTGTTTGCATAAACGCTCGCTAGATTACCTGAAACACAACCGGAAGCAGTAAGTAATAAGTCTTAATCAATGAATCCTAATGACCACTGATGGCAAGTACATAAACAAAACAAATTAACAATGAGTCCCCGGCAGTGGCGCCAAAAACTTGTTAGGCACAAAGCATGCGCTAAATAATTTACGCAAGTATACACGTTCACAAGTAATATAGAATGATTTCTAGTTCGTTCCCATAGAGACTCTGATTAATTATATCTAATTAACACTTACTCACCAATGTATGATTATTCTTCAATGTCAAGACAATAACAATTAAGATTGGTTAACTAATATTAACTACGAGAATTAAATACTTAAATTAACAATATTAAACACACATGAGATCTTGACTTCATTACTACTTCATTCAATAGTTATTGTCATTACCTTTAGCATGTAATGGTGATGATATTAATTGAACAACACGAAACTGATAAATGCCAACTTTCGTTGTACGAATACCATTCTACCAAGCATCCATAATTAAGATAGAAGTTGAATAGACATCAATTATGTTGAGACCCTATATGTCTACAGTATTTGACAACAAAATGATTTAAGCGCAAGGTATTCATGATGATTACACAGGGCAAGTAAAACGGTTAGAGTTACCCACTAATCATGCATATAATACATGAACCTATGCTAGCATGGCAAGTTCTAAATCTCAAGATTCATTGTCGCTTCACAAGAGATTAATAGGCTATCTTACATGTTCACGAAGCACATATGACGAATAAGCACAACCTATGCTAGATATCATTAAATCACAACATACCAAGGTATTAAATAATTAACTAAAGAAATCCATAGTAAATCCGCTAGGATCCCATGATCACGATTAGCCCATAATATAACTCATCGTCACCATCGGTTCATATAAAAGCATGATAATAATACAATAATATAAATATTAAAAATACTTAATAAATAATGAAGTACGTCACAAGAGTATTAAGGTTCAAAGCATAAAGAAAACTAGCATCCACTGTTATAACGAATTAAAAGAATCATAAGATAAACGTATGATTCCTCTTCTTCGTTCTTGCGTGCTAAAATAGTCTTCTCAATCTGCTTGCCTTCGCTCTTGATTATCTCCTCCATGAAGAAAATGTCTTCCCATAAGGTTTATATAATAGCCCAAGAGAACCAGCACAAACGGAAACCCAATTGGACTTGAATTAATAAAATCCAGAATCTGAATTTTCGCCAACAGGCGGCCGCCTGCATCCTCCACGCGGGCGCCTGCTAGCAGGCGGTCGCCTGCTACTAGCACGCGGGCGCCTGCAACCCTTCTGGAAAATTCCTTTAATTGCTTCTGTTTTTGCTGATTTCTTCGCTCATCACCCCTAGACTGATTCCAAGCACTTCCTTAAGCTTTATTCAATGAAAACCACCTATCAAAGCAAGTTATACCCTGAAATGCAAAAACACTATAAAACGCGTCAAATACACAAAATACTTGAGTTCAAGACACCAATTCAAGCCGTTATGAGATGCTCTAAGTGGTATAAAATGCCACTTATCAATTCTCCAAACATACATTGATATATCCTTTTTGGCATGTACCAAACAAAAGGGGAAGAGAACTTAGAGCCCTAATTTTAAATTTTGCTAGTTATTAAAGGATCTAATCTTGTGCTTCTATATATTATATGTTATGATACATCTAACAAAGTATTTTGCAGGACCTCAAGAAAGAGTTTAAATCTCTAAGTAATCAAATTCTCTTTATGTGCAAAATAAATCCATGCATACACCAAGGGGAAACAGACATACCGTTAATTTTATGTTTGTTTGGTAAATACCGAAAAAGGGAAGATTGAAAGGATACTTTCAATATATTATTTTGGAATTTGTATGATTAAACATAAAATTGAGTACATATAGATCCTCTCCATTAGGACATGAATTTAATTGATCCATATGAAAGTCAAAAAGTCAAACTAGCAAAATCATTTCTTTCAAACATATATAAAAGAGATATTCCAGTTTTGCAAAATATCAAAATTATATCTATGATGGAATATATCTCTAAGGAAATATGATCAAAGAATAAACATCAAGATATGATATTTCTTAGATCTGTGTTGTAACATCAATATGGCAACAAGCTCGAAAAAGGAATATTACAGAAATATTCTTTAGAAGTCTCGTGCTATATCAAAATATTTTACTCTTTGCTTCAAAATATATTTCTAAATCTATCAAAAGATTTTTTATTCAAATATTATTAATATTCATGGTTGGAATATTAATATCCAGGTTTTCAACCCATTTCATGTATACTTATAGTCATTCTCTCCCGTCTCGTAAAATTAGTATTTATCAGAGAAAATTATTCAAAAATACTCAGAAATAATTCCTATCATCCAAATATATCTTATATATTAGGAAATACATTTCTAGTATATATACAAATCAAAACCTTGGTCAAAAGATCCATCACCTTCATTTTAAGACCAATGATATTTTTACACGGAAGAAAAGACTGATAGAACAATTTTATTTTAGATAAAATACTTCCACATGCTAAAATGACTTGAAATTTGAAATGGATCATTTAAATGATATTTTCTAAGTATGGTAAAAATTTCGTAACATTTCGAGAATTTTTGTCCGGGCATAATTTTCGAGGTAGTTGGTCCCACAGTTGACCACGTTTGACCTAGTTACCATTGACTAAAGTTGACCAAAATTTTCAGGACTTCATTTTATATTATTTAAATAATTATCATATTTTTTATGGTATTTATTTAGTAGTTTTAAGGTGGTCATATTTAATGGTGTTTAATCCTTAATTAAGTGATTAAATAATGATTAAAAGAAAAAGAAATTACATTATAAATAAAATTAATAAGCTGAGTTTTTGGTCCAATAAAGTTGTTTGTATTATATGGCTATGGCAAAGAAACACAACACACTTGTCATGTCATCAATCCATGTGACATACAACATCCACCATCCATTTTCCTCAAATCTCCTCCATTCAATCCACAAACTTCTTCTATAAATAAACCCCCACCCCAACCCATTTTATTCAAGCTAAAGAGCCACAACGTTTCTGGGATTTTTTCAAGAAGTGCCTCTATTCATCTCTTTCAAATTCTATACACACACTTCTTCTCAAAAACCTTCTATCTCTTAGATATATACACATATACACAAGGTTTTGGAAATCCAAGCCTAGCTTCACCCAAGCGCTTTATCCCACCTAGTGAACTCATCCTCTACCACTATCCGGCCTCCCAAAGGGCTGCCCAAGTCCGGCCAAAGTGCCAAAATCCGGCCGAACCTCCAGCGAATTTTTCCGGCGAACTTTTCCGTTTGTTTCTCAAAAGTGGTAACTTTTTGCTTCTTATTTGAGTTCTTTTTATTTGAACTTTGTACTTAACTTCTCTACTTCATATTAAGCTCTAATACAAGATCTGTTATAAAGAAAGTTTTGAAGCTAAAAGAGAACTAAAATTCGAACTCGGAATTCGAATAAGTACTTGATCTTCGTAAAAATTATTTCAACAAGAAGATCTATAAAGAAAAGTACTTAATCTCCAAGGGTGAGATTTTATTTGACTCAAGTTCACGAGTTAGCCAATTATTTTCACGCTCTTTAATTGGATCTTGGCTAACAAATATTCGTACAAATAAAATAATTACGAAGCATAGTTTAATCCCTTCTAACATATTTAGTGTTCCGGGGGATTATAACTCGATCTATAAACACTTCGTAATTTGTTAAATATCAAAACGAATTAAGTTCACGAGTTAGCCAATTACTTTCACGTTATTTAATTGGATATTTTCTAATAAATATCGTGCACATAAAATATTATGAAGCATAGTTTTAATCCTTTCTAAAATCTTTAGTATTCCGGGGGATTATAACTCGATCTATAAACACTTCATAATCATCCATTAAATTTAAGGATGAATCAAATCCACGAGTTAGCCAATTAATTTTATGCTATTTAATTGGATCTTGGCTAACACATATCGTGTATATAAACAATTATGAGTCATATCTTATAAGCCCCTTTTAACATCTTCAGTGTTCCGTGGGGTTATAATATAATATCTATAAAATACTCATAATTATTCGTCCAAACTTCGAAAGCACGATCTGAAGCCAATTACTTGCACTTAACTTATTTGGATCTTGGATAAGACTCATAAATATTATAAATCGTGCTTGAAGTTAAAGAGTATACTTCGACTATATAATCGTCAATATACAAGTATACCTTAACACCTTAAGTTAACATACTTAAAGGTAATTTACAACTCCGAGGTTATAATTAAAGTATTCTTCGATCCATAAATACATAATCGAAAGAAGAAGAATACTAAAGAAGTCATAAGCCATAAGAGCTTTATATAAAAAGACTTCTCATATTACTCCACCTATCTATTTAATCTATAAATGAGTAATTATAAAAATACTTGGACTATTATTTATTTATTATCATAAGTCAAGTATTTGTATTTATTTTTAATATTCTTATTTGAATATTATACAATCTTGTGGGCTAGTACCGTAACATACTAGTTCAAAACAAATTTTTCTCTACTTATTTTGTTTCGTGGTTTGTCTTATTAGTTTTTTAGTGAGGTGAAGTGATGTGAGGTGATTCTCGTTCTACGACCCAAGTCCTAGACGTACTAACAGGGAGTTAGTAGTCTTTGCACCGTGAAGAAGAGGAAAGATCCAAGACCGGATCACTAAGATCCAAGACCGACAAAAGCTAAGGAAGCCAAGTTCACACAAAGGTTCTACAAAAACTTTGAAAAAATAGCGGGGAGTTATTGTCTAAGATAAGTTGTGTAGGTATTACATTTATTTTGAGATGGTGACCCTTGTGTTACGCACCAAGATAAATACTTGTAATGGTGTAAAGGCTTCTCCACTACTAAAGGAGCGAGTTTATTATAAGGGAAAATCCCGAGTTCGGGAGAGGAGTTTGGGGACTGGACGTAGGGGTGAGCGAATCTATTAGAGGTTGCGCCATCGCGAACCAGTATAAAATCGCCGTATGGTATTTTATTTACTTGCACTTTATTTTCCACACATATAAACTGGATAACCACTCGGTAAAAGTTTTAAAAAGGGATAAATTATTTTAAAACGCCATAATAATTTTTAAATTTGTAATTAAGCTATTCAACCCCCTTTAGCTTAATATAGCCCTCTTACGGGACCTTACAATTTTCTTGGGGCTTTTCCAGCCAACTCAGGGGTTATCTATAAATTTCAATTGCATGGTTAGATTCCTTGTGTTTTGTAGTTTGATTGTGGAGGAAATCGTGCTGTGAGGGTACCGAAATCGTCTTCTCCGGCAAGACAATACGTTTTCCGGCGAAACCCTATACTTTTTGCAGTTTAGTCCCTGAGGTTTTGAAGATGGTGAAGTTTAGTCCCTGTAGTTTTAAAAACTTGCAAACATAGGATTCCTATTTTAAAATTTTCTAAAAATCATATTTTCTATTTCTTTTAATTTTAGAAATTCATTTTTAATTATTAAATATTCCAAATATCATTATTTTAATCCCAAAAATTATTTTTAATTCAAAAATAAATCTGAATTATTTAATTAATTAATTTTAGTTGATAATTAATTATTTAATTGGTCAATTAATTTGAATATTAATTGATTAATTGATTTAATTAAAATTTAATCAATTTTATTTGATTATTTAATTAAATTTAGTTATTTCTTTTTATTTAAAAATTCTGAAAAATAGTTTCGAGCTTTAAAATATTATTTTAAATTATTTTCAACGCTCAATAATTATTATAAAATGATTTTAAAGTCAGGTTCGGGTATTCGAACCCTGTTAATTATTTATAAATGATTCAACGACTCGTTTTAATTTCGAAAAATGTCTAAAAATTCGTATTAAATGTCTGAAAAATCATTTTAACTGCGAATCTTCTTTGAAAAAGTATTTTTATTGAATATCTTACATGATATGTGCTATATGTGACCTGATTGGTGTACAATATGCTTATATGTGTATTGTTTAACTGTTTTAATCATAACTTTCAATCCGTAAGTCGGGTTTGGGTGAAACGAAGGGTAGATAGAAACTTATAATGAATAGAATAAAGTGATAAAGAGTATTGATAGATACTTGTGATGTTTGAACAGAGGAATTGAAGCATAGAAAGGGGAAGCAGATAGTCAGTAATTAGGAGTCGGTGAAGGAGAGCAAGTGAAGCGTTAGCAAGTCGAGATAATGCAAGTGTTCTGAACCTCCTCGAGATATGTTGCAAGTAATTGATTGGTTCTATCTATACTGCAACTCTGCAAGTGCTTTGAAGCATGTAACCCTAAACCCTGATTCCAGTTTTTGATATTTGAGTCGTAAG
The DNA here is from genome assembly GCF_009905375.1 of Apium graveolens. Taxonomy (NCBI): domain Eukaryota; kingdom Viridiplantae; phylum Streptophyta; class Magnoliopsida; order Apiales; family Apiaceae; genus Apium; species Apium graveolens. The sequence goes on from NC_133650.1 coordinate 199,620,221, forward strand.
CCTTATTCTTTGTGAACCATTGATTGTTAAATACCCAGATACAAACCACATATACACGATACTACTCCACAAATACATAAAAACTATATACCGATCACTGAACTGAAACTGATTAACATACAAACCTTAATACCTTATACATTAGAAGATTAATCCTTATAAACACGAAACCTTGATTTCTCTGTTATCCGATTCTTTTACCAGCTGATAGGTAATCTTTGTACTTACCTAGTTGTACCCTTGTAATGATTGTAAATCACCTTATGCTTGAAGACCAATGTTGTTTATGAGTATGTTTATTGTTTTATATTGTTTATTCTGTTATAATTATAGAATTGGATTGTTTTATAATTTTGGACCAGATTCGTGGTCATATTAAGCCAATGTGTGCCTTGGATCCAGTATATAGAGCAGAGCAGTGTGCCTTGCTCGGGGTTAGTACGTGACTGATCAGCAGCCTAACCTTGGTTTTTTTAAATAAAAATTGAATATTCAATTCTAATATTTGCTGATAAAGAAACTTGTTAACCTAAATCATTTCATTTGATCATTGTTTAATCTCAGTATTGTCACTGTGACTTGCTGAGTTAGTTATCTCGTTGTGCGATTCTATTTATGTTCTTTTCCAGTTAATAAGGAACCCGTTGGTATTGAGGATCCCCAATCAAGTGTGCGAGTTAGGATTCCAGGTTGAGACTAAATAAGCTAGATGAAGACTTCTGTAATAGTTTAAGTTTAAAAGTTTGTAAGAATGTTTACTATTCAGATGTAAGTTAAAATAGATGGGTTTTGGTACGTTTGTAATATAAGTGTGTTTGAGGCTTGTGTCCATACTTTAACCTGTTGTGATCCGTGGATGAAGGTAAGTAGGGTCATTGTATATTATTATTTTATTGTCATAAGCAGGTTTATATATTGTATATGTGTGTGTTGTGAACCCCAAACTACTGGCCCGGGTTTGGAGGGTGTCATAGATACTCAGACCATCTCACAGTTGTGGAGTTGTTGACTTTTAGCAACGTGACTATATATTCTAACTCTTACTATGGTTTCTCTTGTATTTTTTTTTTGAAACTCTCAACCTTGGTCCTGAATCAAGAAAATAGAGCATCTTTTTCTTTGGCTTGTTTGTATCAAACATATCAAGCATAATTTGGACAGATACAATCTTGTGTAGATCTTCTAACTTCACATTTTCACCAATTCCTATTAAGTTCCCAGGCTCTTTGAGGATTAAAGCATTTTCTTTATATGTATCAGTATTTGGAAGACCAAGAACACCAATTTTACCAACCATTCTAGCTTTAAAAGTGCCACTGTAAATGTTATTGATGATTTCAGAAGAGCCGCTTTTTGGTGGTGATGTCTTGTTACTCCATAACAGCTTGTTCTTCTCATCAAGAGATAGACTTGACTTATTACCTTCGGAAGGATCTCTAGATTCATCTTTATCAGAGTTTGAGTAGTATCAGTAGATGATCAGATTTTATTTCTTAATCAATTTTGTCTTCAACATGAGTAGTATCAGTGGTTGAGACTGGTTGAGCTTCATAAATTATTTCTTTAATTTCTTTAACTTCAGCAATATCAGAGGTTAACTTCATACTTTTATCAGATTTTACTGGAATGTCTTCAACTTAAGCTATGTCAATGGTTGAATCATCAGGCAAAGTATTTGATATCTCAAGATTAAGCTTTAAAGGTTTACCAACCTTTTCCTTTCCCTTATACCTCCTGTCAGTATTTAGAATTACTTGAGACTTTAGAAACGATCTTTTAGCATCATAAGATTGACTAACATCCTTGATTATAATTCCACCTCTTGGACTTTCCATTTCTGGAAAATCATCAGATTTTAGAATAGCATTAGTATTTGCAGCATCAGCTTTTAGCAATTTGAAATTTTGTTCAAGCTGCCTAATTTGCTCTATGTTAACATTTGGACATTCTCTTTCAAACACTCTTCTAGCTACTTTAGCATCAAATGCTAGAAGTTCTGTATCTTTATAGTAAACAGTTGTTTTTCTTCCTTTAAATTTCAAAGTCTGTAATAATTGGCTAGCTTCAGCACCATCTTCTCTCTTCATACCAGACTGGTCTTCATCAGCATTTGTGACTGTCAGAGTTTGTCTTTCAGTAGTTGTATTCACTGTTGTAGTCAATTCTTTTATAGCACATTCTTAAATACTTGTTGTCTTCCTCTTCCACTACCTCTACCACCACCTCTTCTAGACTGGTTAGTGGTTTTAGAAATACCACTAGATCCAATTAGATCTCTATCTCTACTCCTGGGTATTTTGCCTCACTTATTTCCTCCATCAGGAGCATCATCATTATCATCAGTATTTGACTTGAGCTGCTTGCATTTAGATTTTCATATAATCTCCTCCTTTTTGGCATCATCACTAAGCAAGAGAGAAACTAAGAATAGGAGTTTTCAATTTTATTGTACTAATGAGGGGATTCTTCATTTTAGGGGAGAGATTATTGGGTTTCGATTTTTTGAGTTCCAAAATGTGTTCTATGTGCTTTATGCAAAAATCTGAAGATGATTGTGAAGGGTTTTGAGCACATAAATGCAACGGAAATAGTTATAAAAAACGTGAAAACCCAAATTTTTTGAAACCCACAGCAGGATCTATGCGAAAAATAGAAATTTAATTTGTAGATCAGATTGTTTACCTTAAGAAGCTTTACAGATTGGTTGAATAATGGAGATCCAAAGATTGTTCAATCACCACGCATCCCGCTCTCGCGATCTACGCTCTATCGATATCTACACGAATGCTTGAACTCAAGGATTGGTTGTGTACTAGCACAAACTCGTTTCTTCTTGCTCCCTCCATCTTCTCTCTTGGTGGCTAGGATTTTAGTAAAAGTGTTGCACTCAAAATCAGCCACACAAGAGATATTATTATACAGAGAGTAAAAAGAATTATAACTTTTAACTAATTAGGAGTTATTATTAATTCAAAATTCCTATTTGTATAATAATTAAGTCATACTTGATTATTTAACAACTGAATTTCATAACTGATATTAGTAAATTCGAATATCATTATTTATCTAATTAATTAAGTCATACTTAATTAATTTTATAAATAATTCGAACTACTTTTTTTTAATTTAAATCCAATTTAAATTAAATAATCCTTCAAGCATTCTTTGTGTGTGATCCTATAGGTTATTATTACGTTTGAAACGACTTTTAAATCTATTATAAAATCGTAAACAATGAGCGGTATCTAGTAATACATCATTGCCACCCAAGTAATAATAATTCAATCGGTGATCGATTAAACCTTTCGTGAATAATGTACAATGTAATATAATCCCTTTAACCAAATATTATAGATTAAACTAGATTCATGTAATGTGTCATCCTTATCATAGTTTAATCCAAGTTTCCTTGATCAATGAGTAGACTATCATATCAAATCAACATTTGAGCGTGGCCATGCATGTCATAGTCAAGCTCACACAAGAGGCCAATAATATCACTCCTAAAATAGGAGGGTTAAATCTCATCTAGATCATTTATATTTCCCATACGATTCATAATATACCCAATGTTCACTTTTATCATTACCCGATCAAGGATAAATTTTAATGGAATCAATGTATATTAATTCTCGTTTAGAAATATAATGACTTCAGGTCTAAGGACCATTACATCATTATCACTGTGAGAATTACTTATGACACAACAGACATATAAAATTTCACATCGGGTCTTTCCAGCACCATGTACATTTATATATGCCTGTGTTTTTGACTTTAGTATCACTATACCTATGATCAATGAGATGTAATCATCAGTCAACAAACACACCAGTCTTAATGCATTATTATTGTCCCAAAATAATGAACTCGACTAGGGAACTTTAGGAATATTGATACTATTCTCATAATCTCATTTCTAAGTCACGTACCTAGAGATATAGAAACTGCATATCATATTCCAAGGATATTTATTAATCTAACATTTATATCGTAGTAATTTAAGAATTAATAAATTAGAAAGGGAATAATCGATAGGACATAAACATTAATAATCCAAATATCTTTAACTAAAACATCATAGTGTTGTCTCTAGGGCACAAACACTAACAATCTCCCACTTGCAATAGAGCCAATCACCCATGTATCTAATACTTATGGAACTAGTATGACCATCGTGCTTCTACTGCGACAAAGCCTTAGTCAGTGGTTCTGTAACATTATCATTACTATGCACTTTACATTTATATCTCTTTGATCAATAATCTCATTAATAAGGTAATATCGCCTAAGAACATGCCTAAATAGTCTCCTTGGCTGTTTCAAAAATATCAATATATTTGGCTTCCATTATAGAATCATCAATGTCACTGCCAATATCAGCTGCTTTTATAAACCATAAATTTAAATAAAATAATAAAATTAATAAATAAGAACAATCAAAACCTTACACATGAGATCTGGGGAAGTAGAGGGGAAGTTAATAGTTAGATCATATTTCAGGTTCCGTCTTTTTATGATTGCTTTTGATTCATCATATTATAAGAAGGATCAAAGAAAATCTAAATCACTAAATATGGTCTGTCATACTTGTAAAGAAGGCAATCATTTATGACATAAAAAACACCCTTTCAATGGATTAGTTTTACTCTTGACCTACAGATAAGTAAATCTTAAATACATATTAAAAAACAGAGGATTGTCAAATTGTCCCTGCTTAGATAGGTAAAGATTCTTAAAAATACTATACATAGAAAGTCTTAAAAGCAATGTACATAGAAAGTCTTAAAAGCACTGTACATAGAAAGTCTAGATGCGGATATGCCGTCACATGGTCAAACCTTGTATGTTGTATGTGAATAAGTAAAAACTTTATGTTAGATATATTTGATAATGTCATGGCTAATATGATTTATGTTTAGTTTTCAGATCTTACTTAAACAGGATAAATCAGTACTTACTGGAAGTCAGGACTTAAGGATATCAGTACTTATATTATCAGGAGATAATCATCAGAAGATGGATATCAGAACTTAAGTGCTGAAGGACGTTCAGATAAGGACAGTAGCTGATTAAAGGAAAGAAGATCGAGATAAACATAAGAAGAGATATGCATGAAGAAGGAATTCTATAAAGAATAGAATACTTGGAAGAAAAGATATTTGATTGATATATTTTAGGAAGCAGAATTATATTCCATATCAATTAGCGATTATCTTGTAACCGTGCAGCTCTCGTGATATTTGTTCATCACTGAGAGGTACCAGTTCCATACTGTAACAGAGTTTATTGTTTCAATAAAGTTTGTTTTCTGTTACTTGTGATATTAAAGTTCGATTTGATTGTACATTACACTGTATTCACCCCACTACGGTGTGTGTGACCTAACAAGTGGTATCAGAGCCTATCTGTTAACGCACATACAGTTAAAGATCCAAACACAATCATGTCTGACACAGAAACTCCAACTAAGCCTACCAAAACTGAAGAACCACCAAAGACACAAATTCAAAATCGGTATGAGACCATCAGAGTTCCCATACTGAGACCATCTGAATATTTCATATGGAAGGTGAGGATGATCATGTTCCTGGAAGCAACAGATCCAGAATATCTTGATAGAATCAAGGAAGGACCTCACAAACCAACCAAGCTCGCTGTTGCAGTTGCAGGTGAAGCAGCAAAGACCGTACCAAATGAGAAAAGTTATTATACTGCTGAAGATATCGCATCAATTGCTAAGGATGCTAAGGTACGACATTTACTGCATAGTGCCATTGATAATGTAATGTCAAACAGGGTAATTAACTGCAAGACTGCTAAGGAGATATGGGATGCTCTGGAAACAAGGTGGCAGGGAACTGATACAATTAAGAAGAATAGGAAGACAATACTCACTCAAGAGTATGAACACTTTGACTCAAAGGCTAATGAGTCATTGACTGATTTATATGATAGATTTGTCAAACTCTTGAATGGTCTGTCACTGGCTAATGAGTCATTCACTGAAAGCTTGCCTGAGACTGATGCTGATGAGGAGATGATGAAGCTGTGTGCTCTTATGGTGAAAGGGATCACAAAGATTGCATACAGGAAGTTCAGGAAGGGAAAGAAGTTTTCCAGGAAAGGCACAAGTTCTGATAAGAAGAATTTCAGAAGATCTGAGTGCAGAGGAGGAAAGTCTGATAAAGGAGATTATACCAATGTCAAATGCTTTAACTGTGGTGAGAAATGCCACATATCTCCTGATTGTAAAAAAGTGAAGGGTGATAAAGGCAAGGCTCTTGTCACAAAGAAGAAAAGCTGGACAGACACCTCAGACTCTGAAAGTGAGGAGAACTATGCTTTGATGGCAAATGCTGATAAAGAAAGTGCTGAGAGCAGTTCTGAAGCTGCTGAAACAAAGGTACCTCAGACTACTTATACTTTTCATACTTATGATATTAATGAGTTGAGAAGATATCTTAAAACCATGTTTGTTAGTTATAGAGATCAAACTTTAACATGTGAAAGATTAACTTCCGAAAATCTTGCTTTTAAGAAAAGAAATGATTTCTTAGAAAAAAAGTTAGTTATGTTCCATCAAACTCAGAAGGATAGAGATGATGCTTTTTATGTTAGGGATGAAGTGCTAAAAATGAATGAATCTCTAAAAACTGAGTTAGAAAAGGAAAGAGAGATAATCAGGACTTAGACTAACTCTGCCAGAACAACTCAAAATTTGCTAAGTAGTGAAAATTGGAAAGAGGGCTTAGGTTATGGAGAGGATAAGAATGATAAAGGAACTGTAGAAATTAAGCCTGTTGTTAAACAAAAGCCAAAGTTAAAACCTGTTAAGTTTGTAACTGTAAAGTCTGATAATGATAAATCAGAAGTTAAAGAGGGATTAACTTCTGACAAATTAAAACAGGAAAAGACAGCTGAAGTAAACATAGGCTTAATGACTAAGAAGCAGCTTAAGCATAAGCTGAAAGATGTTAAGAATGCAAACAAGGTAAAATCACCTAGGAAAAATAGGAATGGAAAGGAAGGTGTGAATAAAAGCAATGATTATAAGCCTGTTCCTGAAGCTCCTAGGAAAATGTGTCATAACTGTGGAAGTTCTAACCATCTGGCTTCTTTTTGCAGGAAGAATAAGAACATAAACTCCTTACTTTCAAAGTCAGGAGTTAAGAGTCAGTATGTTAGATATAAGCCACAAAATCCTTGTTTTCATTGTGGTAGTTTATGGCATTCCATTTATACTTGTAAGGAATATCATAGTTTGTACTATGATTATTATCAAATAAAACCTTCTTTAAAGAAAGTTTCCATTGTTCCTTCTAGTGTAAATTCTGATACAAAGTCTGATAGTGTAAATTCTGATAAGAAAAATGTTAACATAAACTCTAATGCTAAATCTGCTGCAAATGTTAACAAACTTGATAAGGCCAAAGGATCCAAGCAAGTCTGGGTCCTTAAAACTAATCATTAGTGGTCTTTGTGATTGCAGGGCAACAGGAAAAATATTCTAGTTCTGGACAGTGGATGTTCAGGACATATGACTGGAAATAAAGCCCTGCTATCAGACTTTGTGGAGAAAGCTGGCCCAAGTGTTTCTTATGGAGATGGCAACATTGGAAAAATATTGGGATATGGCAATATTAATCTTGGGAATGTCATCATTAGAGAAGTAGCTCTGGTCTCAGGACTTAAACACAATCTGCTGAGTATAAGTCAAATCTGTGACAGAGGTTATCATGTTGATTTCTTTGAAGAACACTGTGAAGTTGTGAGTAAATCCAAAGGCAAAGTTGTTCTAAAAGGATACAGGCATGGTAACATTTATGAAGCTAAGCTTTCAACAAGTATTGATGGTTCTGCAATCTGTCTGATGAGTAGAGCATCAATTGAAGAAAGCTGGAATTGGCATAAGAAACTCTCTCATTTAAATTTCAACAATATAAATGAACTAGTCAAGAAAGATCTTGTGAGAGGACTGCCAAAGTCAGTATTTGCTCCTGATGGCCTTTGTGATTCTTGTCAGAAGGCCAAACAAAGAAAATCTTCATTCAAGAGCAAGACTGAATCATCAATTCTTGAGCCTTATCATCTACTACATGTTGATCTATTTGGTCCAGTGAATGTCATGTCTATTGCAAAGAAGAAATATGCGTTGGTCATAGTGGATGAGTTCACCAGATACACATGGGTGTATTTCTTGCACACAAAAAGTGAAACTACATCTATCTTGATTGATCATGTCAAACATCTGGATACATTGGTTAAAGATTCTGTGAAAACCATAAGGAGTGATAATGGCACTGAGTTCAAGAATTTGATAATGGAAGAGTTCTGCAAAACCCATGGAATTAAGCAGGAATTTTCTGCTCCTGGAACTCCACAGCAAATGGAGTTGTTGAAAGGAAGAATAGAACTCTCATTGAAGCTGCACGTACAATGCTTGAAGAAGCAAAACTTCCAACCTATTTTTGGGCGGAAGCTGTGCAGACTACTTGTTTTACTCAAAATGCAACACTCATTAACAAGCAAGGAAAAACACCATATGAGATGGTGAACAAAAAGAAGCCAAATCTGAAGTACTATCATGTATTTGGATGCAAGTGTTTTGTTCTCAAGACTCATCCTGAACAGCTATCTAAATTTGATCTAAAAGCTGATGAAGGAATCTTTATTGGATATCCACTTTCCACAAAAGCCTTCAGAGTCTATAATTTGAGAACAAGAGTGGTCATGGAATCTATCAATATCTCTTTTGATGACAAGAATATTACTGGTCTTGAAGATTTTATTGATCATGATCAGCTGAGATTTGAAAATAAAGACTCAAATTCTGATACTGAAAATCCTGACAGTCTAAGTCCTGATACTGTAAACTCTGATGGATTAAACTCTGATGTTATTGAAACTGTGGTGACTACGCCAAAGGAAGATGAACCTATGCAGGGGGAGCATACTCAAGAACATACCACATCTCAAGAAGCATCAAAACATACATCTAGCTCTTCAAGTTCTGATTCGTCAAGTTCTGATAAGCCAAGTTCTGATAGTTCTGAAAATCTAAATTTTGAAGAATCCAACTCAGAGAGCATAGTTTCAGGGAGAGCATCTGAAAATGAAAATGAAGATAGCATGGATCATGGGGGAGCATCCAGTTCTAGAGAAAACCTTCCATCTGCAAGGAAGTGGACTAAATCACATACACCTGATTTTATAACTGGAAATCCTGATGCAGGTGTCAGAACTAGAACAGGTACTTCAAAAGAATGTCTTTACAATTCTTTTCTCTCTCAGACTGAGCCAAAGAAAGTGAAAGAAGCTCTTCAAGATGCTGATTGGGTGCAAGCAATGCAGGAAGAGTTAAATGAATTTGAAAGAAACGAAGTCTGGACCCTAGTGCCAAGACCAAAGAATAGATCTGTTGTTGGTACAATATGGGTATTCAGAAACAAAACTGACAGTGATGGCATAATTACAAGGAATAAGGCAAGGCTGGTTGCAAAAGGATATTCTCAACAGGAGGGAATTGATTATGATGAAACATTTGCACCAGTTGCTAGGTTAGAAGCCATAAGGATATTTTTGGCTTATGCTACTCACAAAAAGTTTACTGTCTTTCAAATGAATGTGAAAAGTGCTTTTCTCAATGGAGAATTGGAGGAGGAAGTATATGTTGAACAACCTCCAGGCTTTGTAGATTCCAAACATCCAGATTATGTCTACAGGCTTGATAAAGCACTTTATGGACTTAAGCAAGCTCCCAGAGCATGGTATGAGACTTTAGCTCAGTTTCTTCTGGAAAGTGGATTCAACAGAGGAACTATAGACAAAACACTGTTCTACCTCAACCATGGAAAGGACTTACTTTTGGTCCAGATTTATGTTGATGATATCATTTTTGGGTCTACAAATGACAGACTTTGCAAGAAGTTTGCCAAACTGATGCAGTCAAGGTATCAGATGAGTATGATGGGGGAACTTAGCTATTTTCTGGGCCTTCAAGTCAAGCAAAATGAAGAAGGCACCTTTATTTGTCAAACTAAGTACACCAGAAACTTGCTGAAGAAATTTGGGATGCAAGATTGTTCGAGTGCATCCACTCCCATGGCCACTGCCACAAAACTGGATAAGGATACTGGTAAATCAGTAGATATTACTGATTACAGAGGTATGATTGGCTCTCTACTCTATCTAACTGCTAGTACACCTGATATCATGTATGCTACCTGTCTTTGTGCAAGATTTCAAGAAGATCCAAGAGAAACTCACTTAACAGCTGTGAAAAGAATTTTCAAGTATCTTAAGGGAATAGCTGATCTGGGATTAAGGTATCCCAGAGAATCAGATTTTAAACTAATAGGTTACTCAGATGCAGATTTTGCAGGTTGCAAAATTGACAGGAAAAGCACAAGTGGAAGATGCCAATTTCTTGGAGGCAGATTGGTTTCTTGGTTTAGCAAGAAACAAAAGTCAATTTCCACATCAACTACAGAAGCAGAATATATTGCTGGAGGAAGCTGTTGTGCATAGATTCTTTGGATGAAGAATCAATTACTGGATTATGGGTTAACATATTTCAAAATCCCTATTTACTGTGATAATCAAAGTGCTATTGCTATGACAGGTAATCCAGTTCAACACTCTATGACAAAACACATCAGCATTAGGTACCACTTCATTAGGGAACATGTAGATGAAGGTATAGTGGAATTGCACTTTGTTCCAACAGATCAACAACTAGCAGATATCTTCACAAAACCATTGTGTGAAGCTACGTTTACAAGATTGGTAAATGAACTTAGAATGGTTTCAGGTTCTTTCTCTAAATCTGCTTAGTTTTGTTCTGTTGCATCAGACTTTATGATCAGTATTTACAGAATTCAATCTCTTTGTGTATTCTGTGATTAATTGAAAAATATGTATAAGTACTGACTGTTGTCTGATCAATGTTTCTAAACTCTGATAGAGATATGTCTGTTTAGGTAACTATTCAATCCTATGAGGATAACTGTGCTAGATACTGACCTAGTAGTCTTTAATAAATAAGGGATCCCATGTAAGAAGTAATTATTTCAGGTTCCGTCTTTTTATGATTGCTTTTGATTCATCATATTATAAGAAGGATCAAAGAAAATCTAAATCACTAAATATGGTATGTCATACTTGTAAAGAAGGCAATCATTTATGACATAAAAAACACCCTTTCAATGGATTAGTTTTACTCTTGACCTACAGATAAGTAAATCTTAAATACATATTAAAAAACAGAGGATTGTCAAATTGTCCCTGCTTAGATAGGTAAAGATTCTTAAAAATACTATACATAGAAAGTCTTAAAAGCAATGTACATAGAAAGTCTTAAAAGCACTGTACATAGAAAGTCTAGATGCGGATATGCCGTCACATGGTCAAACCTTGTATGTTGTATGTGAATAAGTAAAAACTTTATGTTAGATATATTTGATAATGTCATGGCTAATATGATTTATGTTTAGTTTTCAGATCTTACTTAAACAGGATAAATCAGTACTTACTGGAAGTCAGGACTTAAGGATATCAGTACTTATATTATCAGGAGATAATCATCAGAAGATGGATATCAGAACTTAAGTGCTGAAGGACGTTCAGATAAGGACAATAGCTGATTAAAGGAAAGAAGATCGAGATAAACATAAGAAGAGATATGCATGAAGAAGGAATTCTATAAAGAATAGAATACTTGGAAGAAAAGATATTTGATTGATATATTTTACGAAGCAGAATTATATTCCATATCAATTAGCGATTATCTTGTAACTGTGTAGTATATAAACACAGGCATAGGGTTTACACTATAAGTGTTATCATATTCGAGAAGATTATTCGTATTAACCCTAGCAGCTCTCGTGATATTTGTTCATCACTGAGAGGTAACAGTTCCATACTGTAACAGAGTTTATTGTTTTAATAAAGTTTGTTTTCTGTTACTTGTGATATTAAAGTTCGATTTGATTGTACTTTACACTGTATTCACCCCCTCTACAGTGTGTGTGACCTAACACTTTATAAATAGAAGATACATCACTGATCTGTACTTGATCAATTCAGTTGGGGAGGCCAAGAAGGAGACATTAACTCCTTCCCCAGCTCCATAGGCAACCTATTGCTCAATTATGAGCACAGAACCAGGAGCTGGCCTTAGTAATGTCTCCATTTTCCCTCTGACTGAGAAAAGTATAGTGTTAAAGGCTTACTGACAATAATGGAGAGAAAAAACATTTGGGAAATAATCCTAATGCGCAGTCGTATGCGCATATTGATGATTTATCACAGTCTCCTGTCAATGATACAGTTGATGACTCGCTAGAGAAAGTTTCAAATGATTGTCAAAATGAAAAGTGTTTCAAGTGATTGTCTTTGATTATATATATTTAAGCCTCATATAACGGATAGCTAGAGACACTAATATGTAGAATATTATCCTAATAAGAAAATTATTATAATGACTGAACTATGCAACAATAAGCAATCGATAGTTTTGTAGACAAGAAATGGAGTCACGCAATCAACGAATCCAAAGCTCAAACACCAAAAATAAGAGCATTCAAACAAATCCAACAAACATAGTCACGAATGTTAGCTAAAGATAAATGATGTCCAAAATACAATTGTATTCCCTAAACATTCTATCTCCAGTTTGTCACAGAAATATAATGCAAGGCTTGACATTATCTAACGTGGCATAATCTAGCAAAAATAAAAATCAAAAAGCAAGAAAGTACATGAGTAGATGATATACTACTTAAGCTCGTACTTCTAGTTTGCCATTAAAACATGTGGACACAGAGATTATAATACAAAAAGTAAGTTACGAAAATCGCCTCACACATCCGAAAGAAGTTTATTACCTTGCTTAACATCATAATAAGAAACCCATTTGAGAGAATTACTACCCTTAAGCATGAGAATTAAATGTTAATCAAACATAAATAAAAGCATACAAGAAGATAAGTGAAGAAATAAATCACAGAAATCAAACCCGATTACAAGAAAAAAATAGACATTTAGCAAAAGAAATAGAGAAGAAAATAAGAGCATAACCGACTAAATGTTGGATTGAACAAGAAGGAAACCACAATTTACAAGATCGACCGATAGAGAAAAAAATCCTAATTACAAGTCCTAAACTCGATTGAGAAGAAAGACCCAATTTTTTGAACCCTAATTCACTCCAAGCCCCATACCAGTAGAAACCAAATTTGCTCCAAGCTCCCAATTACTCAAACCCGATTGAGAAGACTCCAAGCATGGAACCCTAAAACTCTAAGCTTTGGATCTATTCGATTAGCTTTATGTTTTGTGTGTGGTGTTTATGTTTTTCTCAACGAGGGAGTTTTGATGCAGGAGAGAGCTTTGTCTAATTTATTATTTTAGATTTAGGTTTTGGAAAAAAGAGATAATTGAGCGGGTTTTATTTTGTTTTTGACCGCCCAAAAAACTGGTCTAAATTTGACCACCAACCATCAGCCGCTCAAATTTTTCACTTCTATGGTAACATATATTTTAATATCAATACTAACACTTTTTTTATGTTACAATATCAATTTTTTTATGTCTGTGGTAACATCGGCTAACCTCTATCGCAACGCTAAAAAAAGATGTTACCTCATATCAAATTTTAATGATTTAAGGTAATATTTTTGCTTGTAACACTAAAAAAAGTGTTAGTAGAAGCCATATATGGTGTAGTGTTTCAAAAACGACCCTTATCATCTAATGATTTATGGAAGTTATCCTATGAGATCACTATCCCATGAGACATCTGGACATATTCTCTATTTGTCTCCTGCATCCTAAAATGATGCAATACTTTATCAATGTATGTACTGTGACTAGATCGATTAATTTCATCAATCTATCTATATAGATCTTAATGCCTAATATATAGGTAGCATCATCTAAGTCTGTCATCTAAAACTATTTATCAACCAAGTCTTAACAGTCTGTAGAGAAGGTATGCCATTTCTAATTTGTTATTTATCATCAACATATAATACTAGGAATGTCACATGGCACCCACTAACCTTCTTGTAAATTAAACACATGGTTTATCTTTATTTTGAATAAAGACAAACTCTTTGACTGTTTCATCAAAATGAATATTCATTCTCCTTGAGGCTTGCTTCAATCTATAAATAGATAGAGGCAAATTACAAACCATCTTAGCAAACTTTGGATTGATAAAACCCTCAGGTTGTATCATCTATACATCATCTTCAAGGCTCCCATATAAGAAAGCGGTTTTTACATCCATTTGCCAAATCTCATAGTCAAAGTAAGCAGCTATTACTAGCAAAATCCCGATGGACTTGACCACAGTAACTGGTGAAAAAGTCTCATAATAGTCTATACCATGAATTTGTTTGAAACCTTTTGCCACTAGTCGCGTCTTAAAAGGTTTGTACTTTACCATCCATGTCGGTTTTCTTCTTGAAAACCCACTTGCACCCTATAGGTTTTACCCCTTCGAGTGGATCAACTAAAGTCAATTTCGATACATGGATTCCATCTCGGATTTCATGGTCTTCAGCCATCTTACAAAGTCTGGACTGTTCATAGCATCTTGGTAGGTGAGAGGCTTATCATTATCCGTAAGTATTACATCACCATCTAGAGTCAAGAGAAATTCATAATTTCTCCTGGGCTCATGATGAATACTACTAGATCTACGAACAACTTGTGTTTCCTGAACAAGATTACTTTCAACATTTTGATGTACATCCTAATATTATTCCAACTCTTGTTCAATATTATCATGTGGTTCTCGATCTTCATCGAGATGTAGTGTCCTCCCACTGATTTTATTAGAAAGTAGCTCTCCCTCAAGAAATACAGCGGTCCGAGCAACAAACATTTTTTTCTCAGAAGCATTATAAAAACTATACCCTAGTCTCACTTGGGTATCCCACAATATAGCATCTATCTAATTTTGGTCCAAGCTTGTCAGAGGCTAAACGTTTTGCAAACGCTTCACGTCCCAAAATTTTCATAAATGACATGCTATGACGTTTCTCAGTCCATATCTCATATGGAGTATTTTGAACCACTTTAGTCGGAACTTGGTTAAGTGTATATGCAGCCATTTCTAGAGCATAACTCGACAAACTGAATGGAAGATCCGCTTGACTCATCATCGATCGTATTATGTCCAATAAGGTATGATTTCTCCTCTCACAATCTCTATTCCATTGAGGTGTTCCGGAAGGAGTAAGTTATGATACACTATCACACTCCTTCAAGAAACTCTTGAAATTGAGGCTTAAGTATTCTCCTCCATGATCTGATTGTAAAAATTTTATACTTTCCTCTATTTGCTTTTCTACTTCAGTCTTATATTCCTTGAACATTTTAAAAGACTTAGATTTGTTCTTCATAAGAATCACATATCAATCTCTACGGAAATCATCAGTAAATGTTATGAAGTAGTATAAGCCACCCTTTGCCATCATACGCATTCGACCACATACATCATTATGTATAAGTCCTAATCGTTCGGTGGCCCTTTCACCTGATTAGGTAAAAGAAGCTTTAGTCATTTTTCCAATGAGACAAAGTTTGCATTCAAAATCAAACTTATCCAAGTATCCATCTATATGTAACTCAGAAATATGTTTCTCATTAATATGGCTTAACGACAATGCTAGAGGTAATGTTTGATTTGAGTCTTCTTAGAATCAAACAAGCTAAGAATAAAAGTTGTTCAAAGATTGTTTGATCAAATCAAGCTGAGTCTCTAGACCATTATTGAAACCCAAAAATATCAAAGCACATATGCCTATCATCTTTAGAACATATGGTCCAACCGTATATTATTCTTCCATTAATGCAAAAGTATGGTGCCTTATTATTGTCAAATCTTTCTAACGAGCCTATCCTTCAAACATCCTTTAAAGGTGCTCAATCATATAATAAGCATCATTATGATCTTGTTGCTTCTAAATCTCAGCACTCATAATTACAAGCATGAGACATGAAACATCAGTTGCATATTCAATTTACTTCTGGTAAGCATTTTGTTCTGCACATGTTTCATTCTCAGCTAGAAGAAATAAGGGAGGGGTTTGAGTGACATCCTTGAACCTGAGGACAATCCTTAAGTTCTCATGTCAATTGAGAAAATTATTTCATGTCAGCTTGTCCTTCTCAAGGACTATTACATAGAGAAGTTACTTGTGTTATTTGTCATTTGATATCTACAATATTAAAGTGCATAAAATGACTTAGTCTATAGATGATCATTAAATTATGTTCAAGTGATTATTCGTATATATATATATTTACAATATATATCTCCCACTATTTTTATCAAATCAATAGCCCTAACAATTTATTCAGAAAGAATATCTTCTATATCCTTTCTATTGAGCCAAGATCCATATTTCACCATACGTTAGGTCAGCTTTGGCTTTTCTCCTAAAACATAATTATTTAGGTAGACAATATTTGTCAATTATGTCAACTATATAACTCTTGGATTGCTTGGTGGAACAACATTTGTTCATATTTATCTAATAAATCTCGCCAAACTCTATGCCTCTAAGTTCACAATCCTATTGTGGTAACTTAGTTAAGTCAAACCCAATAGTCAAAAAGTATCAATATACTTCAACATATCTCCCACGATAGATGGGAGTATTCGCTTTGGCGAAACCACTCCTTGTCGATCTAGAGATTAACTCATTGGACTCATTGGAAGGCATCAGATCTATTTAATATTAACTTTAAGGTTTTGTTAATTTTAAAACGATCATGATCCCATCATAAAGAGATTCCCAATTTTCCTTGAATAAAAACTTCAAATCAATATTCGTTAATGGTTTGATTTCCATGTAGTGAGGGAGTCACAACGGTCTCGCTTAAAACCCACAACCTTACAAGTTCAATGAACTCGCTTTTGATAAAATCGCCCCATTTCAGAAACAAAGAAAATTTGTATTTTATTCCGTGTTTCATAAACACGAGAATCTCATAATCGTTTTTTCATTTTAAAATCTTGAGTCGTTATAAATTTTATCTTGTTTAGCAAGTATGGCATGGGTGTCGTATCTAATACATACATCCTTAATCTAACTAAGCATGCATTTTTATAAACTACTCTACACATACATTCATCATATAAGCATATATATATATATATATGTAAATTGCAATAAATAAATGTGGTTGGTTATGGCTTCATCATATGTGAACTTCATCAAGCTAATGACAAAGATCTAGGTCAATCTAAGGTAAAAAATAAATACAAGCTAACTATTACATGTCTTTTTTCTTGTATTGCTTCCTTGGATGGCCTCCATGTGAGATTACCCTTCCTTGATCTTCAAATCTTCATGTCTTCATGTACATCACACGAATGAAAAATAAAAACTAATCTAATGTACTTATAATAAGAACTCGAGTTACATTCGAGATTTAATAATTACAAGATCAAACGACATGCAAGCCATATTAAAAAAACAAAACCATTAACCTAAGGTCATAAGCTATAACCATCCACCATGCTCAATTAACACATAAGAATGTGTTAAAACACATAATATAATATTAACATATCATACCCATCATGATCTAATCATAAAAATCAAATATGGCAAAAATCAGAAAATTCGAAATTAAATCTGATAACATTAAATCACAGATTACATGGCCTAAACGATGTCAAACGCCTTACAGATCAGTCGATGATATCTTTAGCTATCAGTTTCGTTCAAACGTTCGATTCCATATGAAATAACATATTTGTTCGCCAAAATTTGACACCAGACCCTGATTTCAACAAATCCGCTGCATCCGATTCAGAATCGTATCAAATACGATTCTTATAATAAGAACAAACACAAACATGTATATATCAGTATATATACAGATTATATAATCATCATATGATTATACAACTCTTATGAATATCATATATTCAAAAAATATACATACATACGCATATAAGTTTCAACAGATAATGCACTTTATACTTCAATGAATAAATCCATCAACGGATAAATCATATTGTACTTCAACGGATAAATCCATCAACGGATACTACACATTGTACTTCAACGGATAAATCACATTATACTTCAACGGATAAATCCATCAACGGATAAATAGTTTTGTGCATCAACGGAAGACCAGTCTTGTACAGAAATCTCAATTTCAGAACCATAGATCATATCTGAACCGATCTCTACCACTAATGCATCATATGTAGTTTCAGAAGCATGTATCATATACATACTAATCATTCCATGTTTAACAGATCATGTCAATACACCATTTGGCCAACAGTTTATATCAAAATTTATAAACCAGACATCAAGCATAACATACATATTGCATACTGATCAGTCATGGCATATTGTATACATGTTATCATCATAAAACCAGTAAACACAGAAACGAATTAAACATTTATCGCAAGTAGCTCTGATGCCATTGAACGGGTTTCGAGCACATAAACGCAACAGAAACAGTTATAAAAAATGTGAAAAACCAGAATTTTTGAAACCCATCGCAGGATCCATGCGAAAAATAGATATTTAATTCATAGATCAGATTGTTTGCCTTAAGAAGCTTTACAAATTGGTTAAATAATGGAGATCCAAAGATTGTTCAATCACCACGCATCCCGCTCTCGCAATCTACGCTCTATCGATATCCACACGAATGCTTGAACTCAAGGATTGGATGTGTACTAGCATAAACTCATTTCTTCTTGCTCCCTCCATCTTCTCTCTTGGTGCCTAGGATTTTAGTAAAAGTCTTGCACTCAAAATCAGCCATACAAAAGATATTATATAGAGAGTAAAAAAACAATTATAACTCTTAACTAATTAGGAGTTATCATTAATTTGAATTTTCTATTTTTATAATAATTAAGTCATACTTAATTATTTAAGAACTGAATTTCATAATTGATATTAGTAAATTCGAATATCATTATTTATCTAATTAATTAAGTCATACTTAATTAATATTATAAATAAATCGAACTACTTTAATTTAATTTAAATCCAATTTAAATTAAATAATCCTTCAAGCATTCTTTGTGTGTGACCCTATATGTTATTATTACGTTGGCAATGACTTTTAAATCTAATATAAAATCGTAAACAATGAGCGGCATCTAGTAATACATCATTGCTACCCAAGTAATAATAATTGAATCGGTGATCGATTAAATCTTTCACGAATAATGTACAATGTAATATAATCCCTTTAACGAATATTATAGATTAAACTAGAGGCATGTAATGTGTCATCCTTATCATAGTTTAATCCAAGTTTCCTTGATGACTTAGAAGACTGTCATATCAAATTAACATTTGAGCGTGGCCACGCATTTTATAGTCTAGCTCACACAAGAGGCCAATAATATCACTCCTAAAATAGGAGGGTTAAATCTCATCTAGATCTTTCATATTTCTCATACGATTCATAATATACCCAATGTCCAGTTTTATCATTACCCGGTCAAGGATAACTTTTAATGGAATCAATGTATATTTATTCTTATACAGAAATATAATGACTTCAGGTCTAAGGACCATTACATCTTTATCACTGCGAGAATTACTTATGACACAACAGACATGTAGGATCTTACATCGGGTTGTCCAGCACCATGTACATTTACATATGCCTGTGCTTTTGACTTTAGTATCACTATACCTATGATCAATGAGATGTAATAATCAGTCAATAAACGCACCAGTCTTAATGCATTATTATTGTCCCTTAATAATAATACTCAACTAGGGACCTTTAGGAATATTGATATTATTCTGATAATCTCATTTCTATGTCACGTACTTAGAGATATAGAAATTGAATATCATATTCCAAGGATATTTATTAATCTAACATTTATATCACAGTAAATTAAGAATTAATAAATTATAATAGGAATAATCGATAGGACAAACAGTAATAATCCAAATGTCTTAAACTAAAATATCATAGTGTTGTCTTTAGGGCACAAACACTAACAGATTGAAGATAGTATTTGGAAAATGTTTCTATCAGCAAGTTTACATAAGGGAGAGAAGAATCTGTTCTCTGTTGAAACTGAATGTGTATAGAAGATGCGGTAGATATAAGATAGTATTATTTCCAAGTCTAGGATTGAAAGTTGAAAGATGATTGAATATTTTTGGTTATGGTTAGTTGAGTTATCCTTCAAACTGTTACCTCTCCATTATTATTTGACCGTCATGTGTAATAGTCAAGTAGGGGGAGATTGTTGAGCAAGATTGAAGCTCTACATATAACTCAACAATACTGGTTTGGATAACTCAACATAGAACAAGGACTTTAAATAATCTATATTCCACTAGAATCGGTACAGATTGTTTATTTGGGCATTTACATAAAGGTTTTGATAGCTACAGTGACGAAGGCGTCAACAGTGATCCGTATGAAGTTCATTAATATGTTCAGGCATCGGAAGAATAAAGTTGGAGTCATTCTAAGAAGTTATCAGGATCAGTGTGAAGACCTCAAGGATTTTTAGTGAAGTTTTTTATATCTGATAGAAGACTTGACAATGATTTGAGAAGATATAGTACGAAGGCTTAAGAGCGAAACTAGTCACCTATGAACCAAACCATTGCACTAGGTGTCAATGATTTGTGAAAGGAAACTGAGTATTATCATTACAAAGATTTCCGAGTGAGGATTCATATCCAGGATTACAGGTTATATGTTTTAGACGAAGACTCAAGAGAGAAGTCTTGAAGACAGGACAACTTTGGGATTGTAGTGCGCTTTACAAACTAAGTCAAAGTGATCACTACCTTGTAGTAGGAGTCACCCTGATTAGTATATTGAATGTCAGAAGCAATATCCTGGTAATATAGTTCAATATTTATTTACAGGAACTGATCTTGACTTGGTACGAGCCTCTGGGAATAAACAGGAGCCGAAATAAAATTCTAAGTGCATGAATATTACCTCTAGTCACTAGTCAGCATGCATGGGAATTTTTCTAAGGAAAAATGACTCCCCTAGCTATATTAGGGAGTCTTGATCGTAAGTAAGAAACTAAGAGGAAAGATAAAATCATGTGCATGTGCTTTAGGCCCCAACGAATCATTCTTAAACTATAAGGAGGAGGTATGGTCGCAAGTAACTAGTCCACATTACATGTATAGTCGCAAGTTAGCTCCTAGACTAGCTCTTGGTCGCAACTAACTCCCTACAAGAACAATAGGGTCACAACTTAGAGTGTACAAGGGCACCTAGTCTCCAGTTAGAGGAGTTTGTGAAGAAACTAAGTACAAATATCCTTCCTAACACCTCCCACAAGCACTACAAGTCGCAAGTAAGGTATACACAAGGGGATTTGGTTGCCAGTAAGATTGTACAAGGCTTGTAGGTAACAACTAAGTTTCTACAGGGCAAGATGGTGTCGTAAGCTAGCAAACCTTCTAAAGCAAAGTCTCATAATCCCTCAAGGTCGCAAGTAAGCTCCTTGTTAGCCTCCAGGAATCGCAAGTCATCAAGATAAGGTACAGGGACGCAAGTAAAATCAAATATTGCAAGCTATACAATTTGAATTGAATGGACAAAAAAATAGCCACGTATGTCCTTCTCTCAACTACAACCTATCAGCACATATAATCAAAGAAAGCAGCAGATTGGAATTAACAACACATAAAACACTTCTCACCATATTCAAAGTGAAGCTCTGCAGAAATATATTCTTGGAGAATTGTTTGATTTCATTTATTAAAATTAAGGAGAGAAGTGTTGTCCAATATGACTCACACCTCATTAAAGTCTTATATTTTGTTACACTCATTATTTGTAGTCTCTTTGTGTGTATTGATTATCATTTGATAAAGGAGCTATAGATTTTTAGAGTGATATAAATAACCCTAGAGTGTTAGCCATTGTTTGGGTTCTTTTTATATTTGTTGCTTCGAATCTTTGTATTTGGAGTTGTAAGCAAACCCTCCGCGTATTTATAATTTTGAATAAAAGAATATTTACCCAGAATCTCTTTGTTTTTTTATTTCATTTTTAGTTTTGATATTCCACTGCATTAAATCAATAAAAAATGAAGAACATACATTCACCCCCTCTATATTTACCTTTTGAACCTAACAAATCTGAATCTGTCTTTTTCCTAAAAACCCATTTTGTGCCAACTACTGATTTGTTCTTTGGCCTTCGAACCAGTTTCCACACTTTATTTCTTTCAAACTCATTCAACTCTCCCTGCATTGCTTGAATCCAATCAGCATCCTTGAGTGCATCCTCTACTTTCTTTGGTTCCTCCTTAGAAAGAAAGTTATGGTAGAGGCATACTTGTTTAGTTGCACTCCATGTTTGAACACCAGCATCGGGATTTCCAATGATAAGATCAGGTGTGTGATCTTTTTTCCATTTTACAGCTTTTAGCAGTTCAGTCCCATTTCCTGATGCCCCTGTATTGGATGCATCATTTTCATGTGAAGCTCCCTCTGTATCAGTGATATCAGTTCCTGATTGAGAAGGACTTCTATTAAAGGACTGTTCACCAAATTTATCTTGATGTTCAGTTGAATGATCACTTCCTGATGAGCTATCAGTTGTTGTACTAGAAGAATTTCCAGTTGATCCGGTATTTGCTTGATTCTTCAGTATTATCAGGATTTGATTCACTAGAGTTCTGACTGTCTTGATGTTGCTCCCCCTCAACATTTGCATCTTCAATAATCAACTCTAGATCAGGATCAGTATCTTCAGGATCTGAGGATTTGACTTGTTGTCAGGATTTGACTTATCATCATGATTTGATAAGTCATCGGGATTTGCATCAATTCCTGACTTGAGCTTTTTGTTGGAAAATACAAGTTCTTCATGGGTATCTTCTTCAATTCTAGGAATCTTCTTATCATCAAAAGAAACATGGATTGATTCAACAATTGTTCTAGTTCTCAGATTTAAAACATTATAGGCTTTTGATGCAGGATATCCAATAAAATATTCTCATCAAATTTTCCAAGCATTTCATCATGTGTCCTAAGAACAAAACACTTGCATTGAAAGATGTGAAGATGCTTCAAGCTTGGATTATTTTCCTTGATCATTTGATAAGGAGTTAGTCCATGTCTATTGATCAGAGTCAGGTTCTGAATATAACAGGAAGTATTGACAACTTTAGCCCAAAAGTATGTTGGTAGATTAGCGTCCATAAGCATAGTCCTTCCAGCTTCAATCAGTGTTCTATTTTTCCTTTCCACAACTCCATTCTATTGATGTGTTCTAGGAGCTGAAAATTGTTATGAAATTCCCTTGTATCTGCATAACTCATCCATCTTACTATTTTTGAACTCAGTTCCATTGTCACTTCTCAAAATTCGTACTTTGTATTTTGTACCATTTACAGTCAGTCTCAAATGATCCAAAAGAACATTTACAGTTTCATCCTTATTGTGAAAGAAAAATACCTATGTAAATCTACTATATTCATCAACAACAACTTGAGCTTTTCTTGTTGATTGACATAACATTCACAGGGCCAAAGAGATCTAGTTGATATGGCTTTTTGATGGATGATTCTGACTTGCTTTTGAATGAGGTTCTTTTTTGTTTGGCTTGTTGAAGTACATCACACAAACCATCAGGGGAGTAAAACAAGTTTGGTAGACCATTCACCAAACCTTTCTTAACCATTTCATTAAGTATATTTAAGTTGAGGTGAGAAAGCTTCTTGTGACTTTTATCTACTGATGTTTTTCTTATCAAACAGGTTTTAGGTCCATCAGTATTTGCATGAAGTTTGGCTTCATAGATATTTTCATGTATGCATCCTTTGAAACCAACTTTCTTTGTGACTTTATGAACTACTTCATAGTGAATATCATAAAACACAACATAGTATCCTCTGTTAGTAATTTGACTGATACTCAACAGATTGTGCTTCAGTCCCTCTATGTAATAACCCCAAAATTTTGAACTTTTTGAAACCCTTATGAATAGTGTTTTTGCTGATATTGCTGAATAAGAAAACTTTTCATGCCACACTATGTAGGGGTTCTTTTATGGATATTCTAAGATTTTATGGGTACTCTATATGATATATAAGTGTATGTAAAGATCGTCAGAATCCAAATTTGAACCTTTTGATTTTTCTCGAAAATCCACCAGATATCGAAAGAATTGAGTATAAGGTAACAGGATAAAAAGGAATTAAATTCAAGGATTTTAATAGAGGATCATAAAAGGAATATAATGTATTGAGAAAGGTTAAGGGAACCTAAGTAATAAGATCCCGGGTATGATCCCTCAAACGATAAACGAAAACGAAAGTTAAGCGAACTGTATAACAGATTAGCGGTCATTAGCCAAATAATTAAAATCTAATCAAAGAGATTAGTGAGGATGATGTCATCAAACCAATAAGAAGAGGACAAAGGAGGGAGGGTGACATCACATGGTGACATAAGCATGACCAAGCAAAGTGTGTTGATGGTTGAATTAGAACCACACAAAAATTACCATGGTAAAAAGGTAACAAAACAATTAAAAATATCAACCAACCAAGCCAACAATTCATTTTCACCAAAAACACAAATTTATCTCACCATTCTTCATCAAGCTCTCGGCTTTTTCTTCTTTTTCAAATCAAGAAAATCAAAATCCTAGTTCCAAGCTTTGTTAAATTGCAAGGTAATTATCTAAGACTCCTTACGCATAGTTATGGATATCCTATAAGTTTGAGCTCCTAAATCATTCACAATCTCTTCCTAAAAATCATGGAAGAAGATGGAGAATAGTGTTTTTCAAGAACTAAAATTTTTGTTCTTGAAGTTTTGTTTAGATTAAGCTTGGATAAGGACTTTAAGGGTGATTCCAAGCTATTCACTTGATTCTCCACTCTCCAAGGAAGGTATAACCCCTCCAAACCCTAACCTTATTTGAGTAATTAGGTTTAGTTTTGTTGTTATAATTCTTGAGAGGCTTGCTTGTTGTGAATGTAGAGATTAGTTGGTTTTGTGAAGTTTTTGGAGTGGTAGTCTTGGATTGTTGATTAATGAACTTAAGAGTAGTTTAAATTCATGTTTAAGAATAGTATAAATTGATAATGTGGAGTTGTTAAGGCTGTTATGATGAAGTATGGATAGAGTTTTGGTTGGGATGTTGATTGTGAGTTGATTGTGAGATGATTGGGAGTGGTTTAAATTTGGGTAATCGCGTAAACATAGCCGTCGTAATGTCCGATTTACTTTAGGCTGTTTTTGTTCTTAACATTAGGACCCGTGAACTCACTGCTAGGTTTTGACCATTGCCATGATTAGATAGTTCATGTTACGAGCTTTGTTTTGATATGTATTTCGTTTGATTCCGATGTACGGTTTAGGAGAAACGGCCGCTTTAAGTAACGACGTTTCGTGAACGAATCATTACCCCTCGCCTTAATTTGAAACATAGGTTAAAGACCTAAAAGGACTAATTGGAGTATGAAACATTTATTTAAAGTGTATTAGGCAGTTGGTAAGACACTCGCGAAAGAATCGCCTTAAAACTCTTAACGGTTAATTTATTAAAAATGGTGGAGCCGAGGGTACTCGAGCGACTTAAGAGAATCATTAAGCACAAAGCGAGCGTTAGAGTCTAAATTGGTTAAAGTATAGATTTATAAGTGAATTTGGTTTAATTCCAACTTATATGTTGTTTATAGGTTACCAGACTCGTCCCAAGCCATTTATAACCCCCAGTCGCTCAGGCAAGTTTTCTACCCGTTATACTGTTGTTGTGATGTATATATTTGTATATGCATTATCTTGCGATAGATGCATGATGGTTAATTAGCATATTCTTGCGATATATTGTAGCATGTGATATGGTATATACGCATGCCTGTTTCGTATTCTTGACACATATATCTGTTGATTCAGTTGATAATACATATGCTAGAGATAAGCGGTAATTTGCATATACCATTAGTATAGGGGACCCAAAGGTGAACTTTTTCTAAAACCGGGAGTCGATGCTCCCGAGTATAATATATATATATTTATATATATATATATGAATAGTTTTCAAAACTATGAATCGAATAAGGTTTATTCGATAACTTTATTTTATTAATGAATATTATTTTGAATATTCATTCGAGGGCTTATGACCCCGTTTATTTTATTAATGAATATTATTTTGAATATTCATTCAAGGACTTATGACTCCGATTATTTACTAAATAATATTCTTTATTTCATTAAAGAATAATATGTCGATAATCAAACTTACTTTTGATTATTCAAATAAAGATATTACTTTCGTATAAGTACATCTTTGATTATTTAAGATTCATTTCAAGTATAAGTGTTACAACTTTTACTTTAATTATTTTTATAAAGATTATTCTTTTTGAGAATATTATTTAAATAATAATATTCAGATATTTTCTAATATATTGGGACTAATTTATTTTATTAAATCAGCATTACTCCAAACATTCTAAAAAAATGTTTTGCGAGTCTTCAAAATGATTTTAAAAGTTAGAACGGATCCCAAAACTCATTTTATATTTAAGATCCTCCTTTCGAAGGGGATTTAAATACTCGCTCAAAACCTGAGGGATCCGGCTCTGTGGTGTGTTTTATATTCGCAACAAGGTTGCTGTCTTGATAAAAGAGTTTTTGATTACTTACCCAATACTCGGGAAGTAAAATTCTTGGAACAAGTTAATGCATTAACAGGCATCGCCTAGGAAATATCGGTGAGTTTTCCTTTCCAACTAGATATGACTTCTTGGTGGAGCCGTATCAACAAGTTTCTACTTGGGGAAAGTGGGGACGAGCTTTACGTTTCAGAGTCATGGATTTCATCTGAACTAGGAGTGGCGTAAGTGGTCGAGTGGCGCCGGCCCAGCCTAATTATATTGGCCCAAATAGCCTGGAAGTTCCGCTAAGACGGTCTATTCCTTAGGAGTCCAGTGTTCGGTTGACAAGTAAGTCCGACAGGTTCTCCTCTACATGTAGAAAATGGTGGGGTTGCACTACTACGACTGATCATCGTAAGTGGTCTTCCTGGCGCGACGAAACTCCCGTAATGAGTACATCATCCAGTTGGACAATTCTACAACACTACCCAGAGCATTTTGATCGAAAGGCTACGAATGGGTGGTTGCCGAAGCTTTGACAAAGTCAAACAGTTATAATGGTGTTTCCATTGAATGAAGTATCTCGTAACTTCATTTCCTTTAAAAATATTTCAAAGATTGAATCTATTCAAGTTTTAACTTGTGGTCTCATCTATGGGATGACCTTTTGAAACTTATTATACTTTGAACAGTAGTAGTTCAAGTAGATTTCTAAAAATGGTATAAGTATAGTGAAGTAATTGGTAAATTCATCTTCCTTTAAACTTATATCCAATAAGTAATTACCTTACACTTGATAAAGGATTCTAGTAAGTTATCCATTTAGATACTTGCATTATTGTTTACACTATATATTATCTTGCGAGCTGTAATGCTCACTCTTGCTTCATTTCTTCATCACACAACAACAGTTAGGAAAGATGGCCAGACTCAAGCAGACCCAGCGCAAGCACGTGGGAAGCGTCCCGCGTCTTCCCGTTGATGTTGTAGCTGCTATAGCTACAGAGGTAGATCTATTGGTAGATCAAGCATTCTACTTTTAGGGAACCAAATATTGTATAATTATAACTTGTGGCAGATAATGGCAATTAACTGTAAATTTATCAAGTAATCATTTTGGGTTGTAATAACTTTTAAATTATGGATTCAAGGACTTGTACTTATTTCAATTTCATCTCTAAGACTATAACGGGTTGTGGTGTGTGTTAGTGTGGTGTCATAGCATAAGGTTATTTATTATAATTAAGTGAAGCGATATTGTGGAAAGAAAGACCGTGACGACCCGGATTCCCGACCCCGGATCTGGGGGTGTTACAGAAATGGTATCAGAGCTAAGCGTTATAAACCTCATAGATGATGCGACGATGTAATAATAAACTCACAAAGATAATAAGAACTCTTTCCAAGTTCATGGTCGGACTACTTAAAGTAGCGCTGACAGTTAAAACCCTTGTAGGAACCCTTATAAGTATCATGATAGTAACTTTGCTCGTTTAATGTGTAGGCACATGAGATAGAGGACCCTGAGATGTTCGAGCGTGAGCATGATGAGGCACTGCTAGATGCCGAGGATCAGGAGGAGCCTGAGATGGAGGAGGATGAGGAGGACCCCTCAGAGGAGTCAGAGACAGAGGTTGTTGCTATTTCAGATGAGGAGGACCCGGATGAGGTCCTAGTGGCTGAGGAGCGTGTCAGAGCTATGGTAGTGTACACTGGTACCCCTTTACCCTCACTCCCGGTGGTCAGAGCTCCTACCCCTCCACCACTATCCTGGAGCCCATATGATGACAGCTCAGAGACCCATACTCCCGAGCCTAGGCAGACCGAGGAGCACCCCCAGCGGCTCCGGATTCACCACCTTTCGACCCTGCCCATAGGCAGTCTTTGTTAGCCCACGGCTATGTTCAGGATGTACTGAGGACCCGAGTAGCTGTTGCTGAGGCCCGGCTGGATGAGGCCAGGAGGGAGTTGGATGCGGAGAGGGCGGGTAGGCGTACCCGAGCTTATGAGACTAGGGCTGCTATACCCCGATCCTTGAGGAGGGAGCTGACGGGGATAGAGCTCACGTCCCGAGCGAGACTCAGATCGCTCCAGGGGGACAGGCATGGTAGGATCTCCAGGCGGCAGGCCGACTATATCTTTCGTCGTGCGATGGAAAGGGTATGGGAGCTGACCCACTCCGGTGTGTGATTCAGGACTGACGATGGGATAGTCTAGTTGTCTAGTTAGTCGAGGCCTTAGTAAGAGCCAATTTTCCGGGATAGTTGACTTGTATATAGCATCCCTTTTTTTTGACTAGACAGATAGACTCTTGTGTATCACTTTTGAGGCAGATGGCTGTAGCACTGTTGTACTTTTGACCAAGATCAAACTATGTATTTCTCACATTATGTATATATTTGTTTCTGCACTTCTTATTAGAACTGTCATAAAATAATAGAACTGCGAGCTACATTCTCCCCATTATAGAGCTGTGCAAGGCACAATGTTGTGTATGATTGTGACCTAACATTGAATTTTCCCAATAATTTTTTTTATTATCAGTATCATGCCGCCAAGAAAGATTGGAAGTAGGGCGAACCCTGGGTCTGAGGACCAGGGAAGCCATAACCAGGACGATAGGAACCAGGAACACAGTGAAGAGGACGACGA
The DNA here is from genome assembly GCF_009905375.1 of Apium graveolens. Taxonomy (NCBI): domain Eukaryota; kingdom Viridiplantae; phylum Streptophyta; class Magnoliopsida; order Apiales; family Apiaceae; genus Apium; species Apium graveolens. Next base: position 199,649,499 of record NC_133650.1, read on the forward strand.
GGATTATGTAGAACAGGATGACTCCCTGTATGAAGAGGAGGAGGAAACATATGATGTTGAGGGATTTGAGATAGTGGCTGGAGAAGGAGAAACTGAGGTTGAGCAACCAGTACCAAACCCAGGCATGGATCCCATGGGCCAGTTCATGCAACTACTAAGGCAGAACTTGGAACGTTAACCCAACCCACCCCCTCAAGGAAATAACAATGCTGTGGCAAACTCTTTCAGGGATTTTAAGTCCCTTAAGCCCCCTGAGTTCCACAGATCAGCCGACCCAGTTGAAGCAAGGGCATGGTTAAAGGAAATGGAGAAATCCTTTGAGATTCTGAGTATCGATGAGGCACAGAAGACTGTATTTGCTACCTACCTTCTGAAAGGAGAGGCTAACTACTGGTGGGAGGCCAAGAAAGACATGGAGACAGATGCTATTATAACCTGGGAGAGATTCAGTCAGTTGTCTCTGGGAAAATATTTCCCGAGGTTTATGGAAAACCAGATGGAGCTCAAGTTCTTGGAGCTAAAGCAGAATAACTTATCTGTAGCAGAGTACGAAGCGAAATTCACTGAGTTATCAAGGTTTGTGCTGGAATTTGTGAGCACCGAGGAAAAGAAAGCTAGGAGGTTTCAGCAGGGACTGAAACCGTGGATTCAGAATAGGGTGGCAATCCTTGAGCTTACTGATTATGCCACTCTGGTGCAAAAGGCAACAATTGTAGAAGCCGGAAGTGAACAGATGCAAAAGGAAAGAGAGAAGAAGGGAATAAAGAGGAAAAGCATGAGCATGGGTGGAGGTTCCGCAGGAAGGAGCTTCCCAACTAGATTTAATCGAGGAGCAGTGTCCCTACCGGGAAAGAACACTGGGTTTAAGCGGCCAATGAGTGTGAATGTGAGCCAGAGCGGCCAGAAGTCAAGAATGTCCTATTCCAACCAGTCTCGACCCCCATTGCCAGCCTGTAACACTTGTGGAAGGATGCATTCCGGGGAATGTAAGGGAAATCCAGTAACCTGCTTTAAGTGTGGGCAAGTGGGCCACTATTCCCACAAATGCCCTTCGTCAGCCCCTGCCGTCATTCCAACCACCACTTGTCATCAGTGTGGACGCCCGGGTCATTGGAAGAAGGAATGCCCAATGAACAAACCAGCAGCTTCAGGAGCCAGCAGGGCTGCCTCCAATAAACCACCTACTGCGAGGACTTTCAACATGACAGTCCAGGATGCTGTGAAAGACTCGGATGTGATAGCAGGTACCCTTTCTCTAAATTCAGTCAGTGCAAATGTTTTATTTGATTCGGGAGCAACTAAATCTTTTATATCAAAGGACCTTGCGCGTAAATTAAGACTTAAGGCTGAACCCTTGATAGAACCCTTACAAGTAGATATAGCCAATCATGAAATTATTCCTGTTAACCAGATTCACCCCGCCTGTGAGTTAGGCATAGGGGAACAATCTTTTAGTGTTGATTTGATTCCTTTTAAATTAGGGGAGTTTGATGTAATTTTGGGAATGGACTGGCTATCTAGCAATGATGCTCAGATAGACTGTAAGGGGAAGAAAGTTAAGTTAAATATCCCAGGAAAGAAAGAAGTCATATTTAGAGGAAAGAGGCAGACGCAGAAATTTTAAACTATGGCCCAGGCCAGAAGGATGTTACGAAAAGGAAATGAGGCTTACCTAGCCTATATGGTGGACACGTAGAAGGAGGTGCCCAACTTACAAGATATTCCGGTAGTCAACGAATTTGAAGACGTATTCCCACAAGACCTTCCGGGATTACCACCCGATAGAGTGATTGAATTTGCTATTGAGTTGGCCCCCGGGACGGCGCCAGTTTCAAAAGCACCTTACCGGTTAGCCCCATTAGAAATGAAGAAATTAGCTACCCAATTGCAGGAACTTTTGGATAAGGGTATGATAAGACCCAGTGTGTCTTCGTGGGGAGCATCAGTGTTATTTGTTAAGAAGAAGGATGGGAGCATGAGGCTGTGCATCGACTATCGAGAGTTGAACAAGCTAACCATAAAGAACAGGTACCCGTTACCTAGAATAGACGATCTGTTCGACCAGCTAAAGGATGCTGTTTATTTTTCCAAGATTGACCTGAGAACTGGATATCACCAACTAAAGATTAAACCCGAAGATATTTCCAAGACAGCGTTCCGTACCAGGTATGGGCACTATGAGTTCTTGGTAATGTCCTTTGGATTAACCAACGCCCCAGCGGCTTTCATGGACTTAATGAACAGAGTATTCAAGAAGTACTTGGACAAGTGTGTGATAGTTTTTATTGATGATATTTTAATCTACTCAAGGACTGAGGCAGAGCATGCAGAGCATTTAAGGATAGCTCTAGGAATACTCATAGAGGAACAGTTATATGCCGAATTCTCGAAGTGTGAATTCTGGCGGAATGAAGTACAATTTTTAGGGCATGTGATCAATAAAGAAGGAGTATTGGTCGACCCCTCCAAGATAGAGGCGGTCTAAAATTGGGAAAGGCCAACCACACCCACAGAGGTAAGGAGTTTTATAGGATTGGTCGCCTACTATCGTAGATTTGTACAGGACTTTGCAAAGATCGCAGCCCCTTTGACACGACTTACTCGTAAGACAGAGAAGTTTGAATGGACGGAGAAATGCGAGAACAGTTTTCAGGAATTAAAGAAAAGGTTGGTAACGGCTGATAAGTGGCATTTTATACCACTTAGAACATCTTAAAATGGCTTAAATTGGTGTCTTGAAGTCAAGTATTTTGTGTATTTGATGCGTTTTTCTAGTGTTTATGCATTTCAGGGTATTAGTTGCATTTCGGAGGAGGAATCATCAAGAATAAGCCTTGGCATGTGTTCACCATTGCGAGAGGAAAAGAACGGGCATATTACGGCGAAGAAACGGAGCAAACATGGAATTTTTCCAGAAGGGTCCTGCGCGCCCGCGCAGCAATGCTGAGCGGCCGCGCAGCAGCCTTGCGCGCCCGCGCAGAAATGCTGAGCGGCCGCGCAAGGTCGGGGAAAAAGATATATTATTTTAGACTTCTACTTCTGTTTGGCTTCCAACTTCTATGTAATCTGAGTTTTATGGGACTATTATATAAGTAGATTTGAGACGTTTTTCACAGAGTATTAAGAGGAGATTATGTTTTAGATTGTGTTTTGCAAGAAGCGAAGGAGATAAGGAAGAAGACCGATTTAGCACACAGCAACGAAGAGGAAGCATATATTCTTGTGATTCTTGTTTCATTGTAACGTTGGATGCTAGTTTTCTTGCTTTGACTTATTTACTCTTGTGACGTACTCTGTTTTAATATAATCAGTTTAGTTATTATTTTCTTGTGTTTGTTTATCATGATTTCATATGAACCCATGATGGCGATAAGTTCTATTATGGGCTAATTGTGATCATGGGGTTGCAACGGATTTATTATGGAATTCTTTAGTTAATTGTTTAATACTTTAGTATGTGATGATTGCATGATATCTAGTATTGGTTGTGCGTATTCGTCTTATGTGCGTCGCGAACATATAAGATAGGATGTTAATCTCTTGTGAAGCGACGATGGATCTTGAGATTTAGAACTTGCCATGCTAGCATAGGTTCATGTACGTTGTGCATGATTAGTGGGTAACTCTAACAGTTTTATTTGCCCTATGTAATCAAAAAGGGATAACTTGTGCTTAATCGTTATGTTGTCAATTTCTGTAGACATATAGGAACTCAACATAATTGATGACTATTCAACTTCTATCTTAATTGTGGATGTTTGGTAGAATGGTATTAGTAAAATGAAAGTTGGCTTTTATCAGTTTCGTGTTATTCGATTAATATCATCACTGTCACATGCTAAAGGTAATAATTATGGCTATAGAAGGAAGTAATAATGAAGTTGTGATCTCATGAGTGTTTTATTATTAATAAATTGAAGTGTTAGTTAAGTGGTTAATTAAGTAGTTAATTATAGTTAATATTTAATCAACAATTTTAAGTGTTATTATCTTAACATTGAGAAGTAGTCATACATTGGTGAGTGAGTTAAATTATACAATAAATTAGTCTGAGTCTCTGAGGGAACGAACTAGAAAGTATTCTATATTACTTGCGAACGCGTATACTTGCGTGAATAATAGTGCGTGATTTCGCCCTAACAAGTTTTTGGCGCCGCTGCCGGGGACTCAGCGTATTTGTTTAGTTTATGTACTTACCATCATTGGTCATTAGGACTCAGTGATTAGGATGTAGTAGTTAATTACTCTTTTCGGTTGTGTTTCAGGTACTTTAGCAAACGTTTATGCAAACTCGTTCTCGTGCTCGCAAGAGGACCTTAGATACAGCTGAGGAGAAAGACGAAGTTCTTGATACACCGGAGAAGTTAGATTTTGAGGATTCGGATTCAGGAACTGAGCAGAAAGAACCAGTAAACATGGGAGATCGTATTGTTCAAGCTGATCCAGCTCTTATGGATTTTTCTCGGCCTAAAATTGATGACATTCAGTCAAGCATCCTTCATCCGGCTATTCAAGCTAACACCTTTGAAATCAAGCCGGGCACTATTCAGATGGTGCAGAATTCTGTTTCTTTTGGCGGAGCGGCAACTGAAGACCCCAACATGCACATAAGGAATTTTGTCGAGATCTGCAGCACTTTTAAGTATAATGGCGTGACTGATGAGGCTATCAAGTTGAGGCTTTTCCCATTCTCACTGAGGGATAAGGCTAAAGACTGGTTACATTCTGAACCAGCTGGGTCCATCACTACGTGGCAAGATCTTGCGCAAAAGTTTCTGGTGAAGTTTTATCCAATGGCAAAGACTGCTGCTATGAGGAGTGCTCTTACTCAGTTTGCGCAGCAACCTACAGAATCTATGTGCGAGGCTTGGGAACGCTACAAGGAAATGTTGAGAAAATGTCCACATCATGGAATGCCGGATTGGATGGTAATCACTGGTTTTATAATGGTTTGGGGGCCTAATCTCGGCCCATGCTCGATGCAGCAGTTGGAGGCGCCTTATGGGCTAAAAGCTATACTGAGGCGTACAATCTTATCGAGCCGATGGCTGCAAATGAGCATCAGAACCCAACTCAGAGGATGACATCAGGCAAGGTAGCAGGTATTCTGGAAGTTGATGCAGCCACCGCTATTGTAGCCCAGCTCCAAGCGCTATCAATGAAGGTTGATTCTTTGGCTACGTATGGAGTTAATCAAATAGCTATGGTTTGTGAGCTTTGTGCAGGTTCTCATGCTACGGATCAGTGTTCTCTTGTCAACGAATCTGTTCAGTATGTGAATAATTATCAGCGACAACAGCAGCCTGTGCCAGTGACCTATCATCCTAACAATAGAAATCATCCAAATTTCAGCTGGGGGAATAATCAGAATGCTATTCAGCCACCATATCAGCAAGGAGTAAGTAAACAGTTTAACCCACCTGGATTCCAGCAACCACAGCAGTATGCTACAAGGCAATCATATCCTCAACAGGGAAGTGCAGCTGCATCTACTAGTGCTGATTTTGAGGAACTTAAGCTATTGTGCAAGAGTCAGGCGGTTTCTATCAAGACCTTGGAAAATCAAATCGGTCAATTAGCCAATGCAGTGCTCAATCGTCAACCTGGCACTCTTCCCAGTGACACGGAAGTACCATGTAAGCAGGAAGCTAAAGAGCAAGTCAAGGCTATTACCTTAAGGTCTGGAAAAGTAGCTGATGCTGAAAAGGCAAAAGAAGTCGAAGCTGAAGTTAGAGATGAAGAATTTAAGCAAAAGGAGAAAGCGGCGGAACCAAGGAAGACTACTGTTGAACACACTCTGCCTGAGGCTAATACAGGGGAGAAACAGCTCTATCCTCCACCACCTTTTCCTAAGAGATTGCAGCAACAAAAGCTGGATAGACAGTTCGGGAAGTTTCTGGAGGTGTTCAAGAAACTTCACATCAATATACCTTTCGCTGAGGCTCTGGAACAAATGCCTAGTTATGCGAAGTTTATGAAGAACATTCTTTCAAGGAAGGTGAAACTGGATGACCTTGAAACCGTTGCTCTCACGGAAGAATGCAGCGCTGTTCTGCAGCAAAAGTTACCACCAAAACTGAAAGATCCAGGAAGCTTCACCATTCCTTGCACCATTGGAAATCTAACTTTTGACAAGTGCCTTTGTGATTTGGGAGCAAGCATTAATCTGATGCCCTTGTCGATCTTTAAAAAGCTGGATCTGCCTGATCCAAAACCCACATACATGTCGCTACAATTGGCTGACCGTTCCATTACTTACCCAAGGGGCATAGTTGAGGATGTGCTTGTCAAGGTGGATAAGCTCTTCTTTCCTGCAGATTTTGTTATTCTGGATTTTGAGGAAGATAAGAAGATTCCCATAATCTTGGGGAGGCCTTTCTTGGCTACTGGCCGTACCTTGATAGATGTGCAAAAAGGGGAACTTACTATGCGGGTCCAAGATCAAGATGTGACCTTCAACGTATTCAAGGCAATGAAATTCCCTACAGAAGATGAGGAGTGCTTAAAAGTGGATGTGATTGATTCTGCAGTTACTTCGGAACTCGATCACATGCTAATGTCTGACGTATTGGAAAAGGCCTTAGTGGGGGATTTTGACAGCGATGATGAAGATAGCAACGAGCAATTACAATATCTGAACGCTTCTCCATGGAAGCGAAAGCTGGATATACCATTTGAATCTCTTGGTACTTCTGACCTCAAGAACGCTGAAGGGAAGCTTAAACCATCAATAGAGGAAGCACCTACCTTAGAGCTCAAACCATTACCTGAAAACTTGAGGTATGCTTTTTTAGGTGATTCATCTACGTTACCTGTTATTATTTCAGCTGACCTTTCAGGTAGTGAGGAAGACAAGCTCTTGAGGATTTTGAGAGAATTCAAATCGGCTATAGGATGGACCATAGCAGACATCAAGGGGATAAGTCCTTCATATTGTATGCATAAAATTCTGCTAGAGGAAGAAAGTAAGCCAACTGTGGAACAGCAGCGAAGACTGAACCCGATCATGAAGGAGGTGGTGAAGAAAGAAATTCTGAAATGGCTAGATGCAGGCATCATTTATCCTATTTCTGACAGCTCGTGGGTGAGCCCCGTACAATGTGTACCTAAGAAAGGAGGTATCACTGTGGTCGCAAATGAAAAGAATGAGCTCATCCCTACTCGAACAGTTACAGGATGGAGAGTATGCATGGATTATAGGAAATTGAACAAAGCCACAAGAAAGGATCACTTTCCTCTTCCATTTATTGATCAAATGCTTGACAGATTGGCGGGACATGAGTATTTTTGTCTTCTGGATGGTTATTCCGGGTATAATCAAATTTGTATTGCACCAGAGGATCAGGAAAAGACTACCTTCACTTGTCCATTTGGCACATTTGCTTTTCGTAGAGTTTCGTTTGGGTTATGTGGCGCCCCGGCCACCTTTCAGAGATGTATGATGGCTATATTCTCTGACATGATTGGAAATAACGTCGAAGTGTTCATGGATGACTTCTCCGTCTTTGGACACTTATATGATGAATGTTTAAATAATCTGCGTGCCGTACTCAAAAGATACGTGGAAACTAATTTGGTGCTTAATTGGGAGAAATGTCATTTTATGGTGCGTGAAGGCATTATCCTTGGGCATAAGGTCTCTAGCAAAGGTCTGGAGGTGGACAAGGCCAAGGTGGGAGTCATTGAAAATCTTCCCCCACCTAATTCGGTGAAAGGAATCCGTAGTTTTCTTGGTCATGCGGGTTTTTATCGGCGATTCATCAAGGACTTTTCAAAGATATCTAAGCCGTTGTGCAATTTACTTGAGAAAGATGTGCCTTTCAAATTTGATGATGAATGTTTGGCAGCATTCGAGACTCTCAAGGAGAGTTTGATCACGGCACCAGTTATTACAGCACCAGATTGGACAGAACCGTTTGAGATGATGTGTGATGCGAGTGATTATGCGGTAGGTGCAGTTCTGGGACAGCGCAAGAAAAATCTCTTCCATGTGGTCTACTATGCGAGTAAGACTTTAAATGGGGCCCAATTGAACTACACCACTACTGAGAAGGAGCTTTTGGCTATAGTCTTTGGCTTTGAGAAATTTCGATCTTATCTGCTTGGTACGAAAGTGACAGTATTCACTGATTATGCAGCTATTCGCTATCTGGTTTCTAAGAAGGATTCGAAGCCGAGACTCATTCGTTGGGTGCTTTTACTTCAAGAATTTGAGTTAGAGATCAAAGATAGAAAAGGTACTGAGAATCAAGTAGCTGACCATCTCTCTAGGTTGGAGAATCCCGATTCTACTTCACAAGATAGGACGTTAATCAATGAATCTTTTCCGGATGAGCAGTTGTTTGCAATTCAGGAGGAAGAACCATGGTTTGCAGATATTGTAAACTATCTTGTCAGCAATATAATGCCTCCTAATTTGACATCCGCGCAAAAGAAGAAGTTTTTGCATGAGGTGAAGTGGTATATGTGGGATGAACCATATTTGTTTAGACAGGGAGCTGACCAGATCATCAGGAGATGTATCCCGTTCTGTGAGACGGAGGGGATATTACGAGACTGTCATTCCACGGTTTATGGAGGACACTATGGAGGTGAAAAGACGACAGCTCGTATTCTGCAAGCAGGTTTTTTCTGGCCTACCTTGTTCAAGGATGCTCATCAGTTTGTTTTAAGGTGTGATCGTTGCCAAAGAGTGGGAAATTTGTCAAGGAAGGATGAGATGCCATTAAATGTGATGCTTGAAGTCGAGGTCTTTGATGTATGGGGAATCGATTTCATGGGGCCTTTTATCTCGTCTTGCAATAATCAGTACATCTTGCTGGCAGTCGATTATGTCTCAAAATGGGTTGAAGTTAAAGCTTTACAAACAAATGATGCAAAGGCAGTGCTAAATTTTCTTCATAAGCAAATTTTCACAAGGTTTGGAACACCTCGGGTAATCATAAGTGATGAAGGATCATATTTTTGCAACCGTAAGTTCACTTCTATGATGCAGCGTTATAATGTGAATCATCGAGTAGCTACTGCCTATCATCCGCAAACAAATGGTCAAGCGGAAGTGTCTAACAGAGAGATAAAGTGCATTCTAGAGAAGGTTGTTTGTCCGTCAAGGAAGGATTGGTCTTTAAAGCTTGATGAAGCTGTTTGGGCTTACAGAACAGCATACAAAACTCCACTTGGGATGTCACCGTTTCAGTTGGTGTACGGTAAGGGATGTCATCTACCGGCGGAGCTTGAGCATAAGGCCTACTGGGCATTGAAGAAATTGAACCTGGATTTAGATGCAGCTGGTAAGAAAAGAATGCTTCAGCTTAATGAACTTGATGAATTTCAACTTCAAGCGTACGAGAATAACAAAATGTATAAGGAAAAGGTGAAGAGGTGGCACGATAGGAAGCTACATCCTAAGTTATTTGTGCCAGGGCAGCAAGTTCTGTTATTCAACTCTCGGCTCCGACATTTTCCTGGGAAGTTGAAATCAAGGTGGTCTGGACCTTTTATTGTCAAAACTGTGTTTCCACATGGAGCAGTGGAAATTTTTGAGAATGATTCGGACCAAGCATTCAAGGTTAACGGTCAGCGGTTGAAACACTACTATGGGGACATGGCAAACCGAGAGGTGGTTAGTGCCATTTTGTTGACTACGTGAGAAAGGTACGGAACGTCAAGCTAATGACGAAAAAGAAGCGCTGCGTGGGAGGCAACCCATGAATTGTTGTTACAGGAACCCTTAGAAGTTAATAACCTATCCAAAAACACAAAAAAATCAGAAAACAGGGGCTGAAAAAAAAATTCTAGAGACCCTCTGCGCGCCCGCGCAGCTATGCTGAGCGGTCGCGCAGCTTGCTGCGCGCCCGCGCAGAAATGCTGAGCGGCCGCGCAGGGGTCGAGTTCCAGAAAATTTTTTACAGTTCAGAAAAAAAAAAAAAAAACAAAAACACAAAAAACCATCACAGCCCATAAACCCACGAATTCTTTTCCCATTACCCCATGATTTTATCCCTCAACCCCACTCCTAATCTAATTTAACCTACTCCACACCCTATATATACATACACCTATCCTACATATCTCCCACAAACTTCCTACACTTAAACCCTCTCATAAACATCAAAAATCAGTTCTTACACACTTTTATTCACAAATCAATGGCACCCAAGAGAGCACGCACTATTGACAGCAGCAGCACAGTTCCTACTGCTGATTCATCAAGGGGTACTGCTGCAAGGCCTCGGTTAACTGACAGAGCTGCGGAGGAGGAGTACACTAGGCTGTTGGGGAAGCCGATTCTGAAGGAGAGGGGGTTTTTACCATCAGGGAGGGATGGTGAGTTGTTGCCCATGATTGCAGAGAAGGGGTGGATAGCTTTTTGTGAGTCACCCGAAGCAGTACCGATGAGTGTTGTTCGCGAGTTCTACGCGAACGCGAAGGCTGAAAAGAATGGGTTTTCTGTAGTTCGTGGGCTGACGGTTGATTATCATCCTGTGGCGATTCGCCGTGTGATTGGACAGCGAGAGAGGAAGCCCGAGGAGGAGAACTGGAATGAAAAGACTGCTGAGGACTTTGACTTGGATTTGATTTGTGCGACTCTCTGTCGACCGGGCACAGTTTGGAACCGCAGTCCAGCCAATAATGAGTATCGTCACTTTCTGGCGATCGCCATGAACAGGAATGCCCGTGCATGGAATGCATTTATATATGCTAATATTTTGCCTTCTTCACATGCACACGAGGTCACAGTTGAGAGAGCATAGTTGTTATGGGGAATTCTGAATGAGGAATACTATGTGGACCTTGGTGAGTTTATCTACCAAGGAATTCTGAAGTTTTTGAGGGGAGCAAAGCATATGAACATCCCTTATGCATCCACGGTTACAAAGCTATGCCGAGCAGTAGGAGTGAACTGGCCGGCTCATGAGCAGTTGCAGTTGCCAGCAGCTCCGATAGATTCTGGCACTCTGAATGGGATACAGGAGTGGACCGGTGGTGAGCCTGAGGAGCATGGGCTGGGTTATCGTCTTCCAGGAGGGCGTCCAGCACGAGGTGCTACTATGGCCAGGCCAGGGCATGGTGAGGCTAGTTCTTCGAGAGCTCAGGAGGGTGCTGGGATGGGTGATGCCCAGTATAGGAGGCTTTCACGGCGGATGGATGCCATGTATGAGACGCAGAGCAGGTTTGCTCAGGAGCTCACCCTTGCGTTAGGGACTGCTTTTCGAGGCCTTGGAGCTGATATCCAGTGGCCAGTTTTTGGTGAGGACTCTGCATACCCGCCGCCTGATACTCCACCCACTGAGGGTGATGATGATGATGACTCCGAGTAGGTATACCCTGTGTTCCTTTCTACTACCTTCACTGGGGACAGTGAAGATTTTAAGTTTGGGGGTGGTAGTTAAGGAATATTTTGTGTGTGTCATATAGCTGCATATTCATGATAGTTAGTTCATATAGTTGCATAATTTTTGCCATATAGTTTTTTTTATATATAGCTTTATTTGTTTGTCATATCATATAGCTCATGCATATACCATGATCCCTTTTGCAATGATTTATCGACTGACTTGTGATATTGATGCGAGTGTAGTGATAGCATTAAAGTGATATTAAGTTGTGTAGGTTGATATGCATGCTAGAAGCACTTGTATTGTCACTAAGTCTTAGAGAATGCTTAAGGACTAGATTGTTGTTATGATCTGATTATTTTCGAGGATAATCTATTTATTATGCTTAGAATTTGATAATAGGTTCTTAGTGGTAAAGGCATGAAAAAGAAAAAAAAATGGAGTAAAAATGGAATTTGTTGCTAGTTGTGGCTAGGCGTCAAATGGCTAGTAGCCGGCTCGCATGTTATGCGAGTAGTCTAGGGTTGAGCAAGATGGAGCGAAACGCACTTGCTCAGAAAAAATAAATAAACAAAAAAAAAAAAAAATTTGCATAATTGATCAAGAGTGGGCTCTTTGGTATTCGAGTTATTAAGTTCTTAGGGGACTTTGTGCCTAGTGACCTAAGGCTTTTAGAGTCTGGGATCCGCTAACCTAACGCTCGTTACATGGATACCATTGTATAAGTCTTTTGTGGACCTCACTCATTGCACGGTCAAATAAGCATTTGAGTTGTAAATAAAAAGCACGATTCCGTAGTAAGCTCCAGAGTTCTTGTAGTGTTGTATATCACTTTGTGCCTAGAATTTTTATTCTTTGTATAATCGTAGGATTGCCTTGAGGATAGTCTAGTCATAGTAATTGGTCTAGTTCCAAAGCATATATGTTAAGCATTTGCACACACCACGTTTCTGGCGGTATGTCCGTTTGCATGAGTTTATTGATCTTTAGTGTCTAACTGCATTCGTTGAGACGTGACAATTTGGTTGGTTAATTGTAGTAAGGGGGATCGTTGCATTTTCATATAGATTGCATTCATGCATATTTTTATTTATTTTTGAGTCTGTGACGCTTGAGGACAAGCATCGATTTAAGTTTGGGGGTGTGATAAGTGGCATTTTATACCACTTAGAACGTCTTAAAATGGCTTAAATTGGTGTCTTGAAGTCAAGTATTTTGTGTATTTGATGCGTTTTTCTAGTGTTTATGCATTTCAGGGTATTAGTTGCATTTCGGAGGAGGAATCATCAAGAATAAGCCTTGGCATGTGTTCACCATTGCGAGAGGAAAAGAACGGGCAGATTACGGCGAAGAAACGGAGCAAACATGGAATTTTTCCAGAAGGGTCCTGCGCGCCCGCGCAGCAATGCTGAGCGGCCACGCAGCAGCCTTGCGCGCCCGCGCAGAAATGCTGAGCGGCCGCGCAAGGTCGGGGAAAAAGATATATTATTTTAGACTTCTACTTCTGTTTGGCTTCCAACTTCTATGTAATCTGAGTTTTATGGGACTATTATATAGGTAGATTTGAGACGTTTTTCACAGAGTATTAAGAGGAGATTATGTTTTAGATTGTGTTTTGCAAGAAGCGAAGGAGATAAGGAAGAAGACCGATTTAGCACACAGCAACGAAGAGGAAGCATATATTCTTGTGATTCTTGTTTCGTTGTAACGTTGGATGCTAGTTTTCTTGCTTTGACTTATTTACTCTTGTGACGTACTCTGTTTTAATATAATCAGTTTAGTTATTATTTTCTTGTATTTGTTTATCATGATTTCATATGAACCCATGATGGCGATAAGTTCTATTATGGGCTAATTGTGATCATGGGGTTGTAACGGATTTATTATGGAATTCTTTAGTTAATTGTTTAATACTTTAGTATGTGATGATTGCATGATATCTAGTATTGGTTGTGCGTATTCGTCTTATGTGCGTCGCGAACATATAAGATAGGGTGTTAATCTCTTGTGAAGCGACGGTGGATCTTGAGATTTAGAACTTGCCATGCTAGCATAGGTTCATGTACGTTGTGCATGATTAGTGGGTAACTCTAACAGTTTTATTTGCCCTATGTAATCAAAAAGGGATAACTTGTGCTTAATCGTTATGTTGTCAATTTCTGTAGACATATAGGAACTCAACATAATTGATGACTATTCAACTTCTATCTTAATTGTGGATGTTTGGTAGAATGGTATTAGTACAATGAAAGTTGGCTTTTATCAGTTTCGTGTTATTCGATTAATATCATCACTGTCACATGCTAAAGGTAATAACTATGGCTATAGAAGGAAGTAATAATGAAGTTGTGATCTCATGAGTGTTTTATTATTAATAAATTGAAGTGTTAGTTAAGTGGTTAATTAAGTAGTTAATTATAGTTAATATTTAATCAACAATTTTAAGTGTTATTATCTTAACATTGAGAAGTAGTCATACATTGGTGAGTGAGTTAAATTAGACAATAAATTAGTCTGAGTCTCTGAGGGAACGAACTAGAAAGTATTCTATATTACTTGCGAACGCGTATACTTGCGTGAATATTAGTGCGTGATTTCGCCCTAATAACGGCCCCGGTGTTTGCATTGCCAGACGGAAAAAGAGATTTTGTGATTTATAGTGATGCGTCGCACAAAGGATTAGGGTGTATGCTTATGCAGCACGGTAAAGTGATTGCGTATGCGTTGAGACAACTGAAGGAATACGAGATTAGATATCCTACTCATGACCTTGAGCTCGCAGCAATAGTTTTTTCCCTAAAAATTTGGAGGCACTACTTGTATGGAGAGAAGTGCGAGATTTTCACAGACCATAAGAGCCTCAAGTACATATTTACGCAGAAAGAGCTCAACATGCGCCAGAGGAGATGGTTAGAGCTAATCAAGGACTATGATTGTGAGATTCTCTATCATCCGGGGAAAGCCAATGTGGTGGCTGATGCCCTTAGTAGAAAGGAAAGACTCAGAATGATAATGACTTTGGAAGAATTGATGAAGGATTTCGAGAGGATGGAAATAGAAGTAAAGGTAACCGGAACCGAAAAGCTGTTTGAGATCTCAATGCAGCCAGAGTTATTGGAAAAGATCAGATTGTGCCCAGAGAAAATAATGAATGAAGGCAGAGAGTCAATGACTGGAGAAGAGATCCATACTGAGAAAGATGATAAAGGGATAATGAGGTACTCCTACCGGATTTGGGTTTCGAACGTTCAAGAGCTTAAAGATGAGATTTTGGATGAAAGCCATAGTTCAAGATATTCCATCCACCCGGGAAGCACCAAGATGTATAGGGATTTGAAGGAATATTACTGGTGGCCCAACATGAAGAGGGACGTAGCAGAATGGGTAAGCAAATGTTTGACTTGCCAAAGAGTAAAGGCAGAGCACCAGAGACCCAATAGAATCTTACGACCCCTGGAGATTCCCGAATGGAAATGGGAACAGATAGCCATGGATTTTGTTGTCGGTTTACCAAGGACGAAAGCCAACCATGATGCCATATGGGTGATTATAGACTGACTGACAAAGTCAGCTTATTTCATTCCTATCAATGAGAGATACACAGTCGATAGACTGGTGGACATTTACCTTAAGGAAATAGTGACGCGACATGGAGTCCCAGCGTCCATTGTCTCAGACCGAGACCCCAGGTTCAACTCCAGATTTTGGAGGAGCTTTCAAGAATGTGCGGGGACCAAGTTAAATATGAGTACCGCTTACCATCCCCAGATGGATGGGCAGAGTGAAAGGACCATCCAGACACTAGAGGATATGTTGAGAGTCTGTGCAATAGACTTTAAAGGAAGTTGGGATGATCACTTGCCGTTGATCAAATTTTCTTATAACAATATCTTTCATGCTAGCATCGGAATGCCGCCTTATGAGGCCCTGTACGGAAGAAGGTGTCGATCTCCCTTATACTGGGATGAAGTAGGAGAGCGGAAGATGCTCGGACCCGAAGTGGTCCAAAGGACCAAAGACATAGTGGATCTCATCAGAGGACGGCTGGTAGCAGCCCAAGACAGACAGAAGAAATATGCAGACCTAGCCCGAAAGGACAAGGAGTATGGAGTAGGGGACTTAGTACTACTAAAAGTATCCCCTTGGAAGGGGTTAATGAGATTTGGAAAGAAAGAAAAACTAAGCCCAAGAAACATTGGACCTTTTGAGATACTAAGACGGATTGGGAAGTTGGCTTACGAGCTAGTCTTACCCCCGAACCTACGACTAGTTCATAATGTGTTCCATGTGTCAATGCTAAGGAAATATCATCGGGATGCCAGACACACACTATTAGAAATAGTAGATACGACATCGGTGTTTAGACATCGGCATATAATGCGCCCGATGTTAAAATCATGTTTAACATCGGTTTAGTAAAAAGCGATGTTGAATACGAATACTGACATCGGTTTCACATAGTAGGCGTTGTCTATGTTCAAAAATTAAAAAGGCCAAATATATGGATTTAACTTTGACATCGGTTAATTTTGTTAACCGTTGTCTATGCTCTTTTTTAAAAAAAATAAAATGTTTTCCCCCCTTTCCAGTACACTTTTCCCCCGTTTAATTTTAGCAAAATAATTGTTCCCCCTTTACAGATTTCATTTCCCTCTTTCGAAAACCATCTTCCCTCTTTCCCTCTTTGCTCGCTGGCCCGACTCTCTCTCTCTCTCAAACATCGATGGCAACTCTCTCTCTCTCGAACCTGAACTTCATCTCAAACACCACGACTCTTCCTCATCTCTCTTTTCTTTCTTTCTTTTCTTGCCACTCCCTTTCGTAAACCCTAATTAGAAACTAGTACATAATCGACACTGAAATTGGACCTGATTAGGAACCAAATCGAGCTTCAAATTGGTAAGGTTAGACCTAAATAGTGGCTTTAGAGATTGGAAAGGGCCATGGGTTTCGTTCCAAAAATATCGTCGAGTTCTTGTGTACATCTCTCTCTCCCTCGCTCTCTCTCACTCTCTCTACCTCTCTCTCTCTCCCTCCCTCCCCCTCTCTCTCTCCCCCGTCTCTCTCCCGATCTCTTTCAGTGTTAGGGTTTTAGTTTATTCATTTTATGTTAAAGTACATTCTTAGCTAGTATAGTTCTATTATATATATTTATGGCTTACCTACTACTTATATTTTCTACTCTAATTTGGTGATTGTGAGATGCTAATTTTATCAAAATTAAAAATCTCCGTGTCTTCTCATAGACAACTGGTAATGATTAGTAAGTTATTGAGTACTAAATGAGGTGTTATGTTTTTTATTTTTGTATATTTATATTTGTTTGGGCTTATTGTTGTTTATTTAGGCTAATAGGGATAGGGGTGTGATATGGTTATTAAAAATAATTACATGAAGTTGAAGGTATATTGCTTTGTTTTGCTGATATTTAGGTTTTGATATTGGGTAAAGAGGAACCTGAAGCGGCGGTATCGCCTGCAATGATGCAGTACTAAAAATTGTTAAACCTGTTAATTGACTACCTGAGAGTGATGAAGATGCGAAATTACCCGGAGCTACTTCAGTTGCATATTGTTCAATTAAGTTATTGGTGCCTTCATCACATGCTACTAATCTAATCGGAAAGCAGGGATCTACGATTAAGTCGATACAAGAGAGTTATGGTGCCTCCATTCGGGTTCTTTTAAATGGTATGTTTCAATTTTGGATAACTAGGTGTAGATTGTAGATTAAATACTGGATTACGCACCACTAGTGATGCGAGGGACTATTCTTTGCAATCACACACACACATTTATGTTACTTCTTAAAGAAGTTGAAGTCACCCTTAACTATCTTTGACAATGGAGGAGATTTTTAAAGGGACTAAGTAGTTTAAACAAGATATTTTTGATAAGGTTCAACTTGAATTCGATCAGTTTGGTCTTCATATTTATAATGCCAATGTGAAGCAGCTTGTTGATTTTCCAGGATATGAGTACTTTTCTTATCTAGGCCAGAAGACTCTGAGGGATGCACAGATGTTGCTGGAGGCTGAAACTGAGAAATCTGCTAAGCAGTCATCTGAGCTTAATAGTTTGAATGAAGTATTGAGTTGTTTGAAAAATGAACTGAATTTTGAAAAGGGGTTCCAGGATGAATTAGAGGTTGCGGTTTTCGAATTTAAAAGTAGCAAGACGACCATTTCAGAGCTGAAACAGGAGAAGCAAGATCTTAAATTGTCTTTAGATAAAAAGATTGAAGACTCTGTGAAGCTTGAATCTTATGTTGCTAGCTGAAAGAAAGTTTAAAGTGTCTGCATAACAATTTGCTTGTTGAAACAGGTCTGAAGGAGAAACTGGAGTGTACAGTTCTGGAAATTACTTCTCAATTAGATGAGGTACAGGATAAGTTGCGTTGCTTTGAGAGTCTGGATGCCAAAATGGTAAACTTGTGGCAATTGCCTTCTAACCTTGATATCAAAAGGTCCCAGAATAATCTTTCAGTGCAGCATAAGGATTGTCAAGAGGAGTCTTCTCGTCCTACAGGCCTGAGTTGTCAGTTAGCAGAAATTCATGAGCATGTATTAGCGGCAGAGGTTACACTCACTTTCATCAAAACCCAGTATGAAAGCCTGATCTAAGAACAATTACTTGCCACCTCTGATGAGGAAAACTTTATTTCTTTTACTTTTCTCAAGCACAATTAGCATTTTTTTTATGTGATTTTGTTCAATGATGTTCTATTTTGGCAGTTTCGAGGTACTTGGTGAGGAGAGGATCTTATGAGTTGGGTTTTAGCATAGTTTTATTTGTTGCTCATTTATTGAAGTGGTAAAATTGAACTTTTAATTTAGTGATATACAATTTGTGTAGATAAAATACCTTGTCATTTAATTTAAATTGAGGGTCATAATACATTTTGGTACAGAGAGGAAGTAACTCTGTCCTAGGGAACACTCTTTCTCTTTGGTTTGTCCTAAAATATTTATATATTATACATCTAATGGCTCAAATTCATTTTTTTGTTGTTGTATGTTATTGCTCAACTAATACTGCTCTTTACCTTGTTCATCTAACTAAGACTGCTAAAATTCCGACTCTCTGGATTTAGATGGTTTCCATTAAAAAGTCAAATATCAGACAATACAATCATTTTAGGGGTGGGGTTTATTACTCATAAAATTGATAAAAATTGTATGTGAACCATCCCAGTTACTATCTGATTAACTTGAAGCTCACAGTACTTGTAGGATCTGTAATTATAACATTAATCTTTTTATACTTTTTGACAAATAATTGCATTAAAGATTAATGGTGTCTAATTTGCAATGGATTATATGCTGGTATTGTAGTATAATATTTTACTAAGTTATCTTTATATGTCGTACACTTAATTTACTGAGGTAGAGCTGTAAATTGGTTTAGAAATAGAAAGTTATGTGGTTAATGTAGAGACCTGCAAAACTATAATCTTATACTTGGACTGTGCAATATTAAGCCTTGAATGCTGCAAGGAAGAAAAAGAAAAACTTGAATTATCTTTGCGTGAATGCGTGGAGGAGAAATCTATAATAACAGCTGAACTTGCATTGAGAAAAGAACATCTGGTGAATTCTTTAACTTCCATTGATATCCAAGACGAAGTTGTTGTGGACACAATCAAGAGCATATCTAGCAATGTAAGTAATGGTAATTCAAGCTCTGTGGCTCTGAGTACTATGACCGCAATAGCCACATGGATAGTGAATAAATTCTTGATACAAGGAGGAGATAAGGGTGAAGACTGAAATGCAGATATATAAGAATCAGAGGGATGCAGAGATGGAGCAAGCAAATGCGGAGTTGGCAACAAAGAAGGCAGTGTGGTCTCAGTTTGCTAAGATGGCGCAGGTAGAGGCAGATAAGGGGTCAACCACGAGAAATTCTGTATGGTGGGAAGGTGCAAAATATTACTAGTGGAGGTGGATGTCGGCAGAGATCACCTGCTAGTCCAGTTTCCTCTAAATTTAACAAGAATGGTATTACAGCAGACATGCTCAGGGGTCAGTTGGAGAAGGTGGCGGAAAGGAAGCAGTGCTGTATGATAAAATCAGAGAATCTGTAGCCAGGTCAAGGGTAAGGAGGCAGGTACGGTCAGTTTCAAGTGAAATGATTATATTGTTAATGAAAAATGTTGAAGATGTAAAGTAATACTTAATACTTAGTTAAGTGGTTGCAGAAAAATTAACTTATGTTTTAATTTCTATGTGAGAAAAAATATTCATAAAAAATAAAGTATGACTGTAAATAATTTAGATTAAAACCACTGTATTTAAAAGGGCTAAGCCAAGTCTGTTTCTAATGTTAGTTTTCACAATTTCTGATTGGCTAGGCTCATACATGTGATCTGGAAGCAAAACTATAGGTTTTTAAAAGAAGAGAATGCATGACTGCAACATGCTTTGGTAAGTAAAGACTTTGGCTACAACTTTGGTTCTGTAAAACGAGTCGGTATATTTATGATTACATCTCTTATTGACAGCATCTGATGACAGTTCTTAAATATCCTTACACATTCTATGGCAGCTAGATCGTTTGCCTTGCTTGTACTGAAAATATGGTTTTAATGTTCAACTTCATGGTTTTCAAATCCATGGCTTCATTGATATTTGGTATGTGCTTTGCTCTCCTATCTTGTGCAATTCAACACTAGTTGATCTCTTCATTTCTAGTAAGGACTTAAATTCATATAATTTGGCTATATGGGCTACAAGATAATGTCATATTTAAGGCTATACTATAAAATCCATTTAACACTTGGTATAAATGACCATTCCAACAAACATAAATGTCTGTTTTAGTTTTTCTTTGAATCCGGGCAACAATATTTTCTAAACCTTGTTAGTCCTGCAAAAACATGTGATATATTGTTCAATGTTCTCAATTTGAGCAGGTGATAAGAACATATTTAAATTTTCTGCGTGTAATACAAATTCTGTACAAATAATTTGTAGTGGAAAAAAATTAGTACAACTTGGGAACCAGTAGACTCTAACCACAACTTTGTTTAATTCATTGGAAACAATATTGCATGTTGTATTATAACAATTATATAAGCAATTCTTATGCTATTATATCATTTTTAACATATATTCTTATAAGTAACAGTAACAGTGCAAGTAAATAGGTATATATTGCAATTTTAAAGGGGAATAGGGTACTGGCTAACTGCTACACAATTTGATTCGGAGAAATAACTTGGTTAAACGTACAGCAATAGAAGCCTATTCCAGTTATAATCATACCGATAAAAATGAAACATTTCAGCAGAGTATCAGGCCTGGAAATGCCATCATCATTGCAGTAGTTTAAAATTTTACTACTTTCATGAGCTTTGGCAAATTTGTTTGTTTAATTAAAGACTCTCGTACAATGCATTATATCTTATATAGTTATTCCATTTTCTATAAAGTCCAATTAAGAACACATTTGTTAGTCCTGCAAAAACATGTGATTATTTGTTTTATTATAATACAGATTCTATACATGTAGGAAGAGATAACAGAGTTGAGAAAGAGAGCTGATAAGTTTCTGTGCATGTTTAATGAAGTTCAAAATGAGAGCAAAGACAGACTTAAAGAAATAGAGGAATCCCAGTTGAAACTGGCACGACTACAGACTATCCTTGAAAGGTAGTTGCACAATTGTAATTCAGAGGAAACAAAATACCTGCAGTGACTATTTTCGTCAGGCTAGAACTGAATGTGTCCAACCTCGAATCTGAGAACCAGGTTCTTCGTCAGCGTCATCGAACTTCTCTTACAACCCTGTTTGGAAGAATGGCACAAGTTAGCTTTTCAAAATAGAGCTTAAATTTTTATAGTAGGAAATTACCATATAAATGTGTTGACTCTATTTTTAAAAGTCTCCTTGTATATACAGGGGGTTCGTGCATCTTTAATGGGAAGGGAAATTTCCAGTGGGTACAGTGGAATTGAGGGAAAGCCAAACACACAATTGAAAATGGAAGCCAAGTATACGGCTCTATTGTTTAAGCAGCACTTAACGGCTTGTATTGAAAAAATATATGGACTAATCCGTGATAGCTTGAAGAAAGAGATTATCCCATTCCTGAACTTGTGTATTCAAGTATGCGTTTTACTTTAATTTTTTTGGTCATGTATAAACTCTTGACAAGTCGTTAGTTAAAAGAGTCTGGATAACTAAGTTATTTTATTGTTATTGGTTGGGATGTTTATTTTAGACTTGGAATGAATGTCGGAATTGATTGTTGGAATATTGTATGTTAAGAAATTTGGTATCAATGTAGCTTTATGTTTCTGTTGGATATTTTTGGTTGGATGTTGCATTGTTTGGTATTATTTTGGTTGTGTAAATGCAATCGGTTCATGTGGCTGTAAAACAGGACCAGGATGGCATGTAATTTACACCACATTAACATCACAATGATAAATGTAAACCGATATAAAAAATGTACAAAAGACATCATGTAAAATAATATTAAATGAAAAAGAACTAAAAAAACCGATGTGAAATAGACATTTGACATCGGTTCTGAAAAGAAACTCAATGTATTTTAAGTCAAATAACATCGGTTAGAGAAATTGGCTGATGTTAAACAAAAAGATTTAACATCGGTTTCGTGGAGAACACCCATGTCTTATCCATCATTTCACATCGGGGGCTAATTTGACCAATGTCTGATCAAACATTTCACATCGGGCAACTAATCTAACCGATGTCTGATCTAGCATTTCACATCGGTTTGTTCGAAAAAAAATTAATAAATGGCTTTTAGAGCTTGTAGATTTCATATTTTAATGGATAAATACCTCTTAAAATACTCATATTCACCTAAAAATACTGTAATATAAGCTGAAATTTATCGCAAAGACATCACATATAATCTTAAAACCGATGTATAGCACTGTAATAGACATCGGCTGTTAACCGATGTCAAAGGCTGATGACATTTAACATCACACGCGAAGACATCGGTTCAGATTTTTTTAACATCGGTTCTGAACCGATGTCTGATCCCATATTTCTAGTAGTGACATAGTGGAGTACGAGCATGTGGATATACAACCAGATCTAACTTACGTGGAGAAACCAGTAAAGATTATGGATAAGAAGGAGCTGGTGCTTCGGAACAAAGTGATCAAGCTAGTCAGAGTGCTATGGCAGAATCATAATATGGAAGAATCAACTTGGGAACTAGAGAGCGCAATGCTAGAAAAGTACCCCCATTTGTTTTCTATTTGATTCCGGGACGGAATCCTTTTAAGGAGGGGAGACTGTAATAACCCCAAAATTTTGAACTTTTTGAAACCCTTATGAATAGTGTTTTTGCTGATATTGCTGAATAAGAAAACTTTTCATGCCACACTATGTAGGGGTTCTTTTATGGATATTCTGAGATTTTATGGGTACTCTATATGATATATAAGTGTATGTAAAGATCGTTAGAATCCAATTCCGAATACTTTGATTTTTCCCGGAAATCCACTAGATACGGAAAGAATGAGTATAAGGTAACAGGATAAAAAGGAATTAAATTCAAGGATTTTAATAGAGGATCATAAAAGGAATATAATGTATTGAGAAAGGTTAAGGGAACCTAAGTAATAAGATCCCGGGTATGATCCCTCAAACGATAAACGAAAACGAAAGTTAAGCGAACCGTATAACAGATCAGCGGTCATTAGCCAAATAATTAAAAGCTAATCAAAGAGATTAGCGAGGATGATGTCATCAAACCAATAAGAAGAGGACAAAGGAGGGAGGGTGACATCACATGGTGATATAAGCATGACCAAGCAAAGTGTGTTGTTGGTTGAATTAGAACCACACAAAAATTACCATGGTAAAAAGGTAACAAAACAATCAAAATGTCAACCAACCAAGCCAACAATTCATTTTCACCAAAAACACAAAATTATCTCACCATTCTTCATCAAGCTCTCGGCTTTTTCTTCTTTTCCAAAGCAAGAAAATCAAAATCGTAGTTCCAAGCTTTGTTAAATTGCAAGGTAATTATCTAAGACTCCTTATGCATAGTTATGGATATCCTATAAGTTTGAGCTCCTAAATCATTCACAATATCTTCCTAAAAATCATGGAAGAAGATGGTGAATAGTGTTTTTCAAGAACTAAAATTTTTGTTCTTGAAGTTTTGTTTAGATTAAGCTTGGATAAGGACTTTAAGGGTGATTTCAAGCTATTCACTTGATTCTCCACTCTCCAAGGAAGGTATAACCCCTCCAAACCCTAACCTTATTTGAGTAATTAGGTTTAGTTTTGTTGTTATAATTCACGAGAGGCTTGCTTGTTGTGAATGTAGAGATTAGTTGATTTTGTGAAGTTTTTGGAGTGGTAGTTCTTGGATTGTTGATTAATGAACTTAAGAGTAGTTTAAATTCATGTTTAAGAATAGTATAAATTGATAATGTGGAGTTGTTGGGGCTGTTATGATGAAGTATGGATGGAGTTTTGGTTGGGATATTGATTGTGAGTTGATTGTGAGATGATTTGGAGTGGTTTAAATTTGGGTAATCGCGTAAACATAGCCGTCGTAATGTCCGATTTACTTTAGGCTGTTTTTTTCTTAACCTTAGGACCCGTGAAATCACTGCTAGGTTTTTACCATTGCCATGATTAGATAGTTCATGTTACGAGATTCGTTTTGATATGTAGTTCGTTTGATTCCGATGTACGGTTTAGGAGAAACGGCCGTTTTAAGTAACGACGTTTCGCGAACGAATCATTACCCCTCGCCTTACTTTGAAACATAGGTTAAAGACCTAAAAGATTAATTGGAGTATGAAACATTTATGTAAACTGTATTAGGCAGTTGGTAAGACACTCGCGAAAGAATCGCCTTAAAACTCTTAACGGTTAATTTATTAAAAATGGTGGAACCGAGGGTACTCGAGCGACTTAAGAGAATCATAAAGCGCAAAGCGAGCGTTAGAGTCTAAATTGGTTAAAGTATAGATTTATAAGTGACTTTGGTTTAATTCCAACTTATATGTTGTTTATAGGTTAACAGACTCGTCCCAAGCCATTTATAACCCCCAGTCGCTCAGGCAAGTTTTCTACCCGTTATACTGTTGTTGTGATGTATACATTTGTATATGCATTATGTTGCGATAGATGCATGATGGTTAATTAGAAAATTCTTGCGATATATTGTACCATGTGATATGGTATATATGCATGCCTGTTTCGTATTCTTGACACATATATATGTTGATTCAGTTAATAATACATATGCTAGAGATAAGCGGTAATTTGCATATACCCTTAGTATAGGGGACCCAAAGGTGAACTTTTTCTAAAACCGGGAGTCGAGGCTCCCGAGTATAATATATATATATATATTTATTTATTTATTTATTTATTTATATATGAATAGTTTTCAAAACTATGAATCGAATAAGGTTTATTCGATAAATTTTTTTTATTAATGAATATTATTTTGAATATTCATTCGAGGGCTTATGACCCCGTTTATTTTATTAATGAATATTATTTGGAATATTCATTCGAGGACTTATGACTCTGATTATTCACTAAATAATATTCTTTATTTTATTAAAGAATAATGTGTCGATAATCAAACTTACTTTTGATTATTCAAATAAAGATATTACTTTCGTATAAGTACATCTTTGATTATTTAAGATTCATTTCAAGTATAAGTGTTACAACTTCTACTTCAATTATTTTTATAAAGATTATTCGTTTTGGGAATATTATTTAAATAATATATTCAGATATTTTCTAATATATTGGGACTGATTTATTTTATTAAATCAGCATTACTCCAAACATTCTAAAAAAATGTTTTGCGAGTCTTCAAAATGATTTTAAAAGTTAGAGCGGATCCCAAAACTCATGTTATATTTAAGATCCTCCTTTCGAAGGGGATTTAAATACTCGCTCAAAACCTGAGGGATCCGGCTTTATGGTGTGTTTTATATTCGCAACAAGGTTGCTGTCTTGATAAAAGAGTTTTTGATTACTTACCCAATACTCGGGAAGTAAAATTCTTGGAACAAGTTAATCCATTAACAGGCATCGCCTGGGAAATATCGGTGAGTTTTCCTTTCCAACTAGATACGACTTCTTGGTGGAGCCGTATCAACAAGTTTCTACTTGGGGAAAGTGGGGACGAGCTTTAAGTTTCAGAGTCATGGATTTCATCTGAACTAGGAGTGGCGTAAGTGGTCGAGTGGCGCCGGCCCAGCCTAATTATATTGGCCCAAATGGCCTGGAAGTTCCGCTAAGACGGTCCATTCCTTAGGAGTCCAGTGTTCGGTTGACAAGTAAATCCGACAGGTTCTCCTCTACATGTAGAAAATGGTGGGGTTGCACTACTACGACTGATCATCGTAAGTGGTCTTCCTGGCGCGACGAAACTCCCGTAATGAGTTCATCATCCAGTTGGACAATTCTGCAACACTACCCAGAGCATTTCGATCGAAAGGCTACGAATGGGTGGTTGTCGAAGCTTTGACAAAGTCAAACAGTTATAATGGTGTTTCCATTGAATGAAGTATCTCGTAACTTCATTTTCTTTAAAAATATTTCAAAGATTGAATCTATTCAAGTTTTAACTTGTGGTCTCATCTATGGGATGACCTTTTGAAACTTATTATACTTTGAACAGTAGTAGTTCAAGTAGATTTCTAAAAATGGTATAAGTATAGTGAAGTAATTGGTAAATTCATCTTCCTTTAAACTTATATCCAGTAAGTAATTACCTTACACTTGATAAAAGATTCTAGTAAGTTATCCATTTAGATACTTGCATTATTGTTTACACTATATATTATCTTGCGAGCTGTAATGCTCACTCTTGCTTCATTTCTTCATCACACAACAACAGTTAGGAAAGATGGCCAGACTCAAGCAGACCCAGCGCAAGCGTGTGGGAAGCGTCCCGCGTCTTCCCCTTGATGTTGTATCTGCTATAGCTGCAGAGGTAGATCTATTGGTAGATCAGGCATTCTACTTTTGGGGAACCAAATATTGTATAATTATAACTTGTGGCAGATAATGGCAATTAACTGTAAATTTATCATGTAATCATTTTGGGTTGTAATAACTTTTAAATTGTGGATTCAAGGACTTGTACTTATTTCAATTTCATCTCTGAGACTATAACGGGTTGTGGTGTGTGTTAGTGTGGGGTCATAGCATAAGGTTATTTATTATAATTAAGTGAAGTGATATTGTGGAAAGAAAGACCGTGACGACCCGGATTCCCGACCCCGGATCTGGGGGTGTTATACTCTACCAGAGCTACATTTGAGATGATGAAATTTCCAATGATTATATTGCATATCCCAGTATTTTTCCTACATTGCCATCACCATAGGAAACCATTGAGCCAAACTTCTCCTCATATTCTGACAACAGGAATTTATTTCCAGTCATATGTGCAGAACAACCATTATCCAGTACAAGCACATTCTTCTTGTTTCCCTGTGGTCAGAAATATGGAAATTAGTTAGCATTTTTAAGAACCCACACTTGTGTGATCCTTTTTGACATCTTATGTAATTTTGCAGAAGAAGACTTCCTGTCAGGAATTGACCCATCAGGATTGTAACGACCGGGAAATTTACGTTGTATTATATCATATTTGTAATAAAATATATATTAATATGTTAGTTATGTGTACTTATCTGTTAAACCCTAATTGTTACGTGTTACGTGTATTCCGTATCATTTCTGTATTTTTAAGGTATTTTTCAGATGTTTTATATCGTATTCATAGGTTTCATTTCAAACGTTTTGCAACCCAAATAATGATTTTAAAGCCAGTATTTCAAATAAAATAATGGGCCTTATTTTTCATCAAACGGCTTTTACAATCGCAATATTCTGAACATCTAGATATTTTATAAATTTTCTCGTTTTACGAAAAATGACTTTTCCGGGCCCCATTGGGTGTTAAAAACCCCACAAAAATCACATTTTTATTTTTATAAAATTATAGGACTTTTATTTATACCATTTCTTTGTATTTTTTAATTATTCACAATTTTTGGGAATTTTTGGCATATATATTGTATATATAAAATATTTATAAATTAAATTTTAATACCCAAAAATTATAAAAATTAGGGCCAAATATTTTAATTAAATGTATAATTAGCCCCTTAATTTTATTTAGGAGTATTACTTTTCATACTATAAATACCCTAATTATTATTAATTAATTCATAATTCTGCAAATTATTCCCAAATTCAGAAATTAGGGTTCCTCAGTTCTTGATTTCAAGCAAAGATTTGACAGTGATTCTGACTTCCAAATCTGACATGTGAGTATTCAATCGAAAGCTCTTGATCCCTACTTTCCAATTCTATCATCAATTTTGTGTTTTATTACGTTGATTTTCAATTCGTAATTCTAGGGTTTATACCCGATTTAGGGGTTTTTGATTCTGGGGTTCTGGGTTGATTTTGATGCTTGATATAGTTTCCTTTACTTGTTTACAATTGATTTGTGTTAGTTAATTGATCGGAGTTATGTTTTAGATAGTAGTTCTTAGTTTCAAGTTTTTACCATTTTATTTTGATTCGTTTTTGAAGTTACATGAATCTGAGATTGTTTTGGTTATGGGGGTTTGATTGTAGAAGTAATAGGCTTTATTTTGGTATATTATTCGTAATTTTTCATGTACGAAATCATTACTTCGAGTTTTGGCCGAAAAATGGTATGATTTGATCGGAGTTTTAGTTACAGGGATTATTAGGATTAGATAAGGCTATTTTCAAATTCCTGCTGAAATTTTGAATGAAATTGACACTGGAATCGATCCGAACGGTTCCTGGATCGTCTGTAAAAGGCTCGCCGGACTTGGACATCGAGCTCGCCGGCGTTGTTAAGTTTTTTGGCCGGAGAAGACGAGGCTAGAGTCTGGGATCGTTTTTGACGCCGCGTCGTTGTAGCTGGGCTGGTGGCGATGGAGAACGGTGGAAGAAGGAGGTGAATCAGAGGGACTTTGGGGAGGTAATCGAGCTCGCCGGGAATTTCCGCCGGGCCGGAATCTGGGCAGTCGGCCGGCTGTTCTTCCCGACCCGATTGGGTTGGGGACGACCCGGTTTGCAACCCGATTTCGACCCGGGTTTGATCCTGAAAACCCCTAATCTGTTTTCCTAATTGTGTTTCTGAATTTCAATTAATTAATTTTATTTTTATAGAAACAAAAATCAGTTTAAATAAATTCTAAATTTTAATAAAAATCAGTTTTAAATTCTGAAAATTATGATTAATAATTCCTAAATTATTTTCTTAATTTATCAGTTCGAAATTAGTGATTTAATTAAATATTTAATTATTTATTTAATCAATTATCTATTTATTTAATTATTATTTAATAGTTAATAATTAATAAGTAAAGATTAAAATTTATCGAATAATACGAGAATCGATTTGATAAATAAGGAAATAAAACGATTAACTCGTAATTATACGAGTAATTGAACGATAAGTTCGATTATTATTATTATTAATATTCAGACGATAGTTAATTATTCGTATAATATCGTAATAATTATTCGTAATGAATAATTAAATACAGATAATTGATTTAAAACGTATACGTGTAATAATAACATGAATGTTTCGATAATTATGCAAGAAACGTCAATAACTTGTAGAAATACGAGTAGTGGATCGTTGAATTGAAATATGATTCGAATAATGACTCATTTATTCAGTAATTAACGTACCATTTGATGATATCGATTATTTATTTATAAATAATCGATCTAATCAAATAAATAACGATAAGTTGTAAATATTTGTAATAAATTGTGATTAATCCTAATAATTAAGGATTAATTATTTTAACTTAATAAATAATTATTTATTAATTATTTATTTGTTATGTATTTATTAAATATTTAAAAAGTGATTAATTATTTCGATAATTAATCACATAATTTTCAATAAATCATAACTTCTTCGTTTTAACTCCAAAAATTATATAAAAAATTATTTTTGACTTTGATGTTTCTCAAATAATTATTTAAAAATATTTTAAGATTTAAAAGGTTGTAATAATTGTTTATATTGAATAATAAATTGAATTATCAGTGTTTAATTGATAATAATTCAACCGTTAATCCGATTCGAGTGAAACGAAAGCCATTTTACTCAGAAAAATGAATTATTTTTATTAAAAATAATATGAAGACCTAATTTCTTCTCGAAATTAGTTGACTTTATTGATTGCTTGATTATCAGTCGAAATACGTGCCGAGACGAGTCCGAAAAATTCCGGAAAAAGGGGAAATAGAGCAGAAGGTGATCAGCGGAGCAATCAGCGAGTCGATTTTGATTCTAAAAATTATTTTAACTATAAAAATGATTATGTTCTTATGTGTATTATGTGATTAATCGAGTCTTACTTGCTTATATGTAATATAAGAGTCAGTTATAGGCGCATGGGTAGATAATAGGAATGAAATGAAGTTAATTCAAGATGCAAATTGAAGTACAGGATGACTTAATCAGTCTATTTTGCTAACAGAAGCTAAGCCAGCAAGGCAGGTCAAGTAAGGGATAGACGGAAGTGATTTAATTGCAGTAAGTCGCGCAGAAGGCAAGTTTCTCCCCTATTCTAATTTCAGAATAGTAATATTCATTTCAAATTCTTATTACGCTTGTATTCCTTTAATTTTTTTATTCATATCTCAGTTTGATTCTTGAATTATTCTTTTCATTTGAATTTATTATTCATATTCCAATTGTTACTCACAATTATTGATATATTCTGGTGATTAGAATATACCAAAGCATACCGATTGTTCCGGTTGTTATTCCAGGGACTGGATAACACTACTTTTGGGATTAAGTCTACTTAATCCTAAGGACCGGGACATAACCGGATCCTTGAAACGGGCCGTAGTGCCTGGGTGCCCGACGGGATCTATATAGTGAGATATAGATCTGCACTGTATCCTGGCTGATCAGCAGGGTATAGTTGCGAACTTGAGTCCAGTTTAGTTCATTTACATTCGCCAGTAATGGCCTTCTTTCAATTCTTATGAGGTTATATCTTTGCAGATATACCTGGGTTACGGATTCAATTATAATGCTTTAGCACTGTTTATATTTTGTGGACTTATTGAGCAATTTTGGCTCGCCCCTTTTTGTTGTTATTCACCTTATTGTTTTCAGTTAAGAAGGAATATGAAACCCATCAGGACACGAGTGGTAAAGAAGCGGGTCAAGCCTCAGGATCCTCTCATACCCAAGGTGTTGATCCCAATTCAGGAAGAAAGCTTTGAGTTGCCCGAGCAGGTGGAGTGTTAATAGATAGTATGTGTGTATTTGAATAAAAGCTGAACTTAGTTTAAAAATAAATTAGACAATGGTTTGTAATAAAGAGAGTTTGTGAGATTTTAAATGTTGGTTTGTAATAAAAATAGTTAGTGGTTCTTGTTTTCATACTTCAACCTAAAAAGGTCCTGGTTAGTGATAAAGGGGTTTAATTTCATTTCTTTATTATTCATTAATAAGCTTGTACAGGTTTGGTGATTAGCTCGTAACCCCCAGACTTATACCCCGGGTCTGGAGGGCGTTACAGTTTGGCATCAGAGCTGTAGGTTTGGTCCCTGTAAACAAGAACATTAGGATTAAGATAGGATAGGGAGATCACATAAGATAGGGACAGTCAAGTTAGGAAGAATAGTATTAGGATTTAGGCCAGACTAGAATAGGGAAATATAAATCTTAGGATTGTTAGTGACCTTTTCTTTTCTTTGGTATATTATCAGATGGCATCTTCTGGTTATTCTGCATCTTCCGAGAGGACAGTCACTGGGCCAGCAGCACCAGTTATACCTCCAGTATCTGAGTATATGTTTCCTCCTCTACCACCTCCACCACCTTTGCCACAGGAGCCGGTACCACCAGTTCAGGGGATAGTTCATGACCCCATAGAGATGTTTGATCCTTTTGAGTTCTTCGAGCCGATAGTTCCTTTACCTATTGAGCATCAGTTTATACCAGGTATTGAGCAGGAGTTACCACCACTACCATTGTTACCTCCTATACCAGTGGATGCCCCAGAGCCGGACATAGTTCAAATGATTCCAGTTGAGGGGATGGGAGAGCATGATGTGGATCTACAGCTAGGATTACCACAGCAGGGTGCAGGTATTCCAAGGGTTCCTTCCCAGGAGTCAGTAGGTCAGGTTGCTCAGCCGCATATGGTACCATACCATGAGTATAGAGTTATGAGGGATGATATGGAGTATTGGCGGGCACAGTGTCGAGAGATTATGCATCTGTTTGATCAGAGGGACAGAGGACCGTTAGCAGCCCTACAGCCAGATTATTACATGAGGCAGCGACTACAGTCAGTATTGATGAGCGCTACTTGGGAGCTTGATGAGTTGACCCATGACGGACCTCCTTCTTTTGCAGAGTTCTATCGGATATTCCGCTTGGCACAGACTTTAGTCCAGGCACTTAGAGAGGAGCTTAGGTGTATTCCGCCTAGGTTTTGAGATGGTTTGAGATGATGAGTCCAGAGTACATGTGTATATAGAGGCAACATAGTATAACCTAGTGAGTAGTGTGTATGTGTGTATCAGTAGTTTAACTTGTAGTAGTTTAACTTGTAGCGATAGTGTGACTTGTAGCCGTAGTGATGACCAGTAGCTCGAGACTTTTTGTATCAAGCATTTACACCTGAAGCTGGTGTCACATATATATATAAACTGAACTTTTCAAATATCTTTTATTTAAATTTCAGTCTTTCCAGTTTTACAGCATTTACTTTCACTTTATTGCTTTACAATCTTTTATACTATAATTCCTGTTGAAAAAAAAACAGAAAAGAAAAAGAATAAACATTTTATTTAACTGTTTACATTTCTAGTTTTTACATTCAGTAACTGTTTTCTTTAAATAAACCATGTTATTAATACAGGATAAATTGTTTTCCATCACATACTGTCAATTGTTTATTAAACTGTTAAATAAATATCACCTGTTTTATTATCAGAAGAAGATGGCACCAAAAAGAAAGACTAGGGCTGAAACCTCGAACAGCAATTCCGAAGGTCAGACTAATGAGACCATGAACCAAATGTTCCATCAGATGCAACAACAGATAGTAATGATGCAGCAGCAGATGCAGCATCAGCAACAGCAGATACAACAACAAATGTTACAACAGCCACCTCGTCCTGAGCCTCAATTACCACCAGTATTACCTGTTGTTACTTTTAAGCAGTTTCAATCGGTTAAACCTCCAGAATTTGATGGGTCTACTGATCCTATTAAAGCTACCACCTGGTTAAAAGAAATAGAGAAAGCGTTTGCACTAGTGAAGGTAGGTGAGGACCAGAAGACTGATTTTGCTAGTTACTTGTTGAAGGGAGAGGCAAATTATTGGTGGGAATCTAAAAAGGCTTTAGAGGGTGAAGATGTTATTGCTTGGGATAGGTTTAAAGAGTTATTTTTAGAAAAGCATTTTCCTCGCTACGTAAGGAATCAGATGCAGATAAAATTTTTAGAGCTGAAGCAGGGAAGTATGTCTGTAACAGAATATGAAGCCAAATTTAATGAGTTGGCTAGGTTTGTTCCGGAACAGGTTAACACTGAAGAGAAATGAGTGCAGAGATTTCAAGAGGGATTACGACCATGGATACGCGGACAAGTTGCAGTTTTTGAATTAGCAACATATACCACTGTAGTCCAGAAAGCTTTGATCATCGAAGGGGAAAGTGAAAGATCTCAACGAGACAGAGGACAGGGGAGTTTCCAAGACCGTTCCAGTAGGAAGCCGGGATTTCAAGCCCGGGCAAATTTGAATTTCAAAAGGATAGGACAGGGTACACAAAAAGCAGGTAATCATTTCTAAATCTCCAAACAACAGGGAATTGTTAAGGTTCCAATGCCATATTGCAAAACTTGTGGACGCAAGCATACCGGCGTATGTATTAAAACAGATGTGACATGTTTCAAATGCAAGCAGAAAGGGCACTACTCTAACGAATGTCCAACAGGAAAAACAGCAGAAATCACTTGCTATCAATGCGGAAAGAAAGGGCATATCGCTAGGAATTGTAAAGGACCAGCAATGGCAGCCAGTATTCCAAAAGTATTGGCATTACCTCCGCCACCACCGCTGAATCAACCCAAAGCAAGGACTTTTAACATGACAATGAAAGAAGCAGTGCAGAATCCAAGTGTGATTGCAGGTACGCTTTTGGTGAACTCCGTAGATTCAAAAGTATTAATTGATTCTGGAGCTACCCGTTCATTTATTTCTGAAGAATTTCTTGATAAGTTACATTGCAAAATCGAATGGTTGGGTGAAACGTTAATTATAAAATTAGCGAATGATGACCAAGTTCCAGTAGACCGGGTATGTCCTGCGTGTGATGTAAAAATAGCTGGACATCATTTCTCTGTAAACTTAATTCCTTTTAAGCTAGGAGAATTTGATGTGATTTTGGGAATGGATTGGTTAGCATGTCATAAGGCTCAAATAGATTGCGCGAATAAGAAAGTAAAATTGCGAACTGCGGAAAATGCAACGGTAATATTCAAGGGCGAAAAGCAATAGAATAAATTTCTCACTGTATTACAGACCAACCGATTGCTTCGACAAGGATGTGAGGCGTACATAGCTTATGTGTTAGATATTGAAAAAGGAAATCTGAGAATAGAAGACATTCCAGTTGTATGTGAGTTTCCAGACGTCTTTCCAGACGAGCTTCCAGGATTACCGTCAGATCGAGAAATTGAGCTTCCATGTGCTTATGTGTATTATGTGGTTAATCGAGTCTTACTTGCTTATATGTAATATAAGAGTCAGTTATAGGCGCATGGGTAGATAATAGGAACGAAATGAAGTCAATTCAAGATGCAAATTGAAGTACAGGATGACTTAATCAGTCTATTTTGCTAACAGAAGCTAAGCCAGCAAGGCAGGTCAAGTAAGGGATAGACAGAAGTGATTTAATTGTAGTAAGTCGTGCAGAAGGCAAGTTTCTCCCCTATTCTAATTTCAGAATAGTAATATTCATTTCAAATTCTTATTACGCTTGTATTCCTTTAATTTCTTTATTCATATCTCAGTTCGATTCTTGAATTATTCTTTTCATTTGAATTTATTATTCATATTCCAATTGTTACTCACAATTATTGATATATTCTGGTGATTAGAATATACCAAAGCATACCGATTGTTCCGGTTGCTATTCCAGAGACTGGATAACACTACTTTTGGGATTAAGTCTACTTAATCCTAAGGACCGGGATATAACCGGATCCTTGAAACGGGCCGTAGTGCCTGGGTGCCCGACGGGATCTATATAGTGAGATATAGATCTGCACTGTATCCTGGCTGATCAGCAGGGTATAGTTGCGAACTTGAGTCCAGTTTAGTTCGTTTACATTCGCCAGTAATGGCCTCCTTTCGATTCTTATGAGGTTATATCTTTGCATATATACATGGGTTACGGATTCAATTATAATGCTTTAGCACTGTTTATATTTTGTGGACTTGTTGAGCAATTTTGGCTCACCCCTTTTTGTTGTTATTCACCTTATTGTTTTCAGTTAAGAAGGAATATGAAACCCATCAGGACACGAGTGGTAAAGAAGCGGGTCAAGCCTCGGGATCCTCTCATACCCAAGGTGTTGATCCCAATTCAGGAAGAAAACTTTGAGTTGCCCGAGCAGGTGGAGTGTTGATAGATAGTATATGTGTATTTCAATAACAGCTGAACTTAGTTTAAAAATAAATTAGACAATGGTTTATAATAAAGAGAGTTTGTGAGATTTTAAATGTTGGTTTGTAATAAAAATAGTTAGTGGTTCTTATTTTCATACTTCAACCTAAAAAGGTCCTGGTTAGTGATAAAGGGGTTTAATTTCATTTCTTTATTATTCATTAATAAGCTTGTACAGGTTTGGTGATTAGCTCGTAACCCCCAGACTTATACCCTGGGTCTGGAGGGCGTTACAAGGATTTGACCCATCAGGATTTGATCCATCAGGATTTGTCATGACAGTTTTAACTTTATAAGATGCATCCACATTCAATTTAACAGTTCTATTTGAAATAGCAATTTTATTGAATTTTGGTAAAGGATCATAATTGTTGTGATACAAGCTATAATAATCTTTACATGTGTAAATAGAATTCCAAATACTACTACAGTGAGAACAAGGGTTTTGTGGTTTTTAAAATATTGATCTATCACTAATATCAGATTCAGTAATTTTAGTGGCTTTCTTTTTAATCTTCCTACAATCAATAGCAATATGATTAGTATTACCACTGTTAAAACAAGATTTCCTAGGAGCATCAGGAATATACTTATAATTGCATGCTTTATTTATCCCTTATTTTCCATTTCTACCTCTTTTTGTACTAGATTGGTGAGTCCTAACTGTCACTTCACAAATTTCCCTTTCTAGTTGATTTTTAGAGAGAAGACCTATATTTTTATCCTTCTTTTCCTTGACTCTAAATTCAACTTTCTTC
Organism: Apium graveolens; assembly: GCF_009905375.1. Taxonomy (NCBI): domain Eukaryota; kingdom Viridiplantae; phylum Streptophyta; class Magnoliopsida; order Apiales; family Apiaceae; genus Apium; species Apium graveolens. The sequence goes on from NC_133650.1 coordinate 199,685,352, forward strand.
TTATTAGGAACTTTAGAGGTAGATCCTACTTCATAAACTGATTTTATTCTATTTTCATCAGTTCTGAAAAATTTCACAAGTGTGGTGTTATTAAAAACTTTATTGATATTTAACAGTAAATTTATTATAACGTAGACATTCTTTCCAGTTTTTGTGACTAATAAAGTTATGGACTTTTCTACTTGAACTCATCCAGGTTTCAAACACTTTTATTTCTTTCTCAAGTACTTCCTCTAGAATGGAATAATTAATGTGCATCTGAGCTTCATTGTGTGTGGCCTTTTTACATGCTTTTTCAGTTTACTGCATACATACAAGCTCAACTTCTAAGTGATCATTTCTCTTTTTAAGTTCTTTATTCTCAGAAATTAAACTGTCATTTTCAATTGACTTATTCTTGAACTTAACATGCAAAGAATATAAGTAAGTTTTCAATTCAGACATGTTATCAGTATTAATAGGGAAAACAACTAAAGGTATCTTGTCAGTTCCTGACACATCCTCTCCATGAGTTGCCATGAGTGTATGGCATTCTTCATCATTGTCAGATCCTGATGAGTCCATCCAGTCTTTGTTAGAGTTTGATGTGTACAAGCCTTTCCAGTTGATTTGGGGCACTCAGTTGCTAGATGTCCCATTTCATTGCAGTTATAACAAGTCACCTTAGTCTTATCACACTTCCTTCCCTTGGTATACTGTCCCTCATTCTTTCTGAATTTGCCTTTGCCATCACTAGAGTACTTCTAGTTAAAACCACATGTTAGGTCACACACACTATAGAAGGGGGTTGAATACAGTGTATAGTACAATCAAATTGAATTAAGAATACAAGTATGTAACAAAGAATAATCTTATTAATAAAACAGTATTGCAATGGAACCGTTCTCTCTCAGTGATGAACAAATATCACGAGAGCTGCTAGGGTTACAATGAATAATATTCTCGATAATGATAACAAATCTAGTGTAAACCCTATGCTGTGTTTATATACCATATAGTTACAAGATAATCTTCTAATTGATATCGAATATAATTCTGTATCCTAAAATATATCAATTAGTTATCTTTTCCTCCAAGTCTTCTATTCTTCATAGAATTCTTCTCCATGCATATCTCTTCTTATTTTAGTCTTGATCTTCTTTTTCTTCAATCAGCCGTCTTCCTCATCTGAAAGTCTTCTTAAGTCCTGATATTATCTCCTGATGAATATCTTCTGATATCTTAAGTTCTGATAACTTAAGTCCTGATATCTTAAGTTCTGACTTCAGTATAAGTACTGATTTTCTGTTAAGTCCTGATTTGTCCTGTTAGTCAAGATCTGAAAAAACTAAACACAAATCATTATAAGACATGACATCACAAATATATCTAACAATCTCCCTCAACTTGTAAATTAGCATAATATACAAGTTCATAGATATTTGATGATGTCAAAACATTAAGTACAAATGCATATGAGAATTTGACTAGATAACTACAACTCACAGTCCTTATAGCTTTTACCATCCTTAAAGTCTGATATCAGCTTTAGCCTATATATCCTTCAAAATTTAACAGTTGTAGTTCTTGACTTGGCTTCAGTGTGTGATCTCTTGAATGTCAGGAGTTGTTCTGAGATAATTCTTCAAAAATGTTCTCTCACCATATTTAAGTTCATTTATCATCCTCATTTTAGCATCTTTAAGTTCAACTGTATCTTCTCATGTCTGAAAGATAGCAGCCCTGAGATCATTAATCTTTGTTTTCCTTATTTCCTGATCCAATCTGATCAGATAAGCTTTGTCAGACTCCAGATTATATTCAACACCCTTAATACCCAGAAAAGTAGTGATCTTGGCAGTATTGGGCTTCATCTCAACTAATTCACCATTGTGAGCTCTGTACTTTGGATAGTATGGTCTGTCAGACTTTACAGAGTAAAGTTTCTTCTGCCATTGAATATCATATTTTAAATAACTGACAGCACCATCTGTTGACATGTTCTTCATTTGAAGTAGAAATTAAACATGTTGCAGTTCTTCATAATACTTCAACCGAATTGCATCCTTTCTTATCTGGAATACTCTCCCATCTGTCATAAAATAAAGCATTATATCTTCTTTCAGCTTGGAGTTGTAACCCATCTGTACAGACTCTAATTGATTTAATCTTTCTAGAGTTGTCCCTACTCCTGGTTCAAAAAGAGATGTAGGATCTGAGGTAGAGTTGTTTACTCTTTTCTCATAAGCATTACCCAGTCCTGTTTTATCTCTAGCTTCCTTCCCTTGGAGCAATCTACCCTTAAAACATTTGTTGAAGTCTTCATAGGTTGAGCAGATTGTTGAGCTTTAGTAAACCCAGGTAGTAGAACTTTTGGAGGTTTAACATGAGCAATGTCAGAGGTTTCCTTTTCTTCTGATGTGAAGATAACTTGAGCTCTGTCAGAGGTTGCTTGAATATTCCTTTTCTCCTTCAAAATCAGATTTGTATCTTCATCAGATTTTGCTTCCAGATCCATATTTGGCATATATATCTTTACAGGTTCATCAACTTTTGCCTTACCCTTAAATCTAGGATCAACTTCCACCTGTGATTTGGACTTGGCCTTAGATGCCTCAGTATCTGTCCTCTCTTTGATCACAATGCCCTTAGGCTTAGGTGGTTTCTTTGCTATGACTTGAGTTTTAGACTTTGACTTAGATTTGTCATTTTCAGCTTTCAGTCTAATCTCTTCTTCCTTCAGACTTTGAATATCCATACCTGGATTGTCCTTTAGGAACAACCTTTTGGAGATCTGTTCATCAAGTTTCAGAGTTTGTTCATCATAACTTATCCTTTTAGTATCAGAACTTGTTCTTTGATTTGTAGTTCTGGCTTCCCTTGATAAAGAACCCTGCCTTGACTTAGACCTCTACTCATTTCAGAGTTTCCCTGGTCTTCATTATCATCATCCTTACCCTTCAGTGGTTGATCAGTTGTGCATTTGGACTTAATTACTTTCTCCCCCTTTTTGGCATCATCTGGTAGAAGCAGGGAGACAAGCAATTCCACAGAGTTTTGGATTTCATTGAGTTGGATTTGTCGAGCAGCTTGATTCTTTAAAATATCAGATATTTGAGCTTGCTGTTGTTCTTGAGTCTTTTCTATATACTCAATGCGGTCAAAGGCTGGCTTAAAAAACCTTTTCTTGTCCAATGTGACATTCATGGTTTGCTTAGTCACTGTATCTTGAAGTTTGTCCACCTTGGCTTGAGTTATTGAGTGTTGACCTTGAAGGTTCCTGGTACTCAATGCAGTAACTCTGAGCTGTGCTTTGAAGTCATCATTCATCAGCATTTCATCAGCTTTAGCCAGGTGCTCAGCAAGAATATCCGCAGTAGGAACAAAATCAACTTTGTTCCACTCCTTGATCCATTCTCTTCCTCTATTAGTTTCACCCCAAGGAACTGGTTCATCCTTTCTCACAAACTTCTTAATCAAATCAGCTTTATAAACTGTTTATGAAGGTGCATGTCCAGAAGGACCTTGTATCAAGGTCTCACCTTGGCTTCCCACCCTCACCTTCACCATCAAAGGTGGGACTCCTCTCACTCACTTTTTCCAGTCCTGAAGAAATGGACTGCATTAGATCACTCTTTTCCTCTCTTTTTTCCTGGGAGCAACCCAGACACTCACTCAAATCACTCCCTTCCCTCAGTCCTAAGAGTGATTGCACTACTACTAAGTCTTCTGCACTTGTAAGAATTGAAGAAATTTAAGGTTGTGCAGAGACACCCAACGGATGAGAAATATCCATCAGGTTAGCGGTTTGACTATCCGACGGATGACTGCTGTTAGGCTTATCCGTCGGGATACAATCACTACTCGACGAATGATAAATATCCATCAGGATAGAAGAAATAATTGAGTTTAGAGTGGAGACTATTGTAGACTCTGCGCAGATTGATGAAAATTTTGGCACAGATGTCTCAACAGTCTCAGAAAGAAATGGCAAGTGAGCCTACAAATCATCTAGAAGATGATGCTCACTTGCATGGATTTTTGGCTTCTCCAAGAGAGTTAAAGATGGAGAATTTGGAAGTTATGTGTTTATCATGTCAACATCCAATGAGTGTGTGGGAGAATTTGGTGTATCAGGTGCTTCAATTATGAGAGATTTTGGCTGTGACTCCACATTTATTGGAGCCAAATCAACCTGACTTTGAGATGGTGCAGTGACTGGGTCTTTAGCACCAGTTTGCACAGTGTGTGAGCCCTATGCATCCCCAAGGGTTTTTTATCTTTTCTTTCTAGCATAAGTTTGTGGCGAGCTAGTGTCCCTACCCCTCTTGGTCTGTGCTCCTGGTTGGGAGCTTGTTTCAATGGTAACATCCTTTTGGGAGGATGAAACCAGGAATGAGCTACTATCCTTATTAACAACCACAGTTTGTTGGGAAACTATGGTGTGGCTAGGTTTGGGTACACTCTTCTCACCAGCCTTATCCTTAGGGTTCTTTGACTTTCACCCTGTCCCTCACCTTTCTTGCCCACCTTCACACCCCCCTATTTAGCAGCTTCACCAGTATTTTCAGCATTTATGTCAACAGAACTTGCAGAATCTTCGGTATCAGCATCTTGTGATAGAATAATTGTATGTGAAGCAATAGAAGATTCATCTTCATGGACATCAGCATCTAACAATGGAGTTGCTGGTGGAGTGTGCTGAGAAAGATGTGAAGTGGATGGAGCTTCCAGATACAAGACCAAAGGCACATTCAAGTTGTTGATATCAATTTTAGCACTTGTGCCTGGATTATCAGCATGTATTGGAGTGTTTATTGAAGACGCAGGAGGTGTAGGCAGTTGAGTAGTCTCTGGCTCTTGGATTGGAGATTTGTGAGCTTCATGAAGTTCTGGCTCAACCCTTGGAAGAGAT